>NC_089741.1:49126857-49449357 GCF_040412425.1 Macrobrachium rosenbergii
ACTGTGACCAAGATCATGCAGTCGGGAGCTAAAAACAATGTATATTGTAGCGAAAAGGCCCCCTCTCTGATCATCCCATTGTGATAGTTGTATATATGGGGAAAATGCAGGCTACGAGAGTTATTGAGCAACCTTCTGTTATGTATGCAAGACAATGAGCTCAAAGCAGAAACCTCAGGACTTTTTTTTCGATGAAGTTAAGTAGTTGCAAAATGTAGCATCTGCTTGCCAAGTTGTTCCATGGTGTCAATATAAGTGTCAAGAGTCCCGTGGAATGAAAAGGTAATGAAGAAATGCTGTACGATGAGTAGGTAATGTTGCTATTGGGAGGAATACTGCAAGGCCAGTACTGCTGACGCCGTAGCAGTCACTCAGTAATTACAATAATAATAATAATAATAATAATAATAATAATAATCATTCATAAAAATCTCATAATAGCATTAGTCACTGAAAATGGTGAAGAAATCCACAGTGGTGTAAATGTAAATATTTATCAGAAATACATAAACAAACGAGAGCTTTCGAGAGCTTGCTCGATTCTCCTTGAGATCGAGAAGGAGAATCGAGCAGGTTCTGAAAGCTCTCGTTTGTATATATGTTCCTAATAAATATTTACATTTGCACCACTGTGGATTTCTTCACCGGTAATAATAATAATAATAATAATAATAATAATAATAATAATAATAATAATAATAATAATAATAATAATAATAATAATAATAATTCTTTTTCTGAAGAAAATGCAGGATTTTTATAAGATTAGGTCACAGCCCAGTGACACATGATTCACCTAAATTAAAATTTCGCGCCGGGTGGGTCATTAAAAAAATGGGGCCTAGTACTCTGAAGAAAAATGCAGGATTTGTATAAGATTAGGTCACAGCCCAGTGACAGATGATTCACCTAAATTAAAATTTCGCGTCGGGTGGGTCATTAAAAAAAAATAGAGCCTAGTTGTACGTGATTTTTTGCTTTTATTCCTTCATATCATAACACTTCAACACCACTCGAATATAGCAGAATGGTGAGTCTTATCTCCATAGGCTAAGAGTCGAGTAGTCCTCTGGACAGGCGCTTGTAGCCAGAAAGTGCCTGAGGGTATTTCTTTCTCGCGCTGTTACTCTAATTGGCCCTCACCTTGAATGGCCTGTTTTCTAATTACGATCAAGTCAGCTGTCTTTATATATATATATATATATATATATATATATATATATATATATATATATATATATATATATATATATATATATATATATATATATATATATGTGTGTGTGTGTGTGTGTGTGTGTGTGTGTGTGATTACATTCAAAATTTAACTTTAATTTTTGCTAATGTTTTCTCTAATTTGCTTTAGAAGAACGATACGTGCATTGATCTTGAGGACAGGTGGTATTGAATCTCCCAGAGCACCGATGTTTACTCTTAGAAGATGTCCTGGACAGTGGATATGTTTAAGCTTAATGCTATCTCTCTCTCTCTCTCTCTCTCTCTCTCTCTCTCTCTCTCTCTCTCTCTCTCTAACACACACACACACCCACGCTTACAGTTCCCGCTCTTACCAGACTTCTGAGACTGTTTCAAGTTTCATTTAAGGTCAAGGTATGTTGTTTACCAATGGCGTCTGCCATTCGTTGGTAACCTAATTATATCCGCATTTTAGACTTTTTATAATTCATTTGTAGACCCTTGTATTTCATCTCCTTTATTTTCTGGAGCTTTATGTTGTTGTTCAATCACTACAATTCCCTCTAATCACTGTCTTTTCAGCGCTGAACGGCTGAAAGTGTCCCAGTGACAAATTTTATAGCCTAAATTTCTTAATTTACTCAGACCCAGTGTTGTTTAATTCTACTAATCAGTGTTGTAGAAAGTGTGATACTTGGCTTTATCATTATGATTTTTTTGCTGAGACTTTCCTTTATCATTATTACGTATTTGTGCTATATAATTATTTTCTATTTTTTTCACGATGAAACTGTAAAACAGAGACTTAGTTTACAGCTACACTGGAGTACATATGCACATGGTCCTCCCAACACCTGTTATTTCCTTTTACTAATCCCTGGGGTGACCTGCCCTTTGATCTTCAACTGCTCCTGTCCGCTCCTGCATTCTCTGAGATCTCCGTAATCGTGTGCTGAATCCCTCTTCGGTGTTCGGGATTATCTCCCTCCTCTCCACCTTTTTGTTTATTTCCTTCTTAAATCTTCTGCATATTATTTCACACGTGACCTTGACATCAAAATTATTCCCTTCGTAGGGTGTTCTCTACGATCAACGCCAGTGTTATGTTTTTGTTGTTATCTATAAAATGTTTTGCCCTAATTGATCCTATGTTGTAATTTCGGCAGTGCCGAGGCTTGGTTGTGGTGGCGAATGTTTTGTTTATGCTGGCTTGCTCTGTCCTTGTTGGATTTGCTGCTGGGTCCAAAATATACTTTATCACAGCAAGGCTAGTTAAAACACCACAGTGGGGAAAGGCGCCGAGATAAAGACGTAAATAGCACGAAAGATGCTGTCGCTATTCCAAACAACATCGTCATTAAAGATTTAAATAAAAAAACTGGAAATATAAGATTAGGGGAAACTATAAGAATAACATCAGGAAAAGAGGAGAAGAGGGGCGGGTTTTACTTAGCAGCCTCTGACCAAAGTCTATGCTTGTGACAACTGTGATGTGGTATATTTCGAACAGAGCCGAAAATCGTGCAAGGAGAGAGAGCAAGTCAGCGATAAGGAACCATTCGCCACCACAACCCAGCCTCGGCACTGGACAAACGCTACTGGAATTACAACCATATGATCAACTTGGAAAGGAGATTTTATATGTAATTAACAGAACAAAGCACCAAGGTAATAATGTTGAGGTTAAGGTCACACGGGAAATAACACGCAGAAGTTTTACGAAGAAAATAAACAAACAGATGGACAGAGGGGAGATCGTTCCAAACACAGAAGAAGGATTAAACTAACAACCGCTGAGATCCCGGAGAATGCAGGAAAGGAAACGATTAAGAAAAGGAAACTCAGATGTGTAGCTGTAATCTCCTTAGTGCAGCGGTTTAAAGAATCTTGAGTCTAATCATCCCGTCTTATAAAACCCTGACACGAGTAGTATGGATATATATACAATGAAGTTTGGGTATATATATATATATATATATATATATATATATATATATATATATATATATAATGTATGTATATATATAATAAATAAACACGCCACTTCATTATATATATATATATATATATATATATATATATATATATATATATATATATATATATATTTTGTGTGTGTGATTTTTAACGGAAAATGTTTTATTTGATTATTTTTTGTGAAAATTAATATTATATGCACATTTTGCCTGCAAGGTCAATTATCTTCTTTTTATCAAAAGAGTTATCGTCTTAACATTCCTCTCCAGCGGTCTTCGGCATGCGAGAAGTTGGTTACATTTTGCCATTGATGTATTCTAGGAAAAGTAGGAAAGGGTTGAAGCCTAGATTAACTGCACATTGTTTCATCTAACTTTTTAGATCAGATTCCTAACCTTGGGTAAAAGTTTTTTTTCCTCCATTTTGCAATCGCCATTTCGAGTACAATCCTCGTGTAATATGGTGGCCAGCTTTGCACGGCATATTCAATATGATGCCTCACTGATGTGCTGCAAAGCATAGTGCTCTTATTTATAGTTTTATTTGCATTCTTGGTGCTTGCATATAATTGTCGTGTTCTAGGTACTGATATATTGTATAAATCACCCATGGTTATATTTGACTTATTCCAACAAAGAATCTAGTTTGCCGAGAGGCCGCACCGTGTGAAACCATTGCTGTTCTTAAAGAAAAGTCTTAAGCCTTGGAGAGTTTTTAAGTCTACGTTTAAATATTATTTTTCGTTTTCTATGAATATGCAACGTTCTCTGTATAAGTCTAAAGGCGATGTTGTTTACATCTACGTACTCTTGTTGGACAGTTTTTAGCCCGATTTTATATTCTTGACTCAATCTCAAGTTGCTCTTTCAAGCTCTTATGAATTAGATGTTGTCTTTTCACATTTGCATTAGTTGTTAGACCTGAAAATATCTTGTGATTAAATGCTACACATCGACCAAGTATTCACTGCCATTTGCATTTCCTGTACAGTATTTTATGAGTTTCTCGAGAAATTACCCTTTTCAGTGTTTTTGTCTGGCTTGAAATTAGTGTATTATAATTAACGATTCTCCGATTCCAGTTAACAGTGCATCATGGGAATAAAAGATATTATGATCATTATTTTATTATTAAGAGGAAGAATTTCGCTTATGAGTCTCAATAGAATTAACAGATTCAGCAGAGTAATGTAGTTTGCAGTAGAGGTACTCTATTTTTTCCAACATTATTATTATTATTATTATTATTATTATTATTATTATATTATTGTTGTTGTTGTTGTTGCTTTTGTTGTCGTTGTTGTTGTTGTTGTTGTTTCTTGGAAGAAGAACCTCTTTGAGGCAAACTTCGTTAAAAAGAATGGCACTCTGTACCGTTAAGCTTATATTTCGCATTACTAGCATACATGAGTGCCATGCTTTTTAACTATGGCTAAGTATAAAGTTTTTATTTTCAGTTGATGTTAACTTTTGATACTGGCCCTTAATTTTTCCTGTTTTGGTTTTTTGACAGACTAAAATTATATAAAGATTCTACTTACGAAATGACATCTTTCTGAGCATCCCAGCATAAAATCTAAAATTACATAGACTTATAATTTTCTCTCTTCTCACAGGTGATGGACCAACGTTTCTTATTTAAGCCACCAACATCAATGTAGTTGAAGATAAAGATAAACAGATTATAACATATTAAAGAAACAATTACAATATGAGAGTTGAAGAAAATCAAATCCTTCTTTATGATCGCGTGTCCGGTCGGCTCACACGTTTGATGCAGATGAGTTATTGGGATTTTGCCACAGAAAATAAAATGAGAACTGCACTGCGTCGAAGTATGCTCTCATATTAATTATCTCAAGAACGGCCCTGTTTCCGAACGTTGTTGTTACTGTTGTTGAAGAACTAGCTGGCCTTGTTCAGGAGTGGTGATTGTTGTCCTGCAGATTATAATGCCTGCCATACACTGATTTTTTTTTTTAAGTGATTTCCTATGCTCTTAGATACGGTCCACTTCTTAACTAAAGACCAAACGGTCATAAAACCGTATTGATTATGCTTCACTGTTTCACGTTTCCTTGCCTGAACGCTCAATAGATGAGTATTTTCTTGTATGAGACATGTATATCAATGACAATAACCCAGTAGTTGTAAGAAAAATCCCTATTGATAGCATTTGTAATTGTCACTTATCTTTTCTTGAGCGCCCGAGAGATAAGTATTTCCTATGATGATACATGTTTACATTTTTAGAGATTCATACTGACTGATTAAACTGGTTTACTCTAGTATAGTAAATTCCACGTCGTAGTATAGTAAATTCCACGTCGTATTTCTAAGAAAGGAAGAGGGCTTATCAGTCTTAAATAGGATAAACTAGAACCAGTTGCCAAGATGAGAGAAAGGCGGACATTAATTTATATATATACATACATATATATATATATATATATATATATATATATATATATATATATAATGGAGAAGATGAAGTAGAAAGTGAGTCGCATCAGAGGAAAAGCGAGCACGACAGACCCACCTGCAGAGGTTTTTGATGTGATGTGGCTAGTGACTGTTAAAGAAGAACAGCTGGTCTTCACTTGGTAACGCCATTTAAATGTGCATCTAGACTGAGATAACTGAACGAAGAGAGAGAGAGAGAGAGCAACCATGCTCTGTATAGTACACATAACAATGTGCTTTACACCACAAAAAAATCTTTCGTTCACGAGCTCCTGATTATTTTTTGTTTACAGAACAACGGATAAAACTCATCTTCAGAAACTTCTTGGGATTCAGCTGTAAAAGAACGGAAATATGATTTAATACATGACATAGGTAACACGTAAACTAACAAAAAGTCTCTCTCTCTCTTTCTCTAGAAGGAGGAGTTTGATTCATTGCTGATGAGCCTGTTGTGGAGATACACAATGAGGCTGATGTTAGTTTTTTGCACAGGGAACTCATCCTAGATTCAATATGTAAAGGACAAACTCAGCAGTGGCTGTTACTTTGGTTTTTCTCTATAGCCACTTTCTTATAGAGGAAAGGTTCTTATTTTAATATATATATAAAGTATATATATATCATATATATATATATATATATATATATATATATATATATATGTATATATATACACATGCATATATATATATATATATATATATATATATATATATATATCATATACTCAGCAAAAGACAAGTAATTGAGAATATAAAAATACATGAAGCTTGAGTGACTCGTTTACATAAGCAGTATATATTGTGAGCTTTGCGGCCTTAATCGTTACATTTTTTTTTTTAAACAGCTAATGTTTTACAAGATTAAAATTCTGTGAAAGATTCCACGTTGTTTCCCAGGTTAGCTTTCCATTATTGTAAATAAATTTATTTATTTATTTATTTATTATTATTATTAGCCTCCAGAATAGTGACATAACTAACCCTAGTTTAATTGTTGACCACTGCCGAATTGATTATAATAATCGCGGTATTGTATAGAATTAGATATTGGCCATAGGCAATTGGTTTGTGAAAATACTCACTCTGAGATCACACTTGAAAACGAAAAATCTTTTGAATTAAGAAAATGACATTGTTGTAAATTTAAAGCACCATTAATCTGCAAATAGCTGTGCAAATCTTCCTGTTTAGTATAGTACGCAATTGCAACTTCAAAAGTCAAGCGAAGATACAGTGCACTACTACCCCAATACTATTCTCCCAGTATTTAAATATATTTTTTTATCCATTTTTTTTCTTTAATAATGGAGATCACTTTTCTTTGTGTTTTCCTTTATCTTTTCATACTTCTTCAAAATGAACGCCATATTCTTTGGAAGCTTGAATTTCAAGTCAGTAGCCGCCGTGGGCTTATTCCATATGACTAGATTTCATCTTCTGAATAATAATAAAGATAGTACAACCACATGGTGTGGTCACGACAACTAATGTCAACAATGCTGGAGGTCCCGCCCCCGCTAAGAAGATGCGAAATAAATTGGAAACAAGCTGTCCCATATTCACCTACGTGGAGGTATTTATTTTTGCCCTTTGAGCGTTGTTCACTACCTCTCATGCTAATCATATTCAACTCTGAATTATCTTCTTGGTCGTTGCTTCTTTTTTTGTATTATTATTTTATATATATATATATATATATATATATATATATATATATATATATATATATATATATATATATATATATATATATATATATATATATATATATATTACTAAAAGGACCTAATTCAAACTGGATGGTATCTAATGGAGTATTTATTCAGAAAAAGTTACAAGCTTTGTTGGACAAACAGTCCACTTTAACGAGTATCCGTTTGTCCAAGAAAGCTTGTATATATATATATATATAATATATATATATATATATATATATATATATATATATATATATATATATATATATATATATATATATATATATATACATATCAGTTTTTTCATACCCTGACCAAAAACCTTATCGTTGTTAAGGCAGAGAGACTTATGAAGAAACGTGAAGCCGCTCCTGAATTATTATGACAATGAAAATGATGATTATTAAAACTTTTTTCTTTTTTAGCTCTTGTGGCCGATAACTTTCTCACGAGACTACACATTTTCCCTTATCGAATCTGTAATCCCATCAAGAGTTATATTTTAGATATATGTCTGCCATAAATGATCTCGTGAGAACACTTATCAGTGGTTTATACCAGTTATGTTTCAGATAAAGGATTTCTGAGAACTTACGTTGCTTACTTGAATACATGTTTCTTCTTCATTAATTTTGTATTTTTTCTTTTGTTATTTGCTATATTTCTATCCGTACACGTGTATGGATAACTATTTTCTTAGCTCTACGCTGCTCCTCCTTAACCCCTTCCTCTCTCTACTGGACCATGAGAGATTTTACGGAAAGATTAACAAGACTGTTTACTCGTTATTGCGTCAGTGAATACAAATACGAGTTTGGTACAATCAGGACCAAGTGGGTACCAGAATTAAGGTAGGTACTACAATTTCACCACTTCATAGTCACTTCGAATATACTTGACAGTGTGTATGTTGCCGGCTGCCGTCAGTGCCGTGTTCCCCAGTGTATGGTTTTTTAGTGTACGAGCTGTGGGCTATCTCTCGGCAGCCCAGATGTTACCGCCTCAACACACAGCCTCTGTCTGTACTTTGCTCTAATCTAATCAGCTTGTGTTATTCTTTGCATGCGCTTGTAGAATAAAGATATTCAACCAAACACCCAGCATGTTCCATTATCAACGTGAGCACCCTAGCATCTCAATGACGGTTAGTGATCGCTGGCGATCAGCTTTTTTTTTTTTATTGTTTAGATTTGGTTCGTAGTTTTTTAACGTCTAACTGCTATACCTATATTAGGCGAGAAGAAAGGCTTTTTTTAGTACATTAGCTACTAAATGAGAGTGGCCAGTTGTTCCTATTTTTTTTTTTTTGGGGATTTCAAAGTATTCCCGGCGTTACCAACAGACTGCCCATTGTTTGCCGAATGGCCCCGGCCCCCACGTGATTCAACGTGACGTCATCGCCTGACTATGGTCATCCCTTCAGTCAATTTTATTGAAAATGCGTTTAAATCTGCCACTACCTTATCTACAGTCACGATTTAAACCTTACGCTGGTGGAGCAGGTTTCAGAAGTCCACATCAGTGATAATGCAAACCAACCGTCACCAGCGGAATATACCTCGCAAATTCTCCATTTGAATTTTGAAATTTATTGTCCTCGCCACTCCGTCTGTGCCGTTTATGCAATAAAGAAAATTGTGGTCTGCCAATTATTTTGACCTTCGAGGACCTAGTACTACCCATTTTTGACAAAGTTATCCAACATGGTTAATTTTAATGCTTTCCTGTCAGATATGTTAGATAAGAATTATTCTTTTTCTCTATGGGAATATGTACGAATATTATATACTGTCTAGCGTTTCTGTCAAAATAACCTACATTTATCGTATGTACACAAGGATGGAATGGAAATCACAACCTAGATACTTATCATGTATGTACATGCATATATAATGTATATATACGTACAAATATACACATTAAAGAATGAGCGTGTTCGTAGTTATAAAGAGCGCCATCTTCATACTGATACGAACAACATCATATAGCAAGCAACGTGCGGAATCTCCAGTTTCCGCGGCATCATTCAAAACTAAAGTACTGTATTTTGCTCTAAATAGCACAGCGCAAAAATGTATAAAATTATTTGACGAATTTAAAATTCAGATCAAGCATATACTCAAACCATACAGAATGGCGTGCAAGAAAGATTTATATTGATTATTATCGTGCATTGCTTACGTTTACTTTCCTTCTTTTCCTCGTGCGTTTTAGCGGGAAAATATGTCTGAAACTACTGACCTTGGGGAGAGGCTCATTTGATTACAATCGGTTTTGTTTTGTTGTCTTTTATTGCTTATTTTTACGACATTTTAATGTTACTGCGTTATTTTTACAAGGGAAAATGAAAGAAACACGCCGACAGAAGAAAGTAACGGTTGCTATAGTTTATAATCAAAACAAAACATTTATTTTTCAATTTTCTTTGTTGCCCCTCCACAATGCTGGCTAAGCTTAGCCAACGAGAGACTAAATTAATCGATAATTATGTCATTATTTTTATTTGGAAAATTGTAATCTGATTCTTTTTACCCGGTGTTTGGCCATTCATAATAATGGTTGGTACTATTTCCCGCCTTCTAGAACGGACCAAACATGGAGTCTTAGCGCACGCGCACTTCCCTCCTATACCTGGCCCGGTCTCCCACCATTACCCAAAGTGTAAACAAAGTAGTCGGAACGTTGTCCTTTTCTTCCGCGTATATTTCATTCTTGTGTTGCTGAAACCCGATCATTTTGCCTCGTCGACAACCTCTACAGTCTTACGTTACTGTCGGGGCAGTAGTTGAAAGGAGGTAAGTGGGGAATTGTGTTTATTCGGTGTTATCAGTTTGGTTTAATTTATAGCTTGCAGACCCCCGCCGAGGGTGCGTACCATCGCCACTAAACTTAAACACGAGGCATAGTTACCAAGCCACGTACTACCCGTTCATTCTTTTACTAGTTGATTGTGAAATTTAACTGTTTTCAGTTGTGCAAATTATCAGAATTAAAATAGTTTACTTTCCGTTGGGAATCGACCCCCCCCCATAGATTCTTACGTAATCGGGTGGCATAGCGTAGGGTAAACATACCCAAGGCCAATTCCTTTTTAGGGTGCCTTAGGTAAAGGACAAGGAACTAACATTGTACCGGAAGTCCTACCTTAGGTCAGGGCTATACTCTGTCTAGTAATAGCCAAGGCTACGCCTAGCCTACCGTACGTGGTAGTTATGGTAGGCCATCTAGTTGTCCCTAGGCCTAAAAGAGTGAGAATTTTGCAGGGCTTCGTCACTGATAGAATGAGGATTTTTGCAGGCTATTGCCAGTAGTAGAATGAGATTTCTGCTGGCCGTTATTATTACGATAGATCTAACTAGTAGCTCTGTGGCGGCAATTTCCTTCTAACTTTATTTTTCTACAGGTTTTTGGTTGCTAATTATGGATTTTCTTCAATTTTTGTCGCACGAATGTAATTAACCCCTGAAGTCCATCCAACAGGGGTTTCCATACGCGATCTTCACAAGACAGAGCACGGGTACGACTGTTTGGAACAGTTCATATCCTCTCCGGCAAGTGCAATAACTTGTTAATGCATGGGTAACCCCCCCCCCCCAGACCAGTACCAAACACAGCGAAGGGACGTTCCATCTCCCCAATGCCAGTACTAAACATGGTGAAATGCATTTAACTCCCTCCTGTTGGCGAATGGCTCCCTCTCGTTTTTCCCCTCCAAAGGGCTCCCCCTCGACATAAACATGTCCACTCCATTTCTGTTCTCCCCCATCTAAAACCCTGAATTCCCACGGGCCCCCTTTACTTTTGAGTAGAGTTAGGGGGCAAATAACAGTTGGCTGACAACAAACAAACTCCCTGCCAGTATCAGAAGCCCTAAAAATGTAGAAAAAACTAATTTCCAAGGTACAAACAGGTTTGGAGCTAGTACTTAGAAGTACCATTATTATTAACCTTAAAGCATAAGAATTTAGCAGCTAGCCTACTTACTGTTATCTGCATCATAGGCCTATGATTGTGCAGAGTGTGGTTTGAAGACGTCTCGCATAGGCCTAGGTTAGTGTGGTACAGGATGAATTTTTTGGCAAAGTTATGATGAGCCTGACATGGTAGTTATTTTTCAACCTATTAAATTACTTACTAATACATGATGATGAATTACGGTCATTTCGCCCACATGTCAATTCGCCCACATATAAGAGTCAATTCGCCCACATACATGTACAAGTGGTGACAAAGAATTAACCAAAAAGTAGTTACAAAGAATAAGAAAAAACTTTGATTAAAAGACAATTACATATACGTAATATTCAAATAGTGACAAAGAATTAAAAACTTTGATTAAAATATAGATTCAGCTGCGCACTGGGCCATTCAGGTGAGCACACGCTTTCAGCAACTGATATGCCGATCGCTTACCCCTCACGTGTTCCTCCCAAAGAGTAAATATTTTACCCTGTAAGTTTTTATATTTTTTTTTTGTATCCTTCGTAGCTTTTTTTCGGATACTAGCCTTCTGTAGATAGATGTCAATTTAGCCTCTTTGTGGAGAAGGCTTACGAGGAGGTAAAACTGGAGGTTACATCTGCCTGCAGCACGTTCGTTTAGTCGATTGTGCCAGCCTTCAATGTCAATATTGGTATGGATAGACTGATTGAAAATACTCCAGCTAGAAGTTGGCCATAAGGAGTTGTGGATCCATGTTCTTGAAATGTACTGCATTATAGTCTGTAACTGGGCTGTGGTAGCTTGACGTGAGAGCCGTTCAAACACGGGACCTATATCTGCCTCAGGCAGAAATGGAAGGGCCATCACTTTCCGTAAGTATTTGTACGTCCTGTCATCATGTGTGTATGCATGCTAGAGACCAACCTCTTGAACCTACATAAGTATTTCAAAACAAAGAAATTAGACATTGTAATGTACAAAAGAAAAAAAATCTGGTCATATTATGGTGATCCATTTTGTTTTAAAAGTACTATTCGACAGGTACTATAAATGAAAAATCTGTAGGCAATTAGCTAAATTGACTAACCTTTCTCCATACAGCTTGCGTCCAATGGTATACGCATCCCTTGACCTTGGCATTAGGCAAAACCTCAGGCAAGACTTTCCACAGTGCTTTCTCATAGTCTATTGTTATGTGCTGAACACGAGGCTCATTTGGTAGACTAGTTATAACTTCATTGAAAACTTTTCTGTAGTCACTCTTTTTTTTTCTCCCAGACATAATGACAAATAGTAAGGGGACTTGTTTTGCATGGTCGTCTGCCCTCACAAAAGCGTTGACTGTCATCAGCTGTGTAAAAGGGTGCCTGCATAGCTTGAACGTGCTATCAATGTACCATGACTTGGCCCTTGTTAGATGTGCTATTTGTTCTGTTGTTGCGAAGATCAAATGGCGGCGTTCACGAACTGATACGTCACCTATAAGAAAATCGTCAGGAATGTGATTTACTTCTAGTGCAGAATTCAGGTTTTTGGGCTCTGTCGGTCTTACAATTTGTCTATGTCTGTTTGCTGTTCTTGCCAAATGTTCTGGCTTAGGCAGACTAGGGCATGGTGCACTTCCTATCTCTTGTAGTAACACATCATCCACTATAGCAGTCGCTGGTTTAAACAGATCTTGTGCTGCCAGTTTCTTTACCTCTAATGTTACTTTAGTGACGATATCAGAGCCAGTTGGTGGTGAATGATTGTGCAACATGTTGTTCTTTACATATTTTCCATTTCTCTGCGTTACTAGTGCCTTGCATGGGTTACTTTTAGGGCGATTAGTACACTGCCAGTGAGTTACATTCGATCGCTGCATTTTTTTGTTTTAAGTGTACCCATGACTGTCAACGAGCTTATCTCTACCACGCTGTGTGTCCTTTTCAAAGAGCTGGAATGTAACTTCACTTTCTGGCTGCAGTTCAGTATCTTGTATGGCTGGGTCGTCAAGTGAATCCTCTAGTTCCATTGGCAAATCTGGTGGGTCATCAACTGAAGACTCTTGTTCAACTGCAGGGATGTATGGTTCGTGTTCCATGGCAGGGGTGGCTGTGTTGTCCACTGGATAGGAGGTTGGTTCATCAGTGAAGGTGCAAGTATTACAATTCCAATCAATGGAAATACCGGATTTCACAGCTGCCCAGTAATCAGCACGAGATACGCCAGTATTGCATTTCCTGTGTTGCCACCTTCCACACATGTCGCACTGCAGACCTTCTTGCCTTGCCCTTACAGGTACGAGGCACTGAATACACTCGTCTGTGCAGTCTACCATCTTGCCAGGAACTGTTTTATTCTATGGTCAATCAGTAATTACAAAACATAGGTAATGAACCACCAAACAACACACACACACACTTCCATAGGCTTTGTGAATAGTTTCATATGAATTAAGTATATTTTCACTCATTGACTGCCTTACTAGAAAAACTTTTATTATTATTATTATTATTCTTATTATTATTATTATCCACCGATCCCTTATCTTCCACCTCCTTCCTCCCTCCCTCTCACCCCCTCTCTTCTTCCTCCCTGCCAGCTTATATCCCACCCCATCCCTCCTACCTCTCTTCCTCTTAGCCCTTCCCTCCTCCCTCCCTGCTCTCTCTCTCTTTTCTCCTTTCCTCCAACCCCCCTTCCTCCCCACTCCCTGCTGCCCCCCCCCCCATATAGTGGGCAAAATGACTCCATAGTGTGGCGAAATGACCGGCTACCATGATGATAGGCTATAGCCTAAGTTTACTCAGCGTTAGGCTATTGTGTACTTCTTATGCAAAGTAAGGGGGCAAGGCTAATGTAGGCCTAGCAGGTATTTCAGATGGAATAGCCTATGACTTGCAGACTACCCTTAACCCAACCTCAGATTTGATGCCATGACCTGGCCAGGGGGCTTTGCCCCCTGTGGGCCTCCCAAGTTAATTGTGGTCTCACATTCTATTCATCCTACGTTAGGTTAGTTTGTCATTGAATTCATACGTGCTTTCTCCCATGCCCGATGGGTCTGTTAGAGCTTTCAGAACAGTGGTTAGCTTGTTGTGGTAAAACATTCCAAGTGTTAGGTTAGGAAAAAACATTAGAAGCTGCTGCTGGTAGGAAGTTTAATACTTGAGAAACAAAAGTGTAATTTAAAACTGAAGACTACTACTGTTCCCCTCTGGGTTGGTAATTACCAGAATACAGTACGTGCAAAATAGGGAAACTAGACAAAATGCACCATTAACCTAGACCTAATGCACCACCAGCCAGGTCTAAATGCACCAACCGCTTAGTCTGAATGTACCACTTTGTAAATAGTCTGAATGCACCACACTATATATATATATGCGCTTATTGTCTGGTTGATTCTGGTTTCAAAATTTTTTTCATTCTTACAGTGGTTAAATCTCAAAGTTTTTAGCTTGTCACAAATAGTTAAGTAATTTAAAGAATAGAGAATCTTATTTCATTACTAAAGCTTTTATATCATTTATCCTTTTATCATATATGATGTCAATAATTATTTTATTTTATATTTACTCCAGTTAAGTCTGTATGATATGAAATTTTGTGGCATAAGTCTTAAAGTGTCTTGTTGGTTTTTTAATATTCTATTTGTACTCAGACTTTTTAAAATTATTCGCTTTATCAAAGAAAATAATCTTGCGAAGTGAATATATATAGTTACCCAAAGAACAGGTGTTAAGTGAATTAATTTGGTGCATTGGGACCATGAGGAATAATGCATTTTAATTGGTTAGTTTTAATCATCTTCTCATAGCTTAATGTATTCAGATTTTGTAAATGATTCACTATATCAAGGAAAATATTCCTTCAAAGTGATTATAGATACCCATATAGTTCCCCGAAAAGCAAGAGTTACGTGAATTAAGGTAGTGCATTGGGACCACGAGGAAAGATGCACTTTAATTAGGAAGTGGTGCATTGGGACCATATACTCAGTACATTCAGACTAGTGTTGGTGCATTGAGGTAATGGTGCATTTAGTCCATAAACCCAAAATAGGTTCTGTGTTTCTTACCAGACCTGTGGGGATGAGTGTAAAAACATAAAAGATGGCAAATATTAATATAAACAACAGGGTAAATAAAGGGTGGCAAATATTCACGAATAATTTGTGACTAGCAGGCACCAGGCCACTGTTGTAGTCTTCAGTTTTACTAATCTCTTATATCTTTGTGAAAAGTGCTAGTTTTAGCAGAGTGGTGTTGGATAGTAAGTAGGAATGCAGAAGTTTGCAACACTGCAATTTCAGACGGTTAAAATTAAGTGCAGTGATATATGATGATAATTGTTCAGTTTCTTCCCAAAATGAGACTTGATCTGCAGATCTTGAAAATGACGTGTTATGTAAACTTACTCTAGGCAGTTTGAACAAGCATTGATCTTTGTTCCAATTGGCCAACATGAAATTATCCAAGGCCAAACATGTTGCCATTGTCTGACCAAACCTTAATTTGGCTAACATGCTTACCTTGCAGAGGGACTGCTCCAACTCCTTTTAGGTTAGAAGGGCCACTCAGTGAACATAGTACTCTGCCTCAGATCTCCATGGATGGAGCACTTATCTATTATGGATCTGTGTCCCTGAACCTGTATAGAATATGAATGATCTTGAACAATAGGAAGAATTTTAACCTTACTGATGTGCAGAATACCAAGGAATACCTAATCATATAAGGTGCTGCATGTCAGAGGGGCCTAAGTGCAAAAACATAGTTTTGAGATATTAAGCTTTTAAGTTTTCCATTTGTACCAGAACCAATTTATATCATGTGACTTCAAATTGTAAGTTGGGGGGGATTAAGGGTGATATTCATTTGAAACTTGTTCCCACGTGAAAATTACACATCTTTTCTATATCTTCCTACCACTAACTCAATATCGCCATGTTTGAGGGTTAGGCCACTGAAACTTGCAGCACCTCAAATCTTTTTGATGTGGCAGAAGTCAGTCATATAAATTTAAAATTGCTTTCATAAAAGTAATGTATAGTGCATGCATTATTTATGTAAAAATGTGCTACTTTAATCATCACGAGTCATTTTGTCGTAACGTTCATTTTGTACCTTGAAAAGCGCCATGCCGTTGGGGTCACAGAAGTGTCCAAATTCTTCATAAGATTTTAAAAAGTTCATGGCAACATTGCCTGCAGGAGCTGCACATCACAACAAAAGGCAAAATAGACCAATATTTGTCTAAAGGCCTGTCATTGATCATTAGCAAAAAGTGTGTCCCAGGCTGCGTGTTAGGTTTTGATTTGCGTGTTAGGTTTTGATTAAAAAAAAAATGGTGCACTAGAACAAGGGAAAGACCCAACCTTGGTTGCCATTCATTTCAGTGATGTATGTATGAAAATTTGTGTTAGCAAAAGTTAGGGGAGGGAAACTGGAGATGGGTAGAGATTTGAAAGTTAATGAGTGGCAGAATTTTACTGAGGCCCTTTGAGTCACTGGGAGGTGGTGGTGATGAAAAATAGCAGGAAAACTATGTAAAGATTGGCAACTTCTCAGAGCATGAATAATTGATTTCACAATTGATTTTCAGGTATTTCAGGATGAGTTGAACAAGTCTACATTTCTCACTGACAGGAATGTGTTGAATTGTATTACCATTCACATATGTGATGTAATTAATAGTTGGTTTCTTTGCTTTAGAATAGCCTATGGTTAGATTTTAATATCAGAATTCAAACTTTTGATTCAAATAATTGACTGGTACTAGTAAAATAATCGTTGATGGTATTGACCAATTTAGATATTAGAAGTGCCCAAACTCCTCATATCTCAATACTTCCAAAATTTGCAAATAAAGGGCTAGTATTAAGGACCAGCTTTAATCCAATTAAATGAGATCAATGTGCAGTAAATGCAAACTCACTTTCAGCTTCGTCACGTGTGTAGCACAAAACATTGAGTACTGACCAACCATCCATTAACCGTCCAAAGTTATTTAATTATTAGGACCCAGTAACACTACTCTCTCCATTCTGAAATCTGGCCACTCATAAGGTGGGGCAAATTGATTGCAATAAGAAAAAAAAGTTGAATAACAGTACTGATTCTTGACAGCCTGGCCCAAGTAGTTGTTGCAAAAGAATCCAGTAACACACTGCTTCTGTATTAATTTTGAAATCAGCTTGAGCTCAGGAGAGAGGGTACAGAGTGGTTACTATTGGACATGAGTTGACCAGCAATACTGATTATTGGGATCTTGAGTCTAGTATTTCCAGCCAGGATCATATTCTTTTGTTACTTTGAAGTATCTTGGCTTTTTGCAAGTAGTTGACTTATTTGCCCTAGCTTCACTTACTAATTCTCACTTTGCTGCTGGAGACTTGCAAGCTCCAGGAATTTATGGTGAAAGTTTTTCGCATTTTGCTGGCAACTAAACTAAAAATAGGGTTTGTTCCTTGGCTCAGTACTTGAAAAATTACAGTATTCTATAAGGTTTTTCTCATTGTTAAAGTATCTAGATTCTACAAGCTCATAAAATATTCGTGTTCTTATGATTCGCGGACTGCGCAACGTGGAGTTTCTCTATGGAACATATCATAGCCATTATTTGTGGAAAATTCCCATTCATGGTATTTTCACTGAAGATATTCACTAATTACTGTATTTCCATATATTTTCATGAATAAATGCACTTTTGATAAAACTATTAAAATACTCAGGTATATGCATTTTGGGGGTTTCTGCGTTGAAAAACTATCAAAATGAGGCACTTCTAAGTGTTTTTAGGGTTTAAGTATTTATATTTTTAGCTATGAGGTGTGGGCGCATCCCTCTTTTGAGTCTGAGGTTCACTGTACAGTAAAGCCCTGTAATTTGGGGGGGGATGGTTACTGCACCCCCCCCTCCCCCAGCATGAATAACTAAGATCCGCAAGTACTTAAACCCCCTCTAAAAACACTTAGAACTGCCTATTTTGATAGTTTAAACACGAAAAAACCCTCTAAAAATGCTTATACCCGAGTATTTGAATCATTTTATCACAAAAAGTGCATTTAGTCATAAAAATTTGAAGAATAGTAATTAGTGAATATTTCTCTGTGAAAAATACCGCGAATGGGTGAATTATCCACGAATAATGTGTAGATATGTTCCACAGAGAAATCCGCGAATAGTGAGACTGCAAATACGGGGTTGTTACTGTAACTTGCGTGTTAACATTGTAGTAAGGATGTTCTACAAAACAGGTCTGGCTGAAGTTTTATTAATGTTTAAACGAAAAATACGTCTAGTCTGTGTGCATAAAAAATGAGGAAAACCACAAACATCCATTAAGGTTGAGTAATTGTCACTCAATTCATCCTCCTCTATATCCAGCAATGCTGGGGACTCCTGTGAGAACCTGGGATTCTGGGATTGGGAAAGCTGAAATAGCACAGTGCCCAAGTGAAATAATTACATAGCTAATGCATATCAAGAGTAACAATCTCCCCAAGATTTTTAGAGCACAAAAATCTAGCAAAGAACATTACTGGGATGCAGTCTTACTAAAACTAAACTGAGCTCGAATGCTGTTAATTTAAGAGCAAAGTATTGGACTACTTTATAACTTAATTAACCTGGGGTTCTGCCCCCTTACCTGTCTGGCATAGGGCTCTGGCCCCCCTGGAGTCCTTACCGAATGTGACCTTGACAAAGGAGCCATGTTCCACAGAAATGAAAGTCAGAAAAACATAACTATAAAGATCACTATTTAGGTAGTACACTGGCACCTCTACAGGCTTCAGCTTAACATACTTTACAGATTTGTCTGGAGTTCAGTATTTCATACTCAATACAAGGATCCAGTACATATGCAGTAAAGACGAGTAACGTCCCATAACTCAATGAAGTGTCAAATTAGAAAAGAAATGACCAGTGAGCATTTTGGTTTTAATTTCTGATAAAATGTAGCCTCAATTAGCATTTTTTATTTTCTGATTGTAATTATTAGATATTAGGAATGATCTGACTTCTGTAGTATTGCAGTATTTACATCCATGGTGGTACTGTTAGACCAAAAAAAATTTCAGACTGGATATCTTCACGAGGACTTGTTCTGTAGAATTACCAAAAGTAAGAGATTGTGAGGAAGTGACACTACAAAACACGGTGCTGTATGTGTACAGTACATAAATCCTCTCTCCAATGGTAAAAGTTTTGATATACTGTACTTTACTAGTCTGTGTCAGCCTAAATGTCAGTGTGTGTATATCTGGGTTCTCCCTTGATAAAGTTAAAATGGTGTAGTGATAATCATTAAAAATGACAGTGGTGTTCAAGTTTGTAACTTTCTCTTCAACACAGATAAAGATGAGTCAGTCCCCACGACGAAGCCTCAATGGGGTTTCACCCTCCCGAGACAGGTCTAGGGACAGGGATCCTTCATTTTCAAGGTCAAGGTAAGTTGAGATTATCTCCCTTTTGTTATTAATTATCAAATCGTTAAATTTTTAACTGTATTTTTGAACTGAATCTGCTTGTAAGCTAACATTCATGTTTCATATCACACCAAGTAATTACATAGCTAACCTTTCTAACTCGCTGGGCAACTTTTTTATAATTCGCGGTAGCGCTCCTGTCTTGTCTAGCTGACAGCTCTCCCTCCATTATCGCGAAAAACAAAAAACAAGCTGGTAGGTTTTACAATTCGTGGTAACGCCTCTGTCTTGTCTAGGTGACAGCTTACACCCCCCCCCCTACTATCAGGAAACACAGAAAACAAGCTGGTAGGTAAGCTTAATTTGTTTCTGCTGGCTTTGATGTAATCGTCGGCACCTTTTGCAGCAGCTTTTTTCATATTTTCCAGTTATTATTTCGCATAGAATGAACTTTTCCAAATTTACCACAATGCCTAAGCTGTGGCAAAATGAAGTAGTCAATCCCCGTCCTGAATCGGCTTTTCCCTGGTACCCACCAAGACCAGCTAGTCATTGAGGTATCTCTGAAGTGTGATCCCCTGAGAACGAGCCCACGTCGACACCAAAGTGAACACACTCGTGAACACCTGTGGAGACATCATCAGACCGAAGCAAAGTACCATCCCCCAAGACTGAAGTGAAGAAACTTCCTGGAAGAAGGATGGATTGGGATTTGGAAGTACGCGTCCCTTAAGTCTATATTCGGCATAAAGTCTTGGTCCCAGAAGAGACATGAATCTTTTGTGTCGTCTTCGTCACCCTTGTCGCAGTCACCTGTCTCCCCTGTACATGCTCCAGTCAAGCGTTGGAGGATTAGGGACTTGTGTCTGATTCTAGTGCCAAGAAAAGAAGTATCATTTCTTCTTCTTTGAGCCGGGACAGTCGCATCCCAGTCAAGGGGCATGTTCCAGAATCAGCAGTGGCTGAGGTTTATGGGAACCAGAGATGGAGGTAGCAGGGTTTTGGGTATCCATGATAAACACAACTCTTCCCCACAAGTACACAAAACGTTCACACTGAAACAGAACAAAAACACAGGCAAACAAAGAACCAGCTTTAGGGAGGAGAGAAAGAACAAGACGTCTTCACTCAAAGGCGGTAAGAAGAATACTGATACACCACTGGTCCCAGAATTGGGTCGGTGGTTGTTTCACCTAACTTGTGACAGAGGACACATGCCACCAGTTCCTTGCATATACAGTTCTATTGAATGTTTTATCAGTTCCAGCTGGCACTAGATTTATCCTAATGTTAAGACTGCAAGGTTGTTAGTTATGAAAAATACAAGTTATTGTAAAAATTTGTGATTTTTGGTTGCATGGCAGGCTATACTGTAGATAGTTTATTACACTTTTGATTAGCTTCCTAGTAATTATGAATTTTGTTGGATTCTAGCAGTTCGAGTATTCACGTTATGTCTGAGTTTCCATTTGAAGGTCGATAACTTTAGTTTTGAGATATCGGCCTCCAAAGTTTTATAATGACATGGTTTGCTTGTTGTCTCACACTTGAGGTTTGTATGACAAATTTGATATGTTACACTATATTGGTGTTCTGTGATTATTATTTTAGGATAATGAATTATATTTTATATATTTAGGCTCCTGGTCCCCCGCTTTCCTCTCTCTTGGGTGCCTCCCTCTTCATGACGTCCTTTCTTCCTTTCTCTTATGGAACGTAGATGTTTAAATTTTCTTGGTCTTAGCATGGTTTCTTCTGACCAAAGTATTGCAAAGCCAAGAGAAATACAAAAAATTTACTTGCAAAGTAATATAATGCGCTGAATGAAAAGTGTGTCAAAACACGGGCGAGGTTGGGCAGCGCAATGTCTTGCTTCGTCGAGAGCTGAGCTGCCACTGATTGCCCGCCCAAGTGGGTACACTCCTTCACCCAGCAGAGCCTCTACGCACTTACGTAGGATATAGTTGCCATAATCCGCATTTAGATATTCTTCTTTGATAGCTGTATTGAAATTACTACTGATATACCAAAGTTATCATTACATTATTCGAAAAATGTAATTTTCTCAGTGATAGTAGTAGGGTTACATTTTTGGCTTATAACTCCAAAACTATTGTGAATTTTTTAATAAAATTTTCTGAGAATATAGTGGAGGTGTAAGAGTCCGTATGTGAAATATCAGGAAAAATTGGGATTTCTCGATTTTTTCGTCAAACGCTCCTCTTAAGCGCCCTTCTGAGAATGTTGGTCGCTGTCCAGATCCGTTTCCTATTAAGCGGGATAAGAAGTCTATTAGCAGCCCCTAGCGTTCTTTTAGTTACACTGTGGACCTTTCTATCCCTGCCCCTGTCCATCAGCATCCACTTCTGTCTACATGGGACAGTCTGGATAGGTTGTGGTATTTTTTACAAGTGTTTGTAGAGTAGGTGACAGCATTGTCGGGTTTTTTAATCTGGGTACAGTGCCCAGGCCAAGGGCACCTTTTGTGTATACTTTGCTAGCCATCAGGCATATCCTCTGATGCAAAGCTCCTGCTTAAGTAGAGACGACCCATGGCTCATCAGCCTCTCCACTATTGGTTAAGATGAGCTCCAACCAGAGGCAGTATTCACCTGCAGTAGCTGTCTTACCAGGTAAGGAAACAACAAGTATTGCATCCAATGCTGGCAAATTTTCATATTTCAAAGGCATTGCTTTGGAGTAGAATATGCCCTTGTGTCCCACCTCCATTCAATGTGGGATTCAGCTATGTAATTACTAGGTAAGTTACTTATATGAAAATGACATTTTTTTAATAAAATATTTTTATATATACTACCAAGTAATACAGAATCAGAGCCCGCCCTACTCCCCTCTGATGGACATACGGGCACAAACAAATTGAGCTTACCTGCCAGGTTGTTTTCTGTGTTTCCCGATAGTGAGCGGGAGCTGTCATCTAGACAAAACAGAAGCGTTATTGTGAATTTAAAAAAGTTACCGCACGAGATAGAAAAGTTAGCTATGTAATTTCTTGGTAATTATACATCAAACTTAATTTTATTATGAAAATGTCATATTTACTCTGGAACTTAAAACCCCATATAATATATATAGGTTTAAAATAAAGGGTAGTGTTTGGATATGGAGCACTCTGCCTTTCGGGGAAAGATTGTCTATCTGATGTAAAAGTTAGTTCAAAGAAAGTAATTGTCAAACTAGGGCAGCAAAACCAGTAAAAGTTAGTTCAAAGAAAGTAATTGTCAAACTAGGGCAGCAAAACCAGTGATGCCAAAAGTGGAAGTTAATTTTTTTACTCCATTGGTTGCTTCCTCCGGTGTACCATTTATGATATTAACAAAGCCTCAGCATCATTGCTTATAATCCTTTGTTTTCCCTCAGTTTCTCTTTCTTTAATGATTTAGATCTTTAGTGTCCCCTGGTTTTACTGACATGAATGTGTAATTGGAGGGAGCTCTATAAAAATTGTAGAAGATCAAGTTCCTGCGATGCTGCTGCCAGTAAAGCAGCACTGTGTTCCAACAAATGTAGAACAGAAGGTCTGAGTCACATTATGTATACAGTATCACTGGCATTACAGTAAACATATTTTCTTTGGTTTTTAAATAAAGATTGTTGCATGTTCTCATAGTGAGAAAATTTTTTTTCATATATTCTCTTATTTTTAGGTCACGTTCTTCAGACCGCCGTGATAGCTATAAATATTCCTCACGAAGATCTACCTCTCCAAGGTACCGCGAAGAACGTTACAGAGATGATAAGTATTCTACATCATCACGGCGACGTTACTCTCGGTCACCATCCTATTCCAGGAGCCGCCGTGGCAATAGGTAAGTGATTTTTTTTTTTTTTTGAAGCACTAATTTCTTTTGAAACTTAAGCACTAGTACAGGCATAGCATTTTTAGCTTAGGAAGAAAAAAAAAGACAAATCATCATGGTCAGTTGCTTTTGTTTAACCTTAACATGAAATACAAGCTGTCTGTGATAGGGGAATGAATGTTTTATGGGTTGAACTTTCCATTATACAATTTTCTTTATTAATTACAAGAGCATAATCAAATGTATAGCATTTGTACCATATTCTAAAGAACATCAGTATTCAGTGGAGTCAGTACATCAGTATTCAGTGGAGTCAATAGTAAGAAGTTATTCCTAGATGTAATTATAGGGGATCAGGATTGTGTTATGTATTTTTTAAAATTTTAGATCTCGCACAAGATCCCCAATGTCTACTCGCCGCAGACATCATGGAAGCAGAGAGGACCCTAGCCCCAGTACGTGTCTAGGTGTGTTTGGATTAAGCATCTATACCAGTGAGAGACAGGTACAGTAATAAGAATTGGAAGTTATATTTTAATATATATTTTATACCTGAGATACATGTGGTTGAACCTAATGAAATTGGCATGTACTTATTTGGATACATACATTGCCTTTTATATGAGTAAACTGATGTGTCATTTTTGTTAACAGCTTCACCATCTGTTTGGAAAATATGGACCACTGTCAAAAGTGCAAGTTGTTCTGGATGCCAAAGTGAGTATTGTATAGTTTAATTTACTTTATTTTGATTATTCCAGTGATTCATACACATTATTTTCTTGATTAAAGTGCTGTAAACTTTTGAAAATTTTGTGAAGTTCATTTTAGTTACATTTGCTCATGAAGTGCACATCAACCCTTGTTTTGGTCAACTAAAGAAAATTTGCAATGTTTCCTTGGTGAATGGAAATGTAGCAAATATGGACGACCAGCTTTACATTTAACTTTTTATAGGTGCCTTAATTTTTGAGGGAAGGTCTCAGATGGTGCTTGATTATTTTATTTTTGTTGTAACATTAATTTTAATCTCATTATTTTAAGTAAACCAGCTTGTGTAATTATTTTAAGTAAACCAACTTGTGTAATCTGAACTCTTCTGTGGCTTTGACATTTTTAAAATCTGTAAGCCAGGCTTGATGTATAAGCAAATATATTCCAAAGTTTTTGTGGCGCAACATGTAACATTTATTGTAGTTGAAAAAGAGTGGTTTCAATAGAGGTACAGTATTGCATAAAAGAAACGTCAGTGAAGCAAGTTGATACCTTTGAGATATAGCAAGGTTTATATTTTGTTCTAATACAGTATTTCAGAGTGATTGGAAATCCTTTCATCAAAGACCTATACCTTGTGTTGGTAAACCAAGAGTTCCCAGTCCATTGGCTTTTTTAAAAAACTTTTGTGGAAGACTGAGCAATAGGACCCATTTGGACATTGAGGCTGAGAATAAGATTCAGTAGCTCAACTTTTGCCCATATTATTTAAACGTCTTGAATTTTCTCACCTTGTGTTTTGTTTCAGACTGGACGGTCACGTGGCTTTGCTTTTATATATTTTGAGCATATGGATGATGCCACAGAAGCTAAAGAACAATGCACTGGTATGGAAATAGACGGCCGCAGGATTAGGGTAGATTATTCCATCACAGAGCGTG
This sequence comes from Macrobrachium rosenbergii, assembly GCF_040412425.1. Classification (NCBI taxonomy): domain Eukaryota; kingdom Metazoa; phylum Arthropoda; class Malacostraca; order Decapoda; family Palaemonidae; genus Macrobrachium; species Macrobrachium rosenbergii. The sequence goes on from NC_089741.1 coordinate 49,152,030, forward strand.
CACACACACCTACCCCTGGTATCTACATGGGAAGACCTACAAAGTAAGGATGTTGAAAATTACTGAAATTATACGATCTGCAATTTAAGACTGTTCATTACACTCCTTGCTCTTTTATGTTGGGACTGTTCATTACACTCTTTGCTCTTTTATGTTGGAAAAGTGATTCTCATGTACCAATAAGTTTTATTGCTTGCTTGGAAACTGAAGAAGTATTGCTTCTCACAACTTGCTGATAGAAATATATTTTCTCAAGGTTAGAGGCAAGTATATGAGATTTGTAAATCTCAACTTGTCAGTCTACTTCATTCTAAAGATGTAAAGGCTTGACAATATGTAAAGCATGAAATTAGGTTGGTAAATGTTTAAATGTCATTAAATAGTATATTCTCTATTGTTTCAATTTTACGTATGTAAAACATTTTTAATTTCCAGTAGGTCCAGTGGTTATGGAGGAAGAAGAACTGGTGGTGGGAGTGGTGGTGGAGGTGGCGGAGGGCGTTATGGTGGTGGCTATGGTAGTGGTGGTGGTGGAGGAAGTCGTCGACGATCCCCATCACCATATCGTAGAGGCCGCTCAGGAAGAAATTCTTACAGATCAAGATCTCGTTCTTACTCGCCACGTAAGTACTACATTTTTTAGCCAAGTGAACTGCAAAGAATGGTTTATAGATGGGTTGTTAGAATATTTATTAAAGCAACAGCAGCACTTGAATTAATTTTGAATCTTGGTACAGTTTTTTTTTTTTTTTTTTTCCATTTTTTCTCTTTTTTTTTTTTTTTTTTTTTTTTTTTTTTTCTCCACATGGAGTTTTGCATTTGTTTATGCTTGAATCTCATTTACCTACAGTATGCATGTTGCTTTAATATATATGCATTTCTATGTGTATGAAAAAAAGAATTACAAGAGAAGCATTGAAGATTATGGAATTGAAGCCATCCCTTAATGTTACGTATTATAAACACACAAAATGACAAATTAGGGCAACATAGGGTGATTTAAAATACTTTCATAAGAAGTGTTTTTGGTTTGTGGAACATTGTTATGTGACAGTACTTATTTGAAATAGTTGTTTTGGAACTTCTAGGAGTGTTCCTGTTAGGCATTACTGTTATGCATAAGAAAATCATTATTTTATAAATATATAGATTAGTTCTTGAGCTTCAAACGCTTGACCAGCTGTCATAGGATGACCATAATGACTGGTTTATCTCTGCTGTAGTGCATTACAGTATGCAATAAAATTTATACTCTTAAGGGGATCGGCCACCTAAAAAAACCCAATAATCTTTAAAAATTCGATTTGCTGAAAAAAAATTCTATGGTCAGTATAGGTTCAAGAATGTGTCCACTAAATATTATGCAAAAAAATTTGCCGTATTTCTGTAGTTATGGCCTAAAATGTAACAATAACTATAGCCCATAAAACACCAGTAGCGTTAAATGATTTAGTCTGGTATAGTTTTGGCGATATATATTACGTAGAAAAACTTCCTTTGAAATGAAATGTATAATGTCAATAATATCCTACTCGCACCTTTTTAGTTATTTCTAGCCATGATAACGCACATCGCCATACCATGACGCCCGACTGTGGCCGAGAGTTGCCTATAAACTTGGGGTTAGAAGGACCGTTTTTCATGCTCGCTAGCCTTGACTGAACTCTGTATTTTCTGCGGTGTTCTTGTTTTCCGTGCCTAAAAAGGTCCAAGAGTTCACTTCATGCTTCCAGAATGCGGAAAAGCCAATGGAAAAGTCCAGCTTTGAGAAGTAGAAGAAAGAGTTCAAGAAATTAGTACCATAGAGGGAATGAGCTTGACGGAGAGAGAGAGAGCTGTCGCCCATCAAACGGTGCAGGCAGCGATCTCTTGCTGACCAGAGACCAACCACATCCACCCCTAAACGCTTTGTATTTGTTCGTCACTACCAAAGGCAAAGATATTTTAGAAAAAGAAAGCAGTAGCTCAGGCTGATATTATAGACGATCCTGAAAAATAAATGATCATAATAAGTGAAGCAAGACTTGATGAATTACTTGAATCACTTAATCCCTAATTGTGAATGTAAAGTAATTCCCAGGATCCATTTGGCAAAGGGATGGATTCGAGACACTAATAAAAAAGTGTAGGCAACTATGATACCCTAGAGTAATACCTTGCAGCAAGATCAGACAGGGGACCAGGAACCTAAAATTTATAAGAATGTGTCTTAGCACATAAATAATCATTAATATTCTTATTTATAATCATTTTGCATTAATTAATAGCCAAAATAAAAATTAAACCATAGAATTAATTGTAACACAGTCTTTGAAGTCCCTTTTTTTTTTTATGTAACTAAAACTTTGAAGGCCCGTTTCTCAAAACATAAGTTTTTAAGCTTTAAAATGCACTCCTCCTTAGTATTGGGACCAATCTAAATGAAATTTTAAATATAACATGGGGAAACATGGTAGATTAAAAACAAAGCCTGGGATTTTAATATTTTGAGTTTCTGATTTTTGGCAATTTTTTTTTTCTGTAATTTTTCCGGGAAAATTTCATTAAAAAAATTCATATAGAAAAAATAATTGAAAAATCAAAAATCGGCTTTGTATCGAAGGTCCATATGTGTTTTATACGTGGTTCAAATCTCATCCCTTAAAACCAAAAAAGTAAAGGAGGAGATGCATTTTGAAAATGGCCATTTGGCCGAAATGCTCTGGCGTCACAAAACCTAAGGTCACTGAACAAAATTTTTTTTCCCAGAAGTTCCACACAATATCCTTTAACAAACCCCTATATATCAACAACTGTCGTTAAAAGTCGGAAACCGGCCGATCCCCTTAATAGAGGTAAGGCAGTTTGTAATAAATTGCATATCAGAAATAACATTTAAATACTTTTATGGCACGTCTTGATACTTTGGTATCCTACATACACAAGGATTGACAAATGTTTTTAGTAATCCCTAATTTTAGATGTGGGTAGATAGGTTTTTCAGGGGGGGTTGTCACAGATTGTACTGACCTGTTTATATATGAGCCTTACATGCAGTCTGTTTTGTTAATAGGACAGTCACTAATAGTGAGAAACCAAAAGTTGATGTTTGTTGTCTTCCTTCTTTGGAAGGTCTTTTCTCTCCTCAAACTTGATAAATTTTTGGACTGCTTATTTTTGATGCATTTGTTTTAAATTTGGCTCAGGTAGTGGCTACTTATTGGTACTACATCTGTATTGAAAGTGATTGACACTGTTGACCTTTGATATGTGGTCATACCCCAAACATTCAAAATATATTCTAACGTGATTTAATATAGTGATTGTGGTAGTAACAAATTCTCCAGCATGCCCAGCTTTTTGTAATCTTATGATGTATATGTTGGATGTTGAGTGAGACTATTTTATGCCATATTGTTTAGTAGCCAATTTTATCTGAATTCTGCAGTAAAATTTTTACTCTGTGAGGGATTCTAAAATTTGTATGATTTTAATGCTGTATATTATATAGGTTTTGGTTATTCACACAAGGTGTTGTGAGGAACCTGTTAACCCTTTATAGAGTTGCCAGGAAGCATATACAGTAGACCTCCAATTGCTGTATTAATGGGCAAAAAAAAAGTGACCTGGTACATGTACCAAACTCAAGGAACTTGCCAGGGAATTCTTTTGGAGTGGAAAGTTAATATTATGTGTGCAGGGCATAAGATTATCATGTATGATTTTGTGTTCTTGTGAGGAATGTCTGGGATTAGAAGCCTGATATTTTTTGTGAGTGGCACATGGCTTGATTAATGAATTTAGACCTCGTTATTCGCCGAAGGTTATTGCAGTCTTCATAATAATTATTGTTGGACTCCCTAAATCTGAGTGTATTTGATAATAGCCATATCTGATTTAGTTACTTTAATTAGAGAAAGCACATCTGTATTAACTGTAAGTGGCTTAATGTTGCATGAGACAGCGAAAGGCTGCTAACTTATACAGACCATTTCAATTCCATACACAAAACCCCTTTCAAAGTAATGACAGTTTGTAATGGGTGAGGCAGTTCGCGTGAACAAAGCATTTTGGCTATCCCTTAAAAGAGTTTAGGGTTTTTGCCTTGTGATCCTGTTAACTTTATATCATTGGCTTAAAGATTTCACAACATCATTGTATATATTTTAAATGTGCTTTTCCTTCTTTAGTGGTTTTTGTCTGTCTGCTTCCTCCATAATTTCCTGGGCCTTCTTACTAGTCTTCATACTACTTTTATATCTTCAGCTTTTCTCACCAGTTGTTCATCCCTTCTCATATTATAGTCAAACCATTTCAATCTCTATACAGGTAGTGCTCGAGTCACGATAATTCACTTTTACGATGGGGTTAGTAATTAATATCGATACGACAATATTTTGAAAATACTTATTTTTAAATTTCGCGGGTGACTGGCACAGGCACCAGCGTACAATCAGGCAGCGTGCGGTGTATGATATGTTGGCCCGAGAGGCTAGAATAGGTGCATGAATTCAATGAGCTGACCTCATTTGCTCTCGTTGTGTCTGAAGTTAAAATAGGTCAGTGTTTGTTTGCAATGTTTGTGCATTTGTAGATACAGGTAGTGCACGAGTTACGATAATTCGAGTTTACGATGGAGTTAGCAATTAATACCGGTACAATAATGTTTAGAAACTTTTTAAATTTCGCACAGGCAACAGCGTACAACCTGGCAGCAAGAGAGACCAACTTCTTTTCCTCCATCTCTTTATTCCATTTTCTAGTTGAAAAAGTAAGAGAATGATAAAAGTAATGTTAGTAACCTTATACTCTTGCGAAAATGAGTACAGCCATAAATAACCCGAGAAACTTGTTTTGCTAATAACCCAATCGGATAACAACTGTTTTGCTTGTATTTCAACCATCAAATGCGATTAAACAGTTACTGTAGTTATGTTAAAAATGACGTTATACCGATATGTTTTACATTATACCCTTATCGCTTTGAGAAAAGATCGGCAAGGAAATATACTGCTACATTAAATTTTAGCTGTTGTAGTAGTTGAAGCTGAGAAAAGAATGTCAGCTGCTAATGACTAAAAATTATGCGTACATTGGCAACATGGATGAAACTCGACGCAAACAAAATTGGAAAGTATTTTAATCAAAACTACTGGGCATGGAAGAAACACACATTGCTGCTGTTTTCATGCCCGATAAAAGATAAATCTGAAAAGCTTGTAATATGATGATGAAATCAAGAAAAAATCGGAATCTTGATTTTTTTCACACAAAACAAACATGCCCCCAAACGCCAGCCCAACGCCATCTATTAACTAAAAAATAGCTAAATTAATTTCACAAGATATTTAAGTTATATTTTGACTTAAAAACATTTTCTCAGTATAATGAAAAAATATATGTCCCATATAAATAAAGTATCTACAGATTCATTTACACTAACTGGAAGCAAGAAAACCCACTGAACTGAGTTAAATGCAGAAATAAAACATCGTGTGATCGATTCCCAAACAAAACATTTGATCGCTATGATTGTAATTTATAATGCAAAAGCAATAGGAGAATATATATAATTGGATACAGTGTAGTAAAGCATCTTTTAAAAGATCCATGGAAAAGATGCACATTCATTATTTTGATGGTTGTATAATACGGTGTTAATATGTGAAAATAGAATAGAGTATAATGTAGAAGATTACTGTGATATAATATCTCAAGTGCAGGCCAGGCCTTGTTTGTTATTCAATTTTCTTATACTGACTTATGTCAATCTTGCATTGAACATTCAGAATTAGCTGACACTGATAATTACTATACCATATATGTATAGAGTATACTGTGTAGTGTAGGTTAGGCTACCATATATATATAGATGGTACTGATTACCCTAGTGTAGGCTAGGCCATATTCAAGTCACGATTTTTTCAACAAACGATGGGTTTTTTGGAACCCAACCCCATTGTAAGTAGGGTAATACCTGTAATGTATTCTTTGGGGATCTCTGCATCTCCACCAGTGGTACATATTTATTTATTGTGGATAGCCTCTTTCTGCATGCTGTATTTTTGCAGGTCTCTTTTATCTCCTTCAAGAACACCTTGTCTTAGTGAATTTCATACATTGAAATTTTCTTACCTTGGGTATTTAGTAATTCTGAGCACCTGTTATGATGCCATCCTTTGCATTGACTCACATTACAGAGTTTACACCCACAACAACCATATGACTACTATTTTTTTATTTATTTATTTATTTTTTTTCTCCTCTTTGCTTTAAACATTCCACCTTCCCTCCCATGAAATCTGCTATTAGTACATGGGTTGTCTGTGTGGAGCAGCATTAAGGGGCCCATTTTTTTTTTAGCTGCCTTTATTACTGAAACACATTGCACCATAGGTCTGGTGTGGTGGTAGCCTACTAGCTAAGTAAGTTTTCTGATACTGCCTTTGAAGTGCCTATTTAACTGTTTTAGTAAACTTTCAGATGCCTTTTCAAGATCCACAAGGCTTTGATGTAAGCTAAGGGAGTACTGTTACCTGCATTATATGGACTACTTTGTAAATCAGAATTTTGGCTTGGAAGCCAGACTGAAAATGATGTCTATTGAATTTTCATATAAGCAGCTTAAATAATGAATATAAAATGTTTTAACTTGGCAGCAACTTTTTAAAAAATATCGTGGTGGTGCTATTGGTGATTTTGTGTAGGTGACAGACCCCATAAAGTACAATTGGGAACACGGAAACAACCTGGCAGGTAAGCTCAATTTGTTTTGCCATCTGTATGCTAAACCTGCAGTCTTAACAGCTTTTTTGTTTTCCAGTTGTCAGCTTCAGATCTGTGTAAAAGTTACAATCACTTTGTTTTGGTTATCAGGAGACAGATAGCGTCATTATTATATATTTGAGTAGTTTCCTTGTTTTTTCTGAATTATGTCAGGTTTTAGCAGTTCAAGTAAAATATTGCAGTTGGCTTGTTAAATAGGCTGTCAAAAGACCTCAGGTAAATACAAAATTGAGTAAAATTTGTCATTTGTTCAGCATTGAGAAGACCTTTGGTCTTAACATGGAGATTTACTTTTCATGGATAGAAACAGGGAAGATTCAGTCTCGCTTAGACAAATTAGAGATAGGAAGAGGAAAGCGGCTTCTAGGGCTGAGAGACGTTCTCTTATTGTAGAAGCTACACCTAAACCTAGTTTAGAGGTTAGTCCTATTGCTCACCCTACTATTCCTATCCCTACTGTTTCTCCTATTCCTTGCCCTCCTACTATTCAGTTTCCTACTCCTGTGCTTGGCTCCCTTGCTTCCAACCCTAATGCCAATGCCAGTCTTGAATCCAGGTTTGATAAGTTTATTAACCTTACAGTAAATACAGTGGCAGAGTTAGGAGCTTCACTTAAAGTGATGGATAAAGTGTTCTCTGATAAAGTGACAAGTGAGAGTGCAGTGCCAATGGAGGAGGTGACTGTCTGTCCTGCTGGTTCTCCTAGACCAAGGTCCCTGTCTTGCTCCCCTAAACCTGAAAGAAGATACACCTAAAGTCCAAGGTAGGATGGTGGGGTTTGCTCAGGGGTAGTCACCCCCTCAGCCACTCCTGTTGCAAAGTCCTAGGTGTTGGTAGACAGCCATTGGAAAGGCATGTCTTTGGATGTTCATCAATTATCCTCAAGCTCTTTTGATGACTAGGGTGTGGACATGAGACGCCACAAACGGTACCTAGATTCTTCGTGACCACTTAAGTGCCCTTCCGAAGATGTTGGTCACTGTCCAGATTCGCTACCCATTAAGCGGGATGAGAAGTCTATTGGCAGTCCCCAGCCTTCTTGTAGTTACGCTGTGGACCCTTCTGTCCCTGCCCCTGTCCGTCAGTGTCCACCTCTGTCTACATGGGACATTCCGGAGGCCTTCTCACCTGAGCACTTAATGACTGAGTGCCCTTACGTGGCTCCCAAGCGCCCAGGAACAGCTCATAGTGCCCGACATCTTCCAAACGTCTGGCGCCCGCTCTAAGGAGCCCATCGCCTCTGTTTGTTTGTTCCGAGACCACGGTCTCCTTTGCCTCTTCCAGTTAGACCTAAAGTGTCACCTCCTTTGCCTTTGGACCATGACGAGCCTACTCTTGCTCCTATTAACCCTTAAGGGACGGCATAATTTATCAATGTGCAGCACCCCACAGCAGGGAAACTTTGAGGTCGGCAAAATAAAAAAATAAAAAAATCACATTAATGGAAAGATAATGACACGTACATTCACACTGTATAAATAAAAAAATTCTAAAAAATTTTCCCTACCTTCCACGTAGAAGTTGAAATTACTTATTTACAACTTTAAAATTTCATTTACAAGACAATTGTAAATTTTACCAACTAATAAATAAATTTTCAGATTTTGTCAAATTATCATTATTTCACACAATATCAAAACATAAATAAAAGCAGTATTAAATTTTTTGCATATTTGTTGTAAAATATTCATAAATTTATTTAGAAGGAAGATTCAGTAAATTTTTTTTTTTTTTTACCTTACATGCTTTTTCTAATAATCTTTGCAATTTTCAGGTAAAATTACATTTACAACTTTCAGACTATCGTAAAAGACAAAAACAAAACCAACAGGAACCCTTGGATATTTACAAGCAAATTTACAAAAGACTCGTGGAGAGAGAGATGCAGAAGTTTCCCCTGAAGTCAAAGCATTACTAATACTGGCCTGGCTCACACGCCTGTATAAAAGCTGTCATTAGTGAATTTATAGCTTATAGAAGTATTGGCACCTTTGTTTCGAATCATTATTACCATAACTGGTGTGGAATTCTGCTTCACACAAGAGCTCAATCTGTCCACCTCCCCAGACCTGTTTTACTTCACACTAAGGCTCAATCCGTCCACTAAGGGTTGAGCGGCAGTTAGCCCATAATTTGGAGTTGTTAAAGAAAGCTCCCTCCGCTCCCAAGACTTCTTGGGATGATATCCTGTCCCTGGTCTCCTCAGAAGAGGAGGCGGTCAACCAAGAACCTGCACCTCCTTTGGCTTATGCTGCTTTACTGCAGGACCTTTTGGCACATTTTCCCACATTTTTCACCCCAGCTGCCCCGTCGTCGCCTGCTTCAACTCTTTTGATGAGGAATCAACTGGACGACAGGACAAGACTTCCCAAGATGGTACCTTCTTTGTCCTCTAAGAAGTCCTTCAAGGAGATGGGAGGCTGGTTTTTGGCCACAAGGGAACAAAGCAAAGCGTTTTTCGCTTTCCTCCCTCTCATTTAATCCGCGAGGGACTTACATGACTGGCGAAGCTCCTTCTTTGGGAGTCGCTGCTTCCTCCCAAGGGGACTTCTCTGGTCTAATCAACTATTCTTGTCGTTGAAGATAAAGCTTTCTTCTGCAGAACTAGAGAATCTAGTCAAAGACATTTTTAACGCCTTCAAATCCTTAGTTTCCTGGATTGAATTGTGGGCACAGTGGCCAAGAATATTGAGGACCACCAGGATCCAGTGGGAGATATCACCTTGGACTGGCTTGGGGTTTTGACCTGTGCCTACAAAGCCATTAGAGATGGCTCTCTAGAGCTTTCTGCTCTATCCACCTTCAGAGTATGGAAGATAAGAGAGCTCTAGCGCTCCTTTACTTCCAAGGGAGTCACCCGGACTCAGAAGTCGGCCGTGGCCTGATTGTTCCTGCCCCTAGACCAGCATCATCTCTTCCCTCAGGACACAGTGAAGGGGATTGTGTCAGATTCAGAAGAAATCTATGCAAGACTTGTTGTTCCAGTTGTATAAGTGTTCCGAGGATTCGACTGCCTTTTAGACCTGGACTTCCTCACCCCTCCAACAACAGCCCTTTCGTGGAGGGAGGCCAGGGCACCATTCAGGAACCATACAAATGTCTGGTTCAGGTTTATTAAGAAGAGCTCCTCCAAGCCAGTACCTAAAATGTGAGAAGGAAGTCCTTCATGTACCTTTAGCAGCCAGACTTGTAGAGTTTTGGGAGAAGTTGCTGATAAAAGGAGCAGAGCCTTGGATCATCAAAGTTCTGAAGGAGGGCTAGGCTACGTCATCCCGTTCCTGGAGAGCCCACCATTAGTCACTTCTCCCATCACATTGACAGCGTACTCTGTAGGATCCGAGAGACATTTGGCCCCTTTGGAGGAAGTTTCCTCTCTCATCCAGAAAAGGGCCATAGAGGAAGCCAAGAACACCAGCACGGAGGGTTTTTACAACTGACTTTGGCACTGAAGGCCTTTTTGGGGGGTTGGAGACCACTTGATGCAAGCGCCCTCAATCATTTTGTCTTGAAGACAGAATTCAAAATGGAGACAGTCATTCAGTCCTTTCATCCATTCACTAGGGCGACTGGGTGATAACCTTAGACATGCAGGACGCATACTTCCACATTCCTATCCATCCTGTTTGCAGGAAATATATAAGGTTTGTCTTCCAGGACAAAGTGTACCAGTTTTGGACCCTTTACTTCAGTCTTTCAAGTATTCAGTTGGGTCCTCGCTTCTTTCTTGAAATGACTCCACTTAGTAGGGATCAACGTCAGTCTTTACCTAGACGACTGGTTCCTTCAATTCCCATTGAAGGAAAAGTGCATGAAGGACTTAACACAAGATTCTTCTTATCCAGGAGTGGGGTCTTCCATTTTGGGATGACTCTGAACTCGCTGGTTTTTCAGGCTTTTTCTTCTCCGAAGAGAATTTCCAGCTGTCTTCACACGGTCCAGGATTTTCTAGCCCTTTCGTCTTGCTCGGCTCAGCAGTGGGTGACCCTACTGGCGACTGGCAGACTTCTTATGAGAGTTCTCCAGTTTTATCTGAAGGCCAACTGGGACAGAAAAACACTGTCGGACACTTCGTGTTTCCGATCACCCCAGAGATCAAATTGGACCTGCAGAGGTGGCTGTCAGAAGGGAAGCCCCTTCAACCTCCGAGGCCCGAACCTAGACTTTTATTCTGATGCCTCAGACATAGGCTGGGGAGCCCTACTGGGGAATTGGGACGTATCCAGTACATGGACCCCAGATCAGCAAAGACTACATATAAATGTGAGATCTGAAGGCAGTTCAGCTAGGCCTTCAGAGTTTTTCGACCATGATCCACAACAAAACTGTAATGGTGCTTGCAGACAATACACAGCCGTAGCATATATTTGGAAATGATGGCACGCATTCCTTTTCTTTCTGCCTGGCAGCAAGAGAACTACACCTGTGGGCAGAACAAAATCGAGTGACTCTGGTCACCTGATTTATCCAGGGGGAAGTTAAATGTGATGGCAGACGAGCTGAGGCGTTGGAAGCTGGTCTTCCTATCGAGTGGACCCTGGATCCCTGGTTTGCCTAGACCTTTGGAAGCAGTTGGGCAGGCCAACAATAGACCTGTATGCCACCTCCAAGAACCATCGCCTTCCTCTACTTTGCTCTCCAGCCCCAGATCCTCCCACATGGGTAATAGATGCCATGCTCCAAGATTGGTCCAACCTGGACCTGTATGCCTTCCCACCCTTCAGCTGGATCAGGCAAGTGTTAAACAAGTTTCGGACACACCACAACGCAGCTATGACCCTCATAACCCCATTTTGACCCCTGAGAAAGTGGTTCCCAGACCTTCGGCTCTTGGTAGATTATCCAAGACCCATCCTTCAAAAACTGTCTGTACTCAGACAACCCCACTTCAGGAGACACCACCAAGGGTTGTCTGCTCTTGCCGTGACAGGTTTCAGACTGTCTGTAAGCTTGTCAGAGCGAAAGGTTTTTCAAGGGGAGCTGCAGAGGTTATTGCACGATTCAGGCAAAATTCTTTTAGCCTTGTCTACCAGGACAAGTGGTAAGTCTTCCGTAGGTGGTGCCACAACCGCAATGTCTCAACTTCTGAGACCTCTGTGACACAGATTGCAGATTTCCTTCTTTACCTGAGGAACTCTTAGGAATTTGTCTTCACCATTAAAGGGTATCAGATATGCTTAGCTCAGTATTTAAGCATAGGAGGCAGGACAATTTGGTCTCTTGGAATTTGGATTTGGTTGTGAAATGGCTGATCGGTCAAGCTTTTGAACCCCTTCATTCTGCTTCCCTTTGGAATCTCACACGCAAGACACTCTTCCATTTTGCTTTAGCTACAGCTAAATGTATTAGTAAAATTCAAGCCATTGATATAATGGTAGGGTTTCCAAAGGAGATGCAGTTTCCTCCTTCACCCTAGGCTTTTTGGCCAAGAACGAGGACCCGTTCAATCCCTGGCCTCATTCATTTACCATTCAGAACTTAATGAGTATTCTCTGTCACAAGGAAGAAGAGAGAGAACTTTGTCCAGTCAGGGCTCTCTGATATTATCTGAATAGGACAGAGTTCATGATATTAGGACAGTGTTGACCTCTCTGGCTTTCAGGCTTAGCATGTCCTTGACTTCCATTATTCAATTGACCTCCTGGAAGTGCAGGTCTATTTTTTTGTCTCACTATTTGAAGGAAGTGGAAACAGTGTTCAGTGATTGCAGTACCTTGGGGCTGTTATCGGTAGCTGGCATGGTAGTGGGTGAGGAATTATAGGAACCACTTTTTTCTCCTATCCTTTCGCCATGTTGTAGGGTTTTCGAGTTTGGGGAACCTGGGTACAATGTACCTGGAGTATCTACCAGTCTTAGTGGAGATGTTGTGGTGTTTCTTACAAGTGTTTTCAGAATAGGTGACAGTGTTGTCTGGTTGTTTTTAATTTTGTTACTGCGGCCAAGGCAAGAGCACCTTTTGTATGCTTTGCTAGCCATCAGGCTTTTCCTCCGCTGCAAAGCTCCCACTTAAGTAGACTTACGGCTCACCAGCCACACCACTACGGGTTAAGATGAGCACCAACCAGGGGCAGTATTCATCTGCAGTAGCTCTCTTACCAGGTAAGGAAACGGCAAGCATTGCATTCAATGCTGGCAAATTATTTCTATTCCAAAGTCATTACCATGCCTTAATGTTTTGGAGTAGATTATGTCCATGTATCCCACATGCATTCAGTGTGGGATTCAACTATGTAATTACGTGATAAGTTGCTTATAATGAAAATGACATTTTTGTAATAAAAGTAATTTTCATATATACTTACCGAGTAATTACAGAATCAGAGCCCATTCTCCTCCCCTCTTATGGACATAAGGGCACAAACAAATTGCGCTTACCTGCCAGGGTGCGTCCTGTGTTACCTGATAGTGGAAGGGGTCTTTCACTTACACAAAAACAGAAGAAGCGCTACTACAAATTTTTTTAACAGTTGCCGCGCGAGTTAGAAACGTTAGCTATGTAATTATTATGAAAATGTAATTTTTTTCGTAGCCTTTTATGTAGCACATTTTTTAATTTTCTTTCATCCAGCACATTTTCAGATATTTTCATGGCATTCTCAGTTGTCATCTCTCTAATTTCCACATTGCATTGCATTCGTTGTACCTTTATATACCACTAGTGTAACACTTTCCCCCCCTCTGCTGCTCTTGTTGCTTCCTTTATCAGGTTCTTATATATTTTAACCCTTACAGGCCGGGCATGATCATGTGAGGCGCAATAATAGCTCTAGATGTTCGATCCGGTTTGCCTCAGGTGAGAATCAGTATTTCGCGCCATACAGTTTGAACGAATTTTGCGGGGAAAATTTTTCAAGTCACTTGTCGGGGCCGTAAAAGACTTATGGCAACTCTTGTACTTCAGTACAGGATAAGGGGGGATGAGTGTGACTAAAACAGTACAGGATAAGGGGAGATGAGTGTGACTAAAGATTTCTTGGGAGAATGCATTGCACCTCCCAGTCCCAGGACATCTTGTATGTATTTATTCACAAAATTTACTCTGGGATTGCTGTTGGTTTTAGTTCTTATCTTTTACGAGTATCTCAGCTATGTAAATGTAATATTGTAGACTAAAGTACAAAGAAATATTAGAAAAAGTGTACAACTCACTAAATTGTACTGCATCTGCCCATCTCAGCACATCTTTATTTTACCATAAATATACTGAGAATTTGTTACTGATTTTAGTTCTTATCCGTAATGATATTATGTGACTAGTAATTGTGATTTTACTAAATTAAACAAAATTAAAAAAGAAATGTATAACTAAAATTCTCAAAATTTTACGGGTCTTAGAAAAGAGGCCCTGCACAGGGTTGGAAATATTCACTTTCAACTAGCTGTGGAAGGTAGACTTTTTTTTTTTTTTTTTTTTTTTTTTATAAATTGATATACCATGTGCATTGTGCTTTTTTTTTTTTTTTTTTTCCTGACCAATCTTAAAGTTTGCCTGGTCTAGGGGTGTCAATATATATTTTAGCCTGGACTGTAAGGGTTAATAAAACTCATAGATAACAGACTTCCTGCTGCTTTTATCAAGTCACTTGGTATTCTGCTTTGCTTCCATTATTCATCTTCATCAGGGCCTTTTGAAATCATTCATCAGTTATTTTCAGTATTTGTCTTATTTTGCCAACTTCCTTTCATTTATTAGCATTTTATTCGTTAACAGGATAGCAAAATACTGCCTCTATCATTTTCGAAAGGTTTGATCCTTACATATCTTTTCCATCATTGCTTAGCTATGTTGCTTTCCCAAATATTCTTATAACCTCTGCTCGGTTGAAATGCTAATTTCATTCCTTTCAACTCGTTTTTATCGTCATTAATGAATTTTTCATTGATGAACTTGTACCTGCCGGCTTCATGTGAGAGCTTGAGGCCTCTTGTCAGTTGCACTTTGTATGTTCTCATTCCACTTCCATGCACACTAACCCATTTTATTATCACATACCCTACTCCCATTACTATTATTCATGTCTTATTTCAGCAATTGTGATTCTCTCTCTCTCTCTCTCTCTCTCTCTCTCTCTCTCTCTCTCTCTCTCTCTCTCTCCCCTATTCCTACTACTATTATTCATCTTGTTTCAGCAATTGTGATTCTCTCTCTCTCTCTCTCTCTCTCTATCTCTGGGTAATGGTTGTCTGTTTTGTCTGGCAAATGGTTTTGACTGGCACAAGCATCTGCATAGCAATTAAGGCTCATATAATATAATGGTTTGTGTGCATTAAAAAGAACTAACATAGGAAAAAACTAAGACAGTTAATAGGTAATCAGTAAGAGTTTCATAGCTAAATAATCACAGTGCAGTAAACCCCCTGTATACGCGTTCTCATGATTCGCAGACTCACATATTTGCGGATTTCTCTGTGAAACATATTTACCCATTATTTGTGGAAAATTCGCCCATTCGTGGATCCACTAATTACTGTATTTTCATATTTTCACGAATAAATGCACCTTTTGTGATAAAACTACTAAAATGCTCAGGTGTAAGCATTTTTAGAGGGTTTTTCTTGTGTTTAAACTATCAAAATAGGCAGTTCTAAGTGTTTTTTTAGAGGGGTTTTAAGTATTCGTGGATTTAGCTATTCGGGGCTGGGCTTGTGCATCCCCTGCGAATACAGGGGCCGGTTTACTGTACACAGGTTTTGCTCAAAATGAATATCAAATCATTGACCAAATATGTAAACAGTTAGGCTGAATTAGTTTGGGCCCTGATTTTGAAATTAGATTTAAATTTATATTTGCGCTGTAGGAATATCATTGGAATTTATATTTTTTTATAGGGACATTGGAATTTACATTTTTATTTTTGTATATAGAATGATAATGTATTTTCCAGAGTTAGTTTATACATCAATCCCAAAAGTATAACAAAGGATGAATAGTATGCTGTATTCCATTAATTACAGTTCCTAAGCTTCCTTGATGAAAAAATTTTCCATTCTCTTATTTGTTCTTTGTTAATATCTTCTATTGAGATTTACTTTCATGTTGACTCTGTATATCTTTTATCCTTTTTCAGGTCGCTACAGCCGGTATTGAGGTGTTGGTGTCATTAATGCTCAGTTCTAATAGAAAACATCTTACATTGTAGATGCAGTTGCCATTCTTTTGTTTTGTGTTATGAAAAAAGAAAGTTCAAATATCATATACTTGCTGAATGATGTTAGTGCATCGTTATGTTATTACCTTTATAAACGTGAATGAGTATAAGGTAATTTCCAAAAAAAAAAAAAGTGGTATGTGTTTCTGTTAAGTAATATTTAACAATTTGTGTTCTTGGAATGGCCAGCTTAGCAATAGATCAGGATGTTTTCTGTTGAATCAGAGTTTTAGGTATAAGGCATTCAGTTTGGAAAGTACAGTTCTTTATAGTCATTAGTTTGTGTTAATTATGCTCCCAAATTTTGTGAGTAAGTAACTGCTTGTAAGGAAATCTTATATCAAGAACTTGTTTTCTAAATGAGTACAGTGTGTGTGTAAAACTTTCCTTAATTATATCATGTATATAGAGCAATAATCATTGTATGTTGATTAATAGCTTCCAGAGTGAGGTTAATTGAATCAAAATAGTACCTCTTGTAAAAACATGTTTTGTAATTTGATAATTTTTTTTTTTTTACCACAAACAATTAATGAGAGGATATGCAACTTTCAAGTTTGTTGTTATTAATGTTTATTTTTGTTTTAATTTTTGTCATCATCATAGAATGATATTAGATACTTGAACAATTTTAGCTTGAGTTGTAGATAGGTTATTTACGTTAAACATTGCTCATTGTTTTAATGTCTCATGGTATTTCGTTGTTTTGTGTACTGTATTATGTTAAAATTAGGGTTTACCACAACAAAAAGGTCTGTGCATGAGAGAGCAAAAGGTAGAGTAGAAGTGTGGGTGTGTATTATCAGCAAGATATTTCTCCATGACTTGTCAGCTTCTGAAAGTTTAATTATATCTACTTCTGATATATTGTACAAAGGAGTTTGTGGTTTTCTGTATAAATAAAACCGGTCTTAACACAATTTTTCTTTGTCATCCCAAGGCTTGAAGAGAGGATATATTGGAAGATAAAGGAAATCTAATATAAGAAGCTCATTAGGGAGAAGATCATGGCGAAGATTGATTGGCTGGAATATTTCATCACTTAAGAAACCGAGCGTTTCAAGCTAGTCTAGAAAATTAAGATCAAGCTTCTGAAGATCCGCTATTATTTACGAAGCTAATCGGGAAAGTTGACGAAGCATTTACGAAGGATGAAAACATTTGAAGAAGAGATATTTGTCCGGGGAGAGGGTTGATTCAAGAAAGAAAAGGGTAAGAAGGGAAGTACAGTAATTGATAGGTCAAGATACTGGCAAAGAAGAGAAAGAAAAAGAGGGAGAAAGAAAAGTTGGCAAAAGTGCGAATGGTCCACCTGTCACCTTGGCCAAGCACCAACCCATCATCTCAGAGCGCTTCTTCCTGTCAGGGAATGTCATAAAAACTTTTTCCCAGGTAATCCTTCATCTCATTTGACTCCAGCATTTTGTTCGTTACATACAGTCATTTTCAGTTCATAAATACTGGCAATAGATATGAAGTATATATACATTTTACACAGTTTGTGTGGTATATTCACCAAACCTCCAAAAATGCAGTATATTATATAAACACATTTATGTGTATTATTATACACAAAAAGACACTGATATGTGGTCTTAAATAACTAATACTTTGTTTAATCTATCAGCAACCTATGCCCATGAATTGTCAATGTATGTGGGTGTATTAGATATACACACTTGTAATATTTTTATTTGCATTGTGTTTTGTGTATAATTTAGTGATGTACATGTGTTTATATATATATGTGCAATGGTGTCATGGCTTACATAATTTTTTGGGGAAGCACAGGTTGCGGCAAAAAAAAAAAAAATTGCATATTAAGATTTCACATTTTCAGGTCACCAAGTAACATACTGGATCTTCAAGATCATCATTGCCAGAAAATGAATTTCATGAGGATTCTATCATTCATAGGTTTTTCATACTTCTAAAACAAGAAATATCATTAGCTGTAATGAAAGTATTTTAATGAAATACAGGAAAAACTTTATAAATTTGATAAATGGGATAGGCAAGCCATGTTTTGACTGTCCATTTTTTCTAGGTAGGGACATGATTAACCATAGCTACTGTTTTCAGTGTTCTCTTTCCAGCTTGCCATTTATGAACACGAAATGCTTTTCTGTCGGAGGTAGTTTGACCATCTCCAATTTTTTCCTTTCATCTTTTTGTCAGTAACATGTATTTTTAAAAATTTGTTTTAATGGTGACTTGCAATCAATGTGGACATTCATGTGTATAAAAAAAGAAAGAGAGAGAGATGCACAAAGTGCTGCCAGGTTCAGACTGTTCCACTTTTGAAAGAGTGCAGTAGGTGTGTACTGACTATTGACGGATTTGTCATGAAACAGATAGGGTGGGGGAAAATAATTATTCGTATGAGTAATAGATCTAAAGCGCAAAAGTATTAGATGTTACTGTGGATGGGAGACAGAGGCAGTCCTTTATAATAATTTAAGAAAAATATGGGGCTTTGGGTATTGAGGAAAGCATTTATTTCTTTAACCTGAGGTAAACAAACTGGCTAGGAATGTTCCACGTGGAGTTGAAGAAATTTTGCTCAAAGGAAATGGTATACATTCTTGGGTTACTTTATTTACGTTTTGATTACCAATTCATCTCTAAAATTATTCGTGTCAGCAAGCTCCTCCCCTTTCATTTCCTGTTGAGATATGGCAATGTAATTATGCAATGTGTAGTAAAAGAAAAAACTGGGCAAATCTGAACTGGGTGCTATATTGGGAGTGAAGAGTGCACAGCATTTATTACTTAACTGTTGTTCAGGCAAGTCAAATTGTTTACGGATGGTTTGATGTTAATGGTGGTTGTGATTTAATCGTGGCTGGAAATTTGATTAAAATTGGCATAACTAATAAATAGTTTTGGATCCCCACCCCTGTAGGTACAGAGGAGTTGGGGAAATTAACATTGTTGTAAAAGTTCCTAATGCTTTGTTATGAAGTAGTTTACCATTTTCATCTTTATGGACATTAAAGGGACTCTGTACGTATTGTAAGTAAATGGCTTCTGTAATAGCTTCAGATCATCCAAAGGCTGTGGCATTCTTTTCATATTACGCTATATGTGTAGCCTAATCTGTAAATTTTGACGACGGGGAAAAAATATTCCCACCGACTTTCTAATTGATACAGCACATAATGTGATTCAGTTGTAAAGCTGTAATATTTTAGCCTCACTTATTTAAAACTAGAGGTTTGGCTCTGGTCTCATTAACAACTTGCAGTGGCAAATGAAAAATCAAAAAGTTTCTCTTGAACCTACATCATTTTCAGTTTAATGAGCATAATAGTCAAGTTTGTATTTTAGCAAACCCTTTGATCATAAACTTTTCTCAGGTGACAGGTTTTGTTAACTAAGCAGAGAAAAAGCTGCAGATATTCTGCTTAGTGAGAGACTGGAATTTCTGTTGATAAAGATTTAGCACTTAAATTTGGACATATCAATATTTGTGCCACAACAGGTTTTCGACATGAAAAGCAGTAGCTGAAGACCAGGTACAGTGGTAAATCAGCTGGAAGACAAGTTTTTTACAAATTGAATTGACCATTTTCATTTTAAATGTAGGTATTAAAAAGACTTTTTTTTATGGCAGTACAGGTCATTGTTGGGGGCAAGGATAATACTCTTCCGTAAATCATATAAAAAAAATTCTTTAGAATCTTGGACACTTTTAATCAGAAAAATATTTTTACTCTTTTGATTAGCTACATGAAATGTTGTTTTGCCTAACCAGTCTCTTTAGGCCAGCTATACTAAGCATCAAGACTGTCAACTTAGAGGTTTCAAACTCCACATGGCAAGGCATTAAAAGCAGATTATGGATGATGGAAAGTATTTGCCAGTGCCAGTTCCAGGAAGATTGGACAAAAGTGTGCTGGGGACATTTAATTGTTGAGGGTATGGAAGGCTTACATTCCTGATGAAGGTACTACACTACTGTAAATATGAACGAAAGCAATAAAAACACCACAAGCAACTGTACCTAAGTCCTTCCCTCTACCAGGTCATTCAATGACCATTATCTGCTCCCTCTCCAGCCCATGTGCACTAGAACATTGACAGATGTTGGAGTTGTCAGAAAGTCCTTCCCTCTACCAGATCATTCAACCTCATTATTTGCTTATGTATACTGTATGTGGAAACATTTATGGCTTTGGACATTTAAATTTTTCTTTTGGAACCAGTAGACCTTCCAAACCAAGTGAACCTTCTGTCTGCCATTGAGAATCCTGTTTAGCTTTGGAATGCACTTGTATATGGCAGTTTCAATACTCCGAACCCCTCTCCTGCTGTGAGGGAAATTATCTTAACATATATTTTTGTTCAAGCACTTCATGTGCTGAACCTCATTGTATTGAACCAGTATAATTTAATTTGGAAAGCCACTTAATAGCTTGAATATTCTGATTCTGTGGTCCGGACAAAATTGACCAGAATTCAGTTGAAACGTGTGAATTGTAATTATTTTTCATTTCAGATAAGGTCCTCATCTGCATCCTCTGGATGACATTCTTGCATATAAGGATTGTGATTATTTTTGTAGAACTTTAAAGGCAGAACAGGTGTTTGTGTCATACAGGTATTTTTGTGAGGGACAGGGATCAGTAGTTTCAAGCTTTAATACCTCAATAATTTCTTTGCATTCAGATTCATACCATTGAAGAAAGTTAGAACCGTGAAAGAAATTTACATCCACCATATTAGATTCTTATAAGGTAAACATGTAATTTAGTACTACAGTATAGGTAAGAGTCAAGAAAGGCCTTTTTTGCGCCCATCAGCAGCATTTATCTTTGGAATGTGTTTAGTAATTCAGATTTCATTCATTGAGCAGAAAAAACCTATATAGCCTATGCTGAATGACCTTGCGTTGCACAACTGGTAATTTACGTTATATAGTACGTAATGTATATTTTTTTAACTGGTACAACCAGCCCATAGACAAGGTTGCAAATATTTTTGGGAGCTAAATTGTAACTTTATTAACTTGAAAATATACATACTGAATATTCATAAAGTACTGTGTGAAATATGCAGATACAGATAGTAAAAAATTTTAGCAAGAAAAATTAGAATGTTGAGTAAATGTGACAAGGATGCTGTTGAATGGAAGTGGGCTTTACTTACAAATGTTTAGCACAGTATGTTAGTATCTGCACAGTCATACCTCTGGAGGATATTCTTGTTATTTAGTTAGTTCAGCAGGGAATTTGTGTTGACTGCACACATTTTGTGGCAGCAGATATTGGTGGTTCAGATATAGTATCATAGTGTAATGCAGTTTTTAAAATTTTATTTTCTTGTATGCCTTCTATATACTATAAACTTCTTGAATATGGTTGTCAATACTTTACTCTTAATGGACTTTTGAATTATAAAGAGAAACTCCTTGATGATCTTCAGTCCACGTTAGTTTAAGAACAAATGTGGTTTGTGCAGCCCCATGTTCAAGGTAAACCAACACAGCAAAATTGGATGAGTGAAGCATAGCATTTAGAAGAAACTTCAAGAAAGCCTGCTGATTTCTTCTATAAGAAAGCTTATAGAGGTAAGTAGTTTGATGGCAAATTTGAAGTTTTGCTATTTGGGCAGTTTGTACTTTGAAATTATACAGTACTTGTTTGGAACAAAAAGCCTTATGTATATGCAACTTTCTGTTTTAGTCATACTCATTGCTCTGTCTTTGAAAATCATCCTCTATTGAATGACACTTTTATGGAAGAATGAGTCTGCTGATGACAAATAAAACTAATCAAGCCCAATATTATATTGCTCCATTTTTCATTCAAAAAAAAAAAAACCAATTTGAAGAAATTGTACCTTACTTTGAATTAGTTGCACACTTGACCGTAGGGTATTTGAGGAATGTTTTTTGCATCCCTTGCTACATCTTAAATCCTGATACAATTATGCACCACACTGCAGTCCTGAATCACCAGTATTTTGTAGCCACCACCCACCTCATAGTCTTTTGATGTCTGTAAGAACCAAGTTCAAGGGGGTATAAAAGCAAATATGTGGAGCATGTTTTAGGATTTAAAGGATTTTACCCAGTTTAATGATTGTAATAGCTGATAAGTGCACAGTCACAGCAGTACACAGGGTAAAAAAAAAACAATAAGCAGACCGGATATTCACAAACATTACATGTCATCATCGCGTGGCTTGCCATGTCTATAAACTTGCAATTAGCATCCACTGTTGTCTGGTACATTTATGTCATTTAGGTCGTATGTTTGGTAAATGCTATAGTGTGTGTGACAGCAAACACTTATGTGGTTACAGATTCAGTAAGTGTTTGTACAAGATTTAATGCAGAAAGCCTGACCTGATAACGTAATACGTATGTATAGTATTTTGTAATAGTATGCTTGTATCACAGTTAATCTGTTAGTGTTTGGGGATTGTATAATAACCTCATTATTTTCTTTATGTAGTAATTTAACCAAACTAATTGTTTCTTTTCTAAAAATTATCTATATCATTATTCAATTGTTTATATAGTCCTCAGATTTTTTCCCCAAATTGGACTTTGCCATTAGTCACAACCCTTTCTTCTCTCATAGAAGAGGTACTTTGAATGGAATTTATACTAACTAGCAACCAGGTGTTGCAGTTAGTAAGGAATATATGTGAATGAATGCAGTTCTTAGTAGCTGATTATAGTTGCAGCACATGTAACTGGTCAAATTTCAACCAGCAGCATAATTCAGATATTGGATGTGTATTGTTTGCATCTTTGCTCTCCATTTAGCAGAAAAGGGTGGAAAAGGGGTGGTCCAAGGTGTCGAATTAGTGTCGAATATAATTCTCTCTCTCTCTCTCTCTCTCTCTCTCTCTCTCTCTCTCTCTCTCTCTCTCTCTCTCTCTCTCTCTCTCTCTCTCTCACTTTGCTATATAGCCCAAATTTCATGTATTCGTTCATTCTTTTCTCTTCCTTGCTCCGTGTGTTATACAGTAAATTTGTACTGTCATATGGATTAAATGAGAGTATGAGGCCAGTCCTTAGGGTGCAAAACAAAGATTTTAGTTTAGCTGACATTAGTAAGCTTGGACTTTATGGATTGCTGCTGTATATCTTGAATAAAACAAAAATTTTATGCCTTTATGTTTAGCTTTATACAAGTTAAAGCATCATCAGATTTAGCATTTACAAGGAAGATATTCCTGTTATAGGAAATTGCTTTTCTTGATGATGTTCTCCCTTTTGCACTTCGTCTTAATTCCTGAATATGGCTAGTTAATACAGTACATTTGACCTTTTCATGATTTTTGAATCCTCCTACTGGTGTACGTTTGGCTACGTGAAGTCTACCACTTTTCTAACTTCCTCATCCCTTTTTATCAAGTATGTAGAAGATCGAAATTATAATTAGTGTAAATTACAGCTAAATATATGATACTGGTATCACCATCAGAATTGTCACTATAATTAATTCTATACTTTCTTAACATTCCAGCTTATCCTTCTAATGTACTTGCATGTGATGACTAGGACAGGAGATGTGACCTGTAATCTCTTAAAGTCCTGCAATAGAAGTTTTCATCAGACTGATTATGGGTGTAAGGTATGTGACATATGCCATTTTATATCTAATATACAGTTTTCTGGTTATGGGTGTAAGGTATGTGACATATGCTATTTTATATCTAATATGCACTAAAAACTGCAGTGAGCTGTATAAAGGAGTATGGGGATAGCTTAGAAATCTTGATAAACGTAATAGTAGGAGACCTCTACAGGCTGGAGGAAGAGGGTATTTGATGATAAACAAGCTGTATTGCAGTGTTCACACTGAGTGGAGACCAGTTTTGGGTATGGTATGTAGGCTATAGTTTTGGAGATGGTAAATCCCCCACTAACCTGAGATTATGTGGGCATTTCAAAATGTATGTGTAATAACACACACACTTCTGGTTTACCACTTCTAAGCTTTAAAATGTTCTGTTGTATGCTGTAAATTTCTTTTGCATAACAGAATGCTGGTTTTAGTCTCATTTTGAGGGCCAAAGATTGTGCTTTCGATACCTTTAAAAGTGGTAATAATGCATTGAAATTAGATGAGAAAGGGAATCTTTACTAATATCAGCTTTAATAAATTTCTTTTTGCTCCATGAAAAACGTTTTTTTTTTTTTTTTTTTTTTTTTTTTTTTTCTCCTTAGGATGCTTAGGGTAAAACTTTTTTTTTTTTTTTTTTCCTTAGGATGCTTAGGGTAAAACTATATGATTTATATTATATATATATATATATATATATATATATATATATATATATATATATATGGACTCTTTAGTAGTGGACATTTTAAATAGTCCAATTTTATGGGAGGTAATTAAACCATCACCCAACATTCCAGATGTCATTCCATTGTTGAGAAATGTCATAATTATGCATAACTTTTTAATTTTTTAAGGTAAATTCATGTAATGTCATTGGAATGTTAAGAAAGGAAATTTTACATGACATCATTGCAGTCCCAATGACACTCAAGAGGCCTTCATTGAAAGTGACTAAGGATAGTGAGAAAACTGAAGAAAAAGATAAGAACCCTCAGTGTTATATCTGAAAAATTAACTGAGGGATTTATAGTTGAGGAGGATGTAGTAACAATTCATTATAAAAATTCATGAAATGATTTACATCCTTAAAACCACAAGTTTTTTAGGAGTTGAAGTTTAATGTACAGTGTAACCTTTCCTTGACAAACTGAATGATATTTTGTTGAGAAGTGAATGATGGGAATTCATTATGAAAGGACGGGAAAAAGGGTATTATAGGTACAAACATTTTGATATTGGTAGTGATTTTGTCTTGAGTGAAAAACCTGGAAAATGCCAACTACACATACAGAAAGAAATTTTTTTTGCAAGTTGCTTTGAAATGGGCAATTAAGTATTAATTACTTATCTTATATATTAAGTCCTGTCTTTTCAGGTGGATCCATACCAAGGTTTGGTATGGATCTTACTGTACTGTATTGCTTAATGCAAGCTTGAGTTGAGCTTTGGAATGAAAAAAAAAAAGTACATGGCCATAATTTTAGCCAACAATAAAGGAAACAGTTATTAAAATTGGTATATGAAAAGTTGTTCAATTTGCCCATGTATTTTGAGTATTTTTACAAGTCCCCTTTTTATTTTTCCAGAGTAAAAAGGAAGCAGTGGAGGCATACTTGGTGACCAAAGAAGTTGATATCAGCAGTGGGTCTGAAAAATGAAAGATCTAAACAGGATGAAGCAGCCACTTCCTGGAATGCTATAGGTGTAAATTGTACACCCTGTATGGAAATAAGTAATTGAAATATAAGGAACTACTGCACTATTTTTTGTAATGGGCATATTTTATATCGACAAGGAGGAAATCTTTTAGCAATGAACAACAACAAATGTGAATGGAATGTCATCTTATTCTCAGGCAGCACTGCAAATTTATAGGGAATCTACCAACAAGAGAAATCAGCAAGCTTTCAGGAAATTAGCCATGTAAGTTCCAAAAGTATTTAAGTTGTAAATATATGATTTGTCATTAGAGTCCAGTATTACCTGATCAGTTTTACTTCTTATAAAAAGATAATTGTATTTACCTGGGAAAAATTTATACTTTTCATTATACATGTAGTGTTGTGAATTTTTAAAATAAACTCTCCAATCTTGTTTGTTGTCATTTATACACAATTGTGGTGTGCATTATATAAGATTTTTGTACCATTTTAAGTATAACTCATACAGTACTGTCATTAACAGAAAATGCCTATATAAGAAAGTCAAGAGCTACTGAAACCATGCAGAGAAAATCAAAATGATTAGTGCTAAGTAAAGTTTTGCTAATTTATAAAAAAATGGATGATGCTCAGCAAGTATTCTGCTAAATAGAATGAAATTCAGGCAATATTCTGTCCATCAAATCCTCAGTAACAATTGCAAGGTGTTGGTAAGTAGAAACATTGTTTTATTCTGTAGGGATGCAGTTGCAGTTACCTGTTCAGTAGGTCTCAGATGATTTAATCAGTTGTGCCATTCAGAATTAACTACTGTGGTGCAAAGTTACACAGATGCACAATGTTGACATATCCATAATTATTAGCGAAAGGAGGTAGCAGAAGAAATCTCTGTTTCTGTATGTAACCAAAGTCATTGTGTGTATTACAGGTTATCTTAGTTATTAGTTTTCAGGAGAAAATTCCTATTTAATGTGGAACTACTGAATGCTGTTGATTTATGCATTTAAAGAGTAACCCAATCCCAGGATACAGTATTGTGTAGGTTGGCCTTTAAGGCGAACATTGTCCTAATAATGAGATACATGTAGTTGGTGATTGATGTAAAAATTTATCTGAAATTAGTGCATGGTACGAAGTATGTTGGTTAGTGTTAAAACCTAACAAAAAGTACGATTGTTGGCAGGTCTAGGACATTTATTCCCCCACCCAGATATTTTCATTGACTACTTTGATTACTTGTAACTCATTTCAAGTTTCAGAGGTCATTATTGCAAATTTTCTTTTGATAATTAGTTATGCCTATATCTTCAATTGTACAAAAAATATCTGATATCACTTTCTCATGATCTAAAATGGAAAAAGAAAGTCTGCAGTAATATGTATGTAACGAGTGTATTGCTATATACAGGAAGCTTTTGCCAACCTGAGGAAGTTGGCAAAAGCTTCTTGTATATAGCAGTATACTCATGCATACATACTACTGCAGACTATTTTTCCATTAAAAATTTCTATACTGAGGTCTGAAAAATTTCGGAGATAACTCTTTCCGGACAAAATGTTTTGAACATTGTTCTCATTTGGTCTTCAGCAGATTTGTATCTGAAATTGTTGGAAAAATGTCAAATACATCGTACCTTATTGTGATATTAACTTTTGGCACTTATGTTCAATTAGCTTAGTGTTCAGTTATCATAATTCTGATCATCATGGCCTTCAGATCTTCCCAGTCTTCCCAGAATATACCATCCACCGTGTAGTATTTGATATACTGTTAATTCCAGTAGTGATACTACTGTATTTCTTTTGAGGTTCAGTACCATAGTTTCAAGATCTATTCGTGTAACCAAATTGTTTAATGATCCTCCAAATGCTTTAATTGAATCTGTGGAACTTGGAGGTTCAAACTTTGAAGTTGCTTGTGTGGTGATCAGTTTGACTTTATTCTTATTTCAATTTTTGTTATTGGCCTTATTACTGTATTACCTGGGTCAAAGATGCTTGTTTGATTTTTCATGAAGTAAACCTTGGAAAATATGCCACGTCCTGCGGACCAAAGATTACAATTTTGTTAGGCTGTTCCTAACCCCTATAGAAGGTTATCTTTGCAAGAAGATAATCAGAACTCTTGTTTACGACCTTGAAAAGTTATTTGTTCCTACACAAATACAAACCCTTGGTCCTTTACATATGGGGGATACTTTCGGCGTAGCTGAAAGTATCCCCCATATGTACAGGACCTCGGGTTTGTATGTTAGGAAAAATGCATTTTACTCTTAAAAGTGCGATACTTAGTTAAAAAAGCAACTCAACAAAGGTATTTTAAAAATTAATCTTCACGTATTCACAAATATTAATTCCCTTTCCAGTAAACTAGTAGTAACTGCAAACTGATGGAGGAAATAAAACGATTAGTGTGGCCCTTGGAAAGCAATAAATTTTTCTCACTATCAAGTTGGTTTCCACAAAAATAGCCCATACACTTCACCAATCTAATCCAGCAGGGTTTTACCAACCATTGGGTCTCTGATATTGAAGGGACATGGTTCTACTTGGCATTTTTGGCATTAAGCAACTCTGCAAAACTAATATCATAGGGGAAGAAATAAAGTTCATAAATTCATCTTATTCTTATCTGGGACATTAAAATGGACGTAGTATATCAACAGGAAGGAAGAATCCCATGTGGCAATGTATGTCATCTCACTTGTTTTATTTTAGCTATTAACAATATCTCACTTGTTTTATTTTAGCTATTAACAATATCATGGATGCCTTATCTAGACCATTTAAAGCCTTTCAGTTCACTGATGACTTGCCAGGGCACTGAAATGTACTGTATCTGTGACCATCCATTGTCAAAATGTTCAGTTATCAAGGAAATAGGTTGATGAAAATGGATTTCGGTGAAAATTTTTACGTAATACATTTGCAAAAGGTTAGTGGTCGAGTAATAGACTGATTAAAAATGTTTTTAAAATCCTTTAAATATTGTAATTATGGTGCCCAATTTTAACTGAGGAGCTGATGGTCTTGACTCAGTTGTTATTCTTTGTGCAGGTCCATATTGGTCTATGGCTGCTAATAGTTCAAAACTGATTTAATTGTCCACAATTGGTCTTTGGGTAAGCCCAGAATTTTTCTGAACAACTGTCTTATGTTGGCTGTTATGAAGTATTTAAGAGATTAGAAGAGAGGAACTCGGTTGCATTATACTGCCAGTCTAAAAAGCTCCCATCCAAATCCAACATTAATGATTATTGGGCAATGTAACTCAGAAAGGTTAACAGCATGATGCTCAAAACCCTTTCAAATGACAGATTGGTGTAGTAAGACCACAATCTATTTCACTGTGGACTGTACCAGAACTTGCGTTGCTGAAGATGGAGTTGGCTGAACACGTGTTAGAAGGTGAAGTCTATGAGGCAAAACTACCATTGTATAGTGTGCCATTCAAAACACTAAGAATTTTATACAGTAATATGTTTAGACTAAGAGCACAGTAGACTCCATAAGTAATTGTAACTTTGTCACCCAACTTTATGTAAGGTTTAGGAGAGGCTTTTCTACATATTTTGTTGGATGTAATCCATATGATTTTATTGGGTCCCAGCCCATGTGGGAATTTGGAAAACGGGTTGACAAACGTAAGAAATGCTATTTACTCAGTTCCATATTACACATGGTACAGAATACCCAATTTGGACGTGAAGCGACTCGTAAGGTCCCATTTTATAAGGAAATTTAAAAGCCTGAGAAGCAGCTGAAGGTATTGGTTGTCTTCTTTCCAGATTGATGGGAATGAAATAGTTGTAAGCTGGATGATGAGTGCATATACCTCCCCAACTCAGTACATTTTAGCTATCATCAGCTGAGCATACTTTGGTGCACTGCTGTAACTACATTATGATGGAAAGTCCTTACCTGAAGTTATGGGAGATGATGACATTATTGCACTCATCAGTTTTTAAAAATACATTTAAAGAAATAAGATTACTGTCATGATATTCTCTGGTCATATTGTTTAAACTTGTGTTTTCATTTTCCTACCTGTTAATGGATAATTTTTTTTTTAAACCATTAGTAATAAATGTAATGAAAGGAAAATGAGTAACTATTTAACTATTAGAAAACTGAGTGAAATGGAGTTTTCTGAGTGTTTATCTGTCATGTCATTTTGCCATTTTGTCATACCAAGTACTGAATGAACATCAAGTCTCAGTGCTTGTAATGTATCATCCATTCATCTTGTGGGAGTAGTGTTTTATGATGATGATTCCATTTTTGGATTTAGACAGCAGTTCCCAAGACTCAAAAAAGGTGGCAACATATTACTGAACTTTGACTATGGGAGTGAGTTGTATACCATTTTCCATGGAAACTCACTTCATAAGCTGTGGTTTATCCATGTGCATTCCTTGGCTGTGTACTGCAGTATAGGCAGTTATATTTTGTTCTGAACCATTCTTCAACAAAACTTGTGAATAAATTTAATAGTTTTTCTGATTTATTTAGTGCCAGAAGTTATCTCTTCCTAAGGACAGACCCAGCTTATTGATTCTTGTTTACCTTCTTCCAAACTTTTCCATGCTTATGGTTTGACTGCAGAATGCTTGAACCTTTCAACACAAGTTTGTTTTTAGTCTGCAGATCTATTGATGTTTTTAGATATGGAAAGTTATGGTCTTTGTGACATCCATCCTCGGTTTATCATGGAGTAGGGAGCCAGGCTTTCCACAAAAATTAGTTCATTTTTGCCAACCCTGGTCAGTGGTCTTTATCTTTATTTTTGGCACCATTTCATGTCAAATCAATCGTATCTTTCATTTCTGATGATCGATAAACCTGGTGGTAGACATATTGCGTCCCTGACCTACAATGGGGGGTCATTTCCTATGCTGCAACGTAATTTGATTTCTGTGGTAAGTCGATTTTTAGCTGTTGTTGGTGCTTTAACGGCGCTGACTTGATGTTGCATGAAGTTACAGCGCCTTTAACTTGATGCCTATTCTAACCCTTAGCGCCATCAGTAGCACTGAAAAAGCACCATAAGATTGAAGCTCAGTTGGTGGTGCCATAATTTGAGGAAGCTGTATTTAACTAACATTCTTTGGGGATTTATTCATTACAAGAATGTTTTCTAACTTTTATTTCTTTAGTAAATATTCAAACTAAGAATAATGTAGAAATAGAAGAGCATAGGGAAGTTACAAGGTAGGAGAATTTATTTTGATTCACGCAAAAGCACTTGGAAAAGATATTGCCTTACACCAGCTCATTTTCTGGTACCCTAAGTCTCTTGATGCCTAAGTGAATAGGTAGCCAATGTTTTGTGGAAAATTTCTATTTGTATGTATGTGCATTGTTTTGATAATGTATTTAGATAATCATAACTCCAGGTTATGCCGCTTGTATAAACTGCTATGTGCAATTTTGGTACTTAGTAAGATATCAGAAAACGAGCTCGTGTTAAACTGTTAGTACTGCATATAGAACCAGGTGAAAATCGACTGGCACTTGATTAATTGTACCCAGTCACTGCTTTTAACTAAAGCCATCAAAATTACCACATTATGGCTTAGCGTGAATGCACCCCAGGAATAATGTTTGAAGGGTAACTTTGATGAAAACAACATTACTGTACTTGTTAGTTTGGATGTTACTAAACTGAGTCTTAAACTACATAACAACTGAAACTTAAGAACATAACAGTAAAAAAATATAACAGGTACACTCCCATCACAGGAAGCGTAATCTCTATAGTAACAATTCCTCCAACCAGCAAGTATTTGCAAGGTTCTGTTCCAGTAGAATGGAATCTTTGCTCTTGCTTGTGGTCGTTAAATCATTCTTGGATCTTCCATGACAAAGCTTTGTAAAGTCCTAGATGAAGTTGGCCATCTGATGTTCTTTGATTGCTGTGACAAAGTTGTTGTAGTCTGTGAACCTGATTTAATTTTATTCGATTTTTACTCTACTCTTGATGAGTTTTCTCTTGTATGGAACTTCAGTTCTGCGGAAGCTGCATGAAAACCCTTCTGTCTTATTACACATGAAGGTGTGCACTTTTTCAATAATGACTGACTTGCCAACATCATAATGACTTCATTGGATTTCATGATCCACTCAAGTGATCTGGTAGCTGTGAACAGTGGGAGGACTCTCAGAGCTTGGAAAACTATTTTGTACTTTAGAAAGCCTGCGATGTCGATGCTAGACCAGTTATCCAGTTATCCTTTGCTTGTTTGCTAAAGAGGAAAATGATAGAAACAATGTTATTCTATGGTTTTCTTGCTCAAGACTACTAAATACTGTATCCTAACATACAAGTTAGTATTATGACTTTATTTATGGATATTCAAGTTTTTTATTGGAGGGGAAAGTTATTCTTATGCATAAAAGTATATTTAGTTTTATGTATGAATTATTTATTTAAAATATGTCTAACATATAAGTGAATTATGTAAAAGAACACTCATGAATAATTCGTTTAAGAGTATGAATAACAGTTTAAAGGAAAACTAGAACAAATAACAACAGAAAACCAAAATGGAAGAAGTCTCAAATAATACAAAATAATTATATTAGAATGGAGACGAATGGAAGACTTGGTTTTCGAGCACAAAGAGAAAGAAAATAAAAAGACAGATGAAATCAGGTCCTAAGAACGCAATAATTTTGTACTTGAAGAACAACAATGCCGTTGTGATACCTTCAGCCAATATCTAAAATAGAAACTACATGTTACATATACGAAGAAGATGTGGAAGGAGGAAAGTAATGTAAAAGTTAAAGAAAGGTTTTAAAAATATAAAGGAAATCGAAGTAAATATTTTCGCCAAAGAGGAAATCAGAAACAAAAGGGAAACTCTGTCAAGAGGTTGCTTAGATGGCGAGGCCGGATCCAAAGGTTTGAGGTAAAACAAGGGTTTGGCGACATTTAAATCTTCATTCTTGATGAGCACCACTTCATAAGGAATAAGCGAAACAGTTAAGCAGGTTTCCACAGAGTACAGTGCTCTAATTAGGAAAGATAACTAAACGAACGAGAGAGAGAAACAGCCCAAGAGAAATAAAGCAAAACGCAAACGTAAAAATAAGACTTACGTCTAGGTCTTAAATCTGAGTATCCTTTCTTGCCGAATTTGTGTGTCCCATAATTTGTTGCGCCATAACGCCTCTGGCCGGGCTTTCTCCGTCTCTGGAGGTTGATGAAACCTTGTGCGTCGACAGATACTAGGGCAAACACACACAACAAGAATACCAGTAGTAGCTGAAAGGGAATTGATAGGTCGTTAAATGATCTCGGTGTGCCACACAAACACACCGTGACTTTTCACCTAACAATGCAAGTAAAGCCAGCAATGCAATCATAAGTCGGGTCAGTCTCCTTTAAACCTATTTATGATTTTCAAGGAATTATAGTTTTTCAGTCAATGATTCTTTGGTTTTATGGAAATGGGGTTTCATTATTATTTAAAAACGTAAGAGCAAGATTTTTACTTTGATCCTTATTTAGTATGACTGCTGCATACATGCAGGGAAAACTTGAAACACTCGTTTCGAAAATCATGCTGTTTGCCCTACTTTTGACTCGCTTGGCTGAATGAATGATGATTATTATTATTATTATTATTATTATTATTATTATTATTATTATTATTATTATTATTTGGGATTCCATCCCTCCATACTCTAGTCTAACAAGTATTAGACTGCTTCTTGTCTTAGTGCAGTGTTGTTGTCGATTGACTGGTTTTGAAATTTTCCGGTTCATTAACCATACTGCCTTGCTTCTGTTTCAAATCTGATGTTGTTTTTCTTGTTTTCTCTATCCTTGAACTCATCTTTTATTATTTATTTAGGCCTTGGTTTTATATGGCTTTTAGCTGCGTATTTATAATCTTGCGCGCGCGCGCGCACACATTCTCTCTCTCTCTCTCTCTCTCTCTCTCTCTCTCTCTCTCTCTCTCTCTCTCTCTCTCTATATATATATATATATATATATATATATATATATATATATATATATATATATATATATATATATATATATATATATATATATATATATATATATATATATATATATATATATATTTAATTATACACGTATATATATACATACATACGTGTGCATATATCTATATATCTTACCCTTACATTTCAGTAATTAATTGTTTAAAGAAGTCGCCTATGTGTTGGTTACAATCGGGCGAAATTTTCTGTTTGGTAAATCACCGAGTTCATGATAAGTTATTTTGCTATCAGCATTATTGAAAGAAATTACCAAGATATTTATGTATTTAGGAATAGTACGGTGAATTTCAGTGACGATACGAAATCCCTCCCTCCTTTTTTGAAGGGTGAATTACTGGAAATCTGTAGAGGGATTTCAACGAAAACTGAAATGTAGGCGTATACGAGGAACTTCTATTGGTGCAGGTTAGGACCGGTGGAATTCATCTTGGAACAAGTTCCGGGCAAGGAGTAGAATTGCTAAAGATCAGGTTTATGAGAGGAGTCATATCTCTAAATTCTTGAACTATATAACGGTTGTCGTATTTTCTTTATGACAATCCAGCCTTTTTGGTTCAGCATCGCCAACTCGATATTTTTGTGAAGAAACCAAGACAGTCATTTTTTGCACAAATGAGACATTCCGATGACGATGACCACCGCTTTTACGACACCATTCTACTAAAATCAATCAAGAAGCACATTCGGAAAGCTGTTTTGATAAAGGTTCTCACGTGATGACAAACGAATTGCGAGACAAAAAATATTTTACGAAATAAAGTGGGAAAAAACTGCATAAATTAAATGGAATTCGGAGAGAGAGAGAGAGAGAGAAATGGTGGAGGGACGGAGAGGTCAGCAAAGTCTACTGACACCCGATTACTTACCACTTTCATGTCCATGATGATGAGTCTGGGAAGTGAAGACCAGTTTTACGCACGCTGAAACAAAAGGGTCAGGATGAGCCGATGAGCGCGAATTATGGCATGACGAAACTGTTACTATGTGTGGTACGATTGCGGGTGCTTTTCAGCGCAGTCGGATAGATAAAGAGATGTTCTTATTTTTCTGCATTAAAATACTAAAGTGAACAATAGAGGCACCAGACCCACTATGCCGCAGAGTTTACACATCGCAATATACAATAATAATGATGGGCTAGCGTAGTAAGCCGCGTATATAGCGTCTGTACGTAAAAAGGTATGTTATTTACGAAATCAACATAGAAACCAAAAGAATAATAAAATTTACAAATGAGATATAGCCATGGAACCACAAGAATACGTAATTATATGCAACCTATTAAAACATGAGCAACTGAATTTTCTAAGCTAGCAGATTAAAAAAAAGCACACAACATACATGCAGTACAGTATGTTAATCCTTGTGCTGTAATGCGTGTGCCTATGGTTATGCATCATATCGTCTGGGGGTTCTGTATGGTTATAAATTACCTCGTCCAAGAGGATTGTGGTTATTTATCTGAAACATACGGCCATGTATATATGTATTTATATTCTTACATATAGTACATGTAATTTGTGTATAGTCTTTACTGCGGGGAAAGACAAGACGGATCAATGAGCTATATTGTTTTTGTTTTTTATTTTATTACCTTGTAGATGAATACATTAACTTAAAGAAATGCAGGGTGAGTCAGTAGAAGGTGTCGCTAGATAGACTAACAGACAGACAGAGATTAATGGACTTTGCCTTAGAAGAAAGTATTGCATTTTTTAACGCAGCCAGCCGATAATAAACTGGGGAAAGACACGTTGAGTTCACAGTTTATATATATATATATATTATATATATATATATATATATATATATATATATATATATATATATATATGAATTATGCATCATTAATGAATAAGCTCTTCGCTGCTTCTACCAAAAATGTATTCCCAGATAGGCTATGCAATGATACGTGGATTTTCAATAAAAATGGTTGGTTTATATAATACATGAGTTACCAGTGTATGGATAAATTTATTTTGCTGGTCTGAGGAAGTTTTTATTTATGTATCAGTGCACTGCACGCACTCAGGTGTTGCCATATATTTGCACTGACTTCTCGCGGGCATCGTATTACGTGTATTTTATTTTTCCTCATTCACAGAGCTCTATTTGAGTACGTATCCCCAGAATCAAGGACGATCTGTAATTATTAGAAATTATTAAAGAATTTTAAATGTACCTCCCCCCCTCCCCTTGTCTCTTTCCTGACAATTTCGTTACAGCTACCGGTCGACAGTTTTGTTTTCTCTTGTCATTTTGCAAAAGTACTGTAGTTATTCCGGCATTGCCGCTTTATTTCAGCATTTGTAGATAAATGTTTATTATGTAATTCAGTAAATAACGCATTGAGATAACAGAAAGATGCAAACACCATTTTACTCAAATAAGACCCGGCCACGATCTCGATTGTCAAATGACCGCAATGCAGTGTTTTATGCTAAACATTAATCATTTATACCAGCAAGCTAAATTTAATCCAGATCTAATAGAGAGTAGTAGGTACCCAATAGTGGTAATATGTATAAAAAGAGAAAAGTAAACTCCTGCCCCTAATACGTACGTACCTCACGTCTTTTCGTTAGACACCCTCCAACTGCACTAACTTTTGAATACCTGAGAACTCGACCGAAGAGTGAGTTCGGCCGGGCAATGGCCCGGTTTATATCTTGGGTTACCGACTGGTGACTCTCTCTCTCTCTCTCTCTCTCTCTCTCTCTCTCTCTCTCTCTCTCTCTCTCTCCTTTAACATCATCATCATCATCTTAGCTGCAAACAGGTTGTAATCGTAAACCTATGTGAAGTGATGTTTATGGTCTCGTAAAGCTATGATCATTTCTTCTATTGTTATTATTGTTGTTACTGTGGTTTGATTATTTATTTATAATGCTGTTAGTCAGTGCCCACAGAAATCTGTTGATCATGGATAATTTTACTAGTAAAACGGCGTTTCGGGGGAAAAAAAAAATCACACTGCAATGCAGTAGAAAAGAACGAGGTAAAGGTTTTTGGTTGTCGATCCAAGCTACTTTCAGTATTTGGAAAAGGTTCCATTAAACTTTAAAGAATAGCTTAAACCTTCTGCTTTTTTATTTACCCAGTTTCGAATAACTTCAGGATGATTATGTGTGCATGAAATCAAAACTGACTTTTGACTGTATTGAAAGACTGGGTGGGGAAAAACGTGTTGATTCTGGGCTTGCATTGCAAGCTTTGCCTACTCACTGTCAAATCTAATAGCATTCGTGTACTTTCGGGAAAGTAGCTTACAAAATGATTGTAGTACCTGGAAGATACTGAATGCGGGTACTAATTTGCCATCGGTTTAATGTATACACACACACACATATATATATTATATATACTGTATATATATTTATATACATACATACATACATACATACATACATACATACAAAAGACTTCATTCCAGATGTAAAGACTTAAATCTCTCCCTCTTTCAACTTTTCGGTAATATGACATTCGAACCTGCGCTCCCTTACAGATGTAGCCGCAATGATTGAAATTCTGGCTATCAACTCATAATTTTGAACAGAACAGGGAAACAAACGAAAGTGAAAGCTACTCTCAGTTTGATAAAAAATAGGGGATAATGTCACTAGAATGTTAATTATATTGAGACTTCTCCGCGGTTGTTTAGTGTTTGACATATTAAATACATCCAGAAGATAAATAGATATTCAACGTATCAGAGAAGCCCACAAGAAAAAGCCATAGCTGACTAAAGCGTCTGAAATATACGATATTGAATCTAGTTTCAAAATCTGAGAAAATTCATTGTCAGAATGTTAACTCAAATCATTCATACATTAGTTCAAAGATCAAAACCAAATTTCAAAAAAAAAAAAAAAAAAAAAAATTCAAGAGAGGCTGTTCTGTGGCCCACCTTCAACCAATTATTGTCACTGGTAATTTAAGTTTTATCTGCGATTAGGGGAGTCATCCTAAAAGTTCGAAGTTTTCAAGCTGGGATATCCTTTATTTGTTGCGTTAAAATAATGCCATATATTTCTTTAAAGATCAGAATATTTTAGAGCAGTACGTAGAGGACAATAATCCCACGAAGCGTAAATTTAAATCTCTAGATCATAAATTAAAAAATTATTAGCAAATCTAGAGACTGTTGGCTGTATAAATATTATATTATAGTCCCAAAAATTTCAAATCCGTAGGGCGGTTATAGTGGCGTCATTGCACCTCACGTGGTGCACTGTAGGTATTAGGCCTACTAAACGTTGTTTGCAGCCTTCCTTCGGCCACTAGCTGCAACCATTTTTTAGCCTTTTACCTGTTACCTCCATTTCCGCTGTCCAACCACTCCGGTTCCCTCTTTTCATTGTCGTAAGCGCTGAATGGCTGATAGTCCCCCAGTGCTTGGCTTTGTAGCTGAAATTTCATTAATCAATCAAATCTACTTTGCGGTAAAATCTTCTTCCTCACGTAAAATCTATTGCAATGAGTCTCGTACTAAAATGTTGGTAAATATCCGTTATCATCAATTATCATATATCTTCTTAGTGTGCACTGTTTTCTGTTCCCTGTTGTTTCATGGTTTGGATGTATCTGAACATAGTAGTAATATTCCTAATAACACATCTGGAAATTATGCCATTTTTCACCAACCGTATTGTCCCGTAAGGCATGTTACAGTGGATAATATATGTACTGTGAACACTTGTATTTATTGCTGGATTTTCTTCAGTGTAACGAGATATCATTTATTTATATGCCGTAATTTTTTTTTTTCGTAACCACGAATAAGGATTGTAAGTGCTGATTATTGTTGAAGCTTTGTGTACAGAGAGAAAATAATGCAGTATCTTAGCTACCGTGTCTGTATCATAAAAGCAGGTGCCTTGGACATAGTGACATGGTGGGGGGTTCATTTCTGTACCAGCAGTGAAAGCTGTTTTGAGTAAAATGCAGAATTTACCAGTATTTGGTAGTTAGCGCATAGAAAGGTCGTAAATCAAGTCAGTTGAAACGAAAGGTTCTCTCTCTCTCTCTCTCTCTCTCTCTCTCTCTCTCTCTCTCTCAGTGACATGCATCTGTATATTTATAGTACACTTGTATTAACAGGTATGAACATCTGTGAACTTATGAGATGTACTTATTAAAAATTTAAATTTTTTTTTATTGCTTGGGCATTTTCTCTTGAATTTTTCCATTGATTCTTATTATGTTAACGGGAAGGATTTCAGATATTCACAATAAACATTAGGAGGCTGAGGATTTCTACGATGTTGCTTAACAAACATTAAAAATATGAAATAAATAACACCTGTCAGAAGGTACATAGGTTTAAGATTTTATTTGACTTCTTAGTGATTATCAAGGGGAAATAACGAAATCGAAAAATTATTGTCATATGAATAGAACCCCCTCTCCCCATTTGCTTGTTTGCTTCATTACATAGGAGACGATTTACATTGATTTTGAAATGAAAGCAGTATGAGAGTTATTGTATTTTACAAGATGTGCATTGTATATATATATATATATATATATATATATATATATATATATTATATATATGTGTGTGTATATATATTATATATATATATATGTTTATATTATATATATATATATATATATATATATATATATATATATATATATATATATAGATAGATAGTAAGGGAGATTCTTTTGTGGTAAAGACACAGCGCTTTGAAAGCGTCAGGAAACAGTCGTCTTCTATACAGGCATCAGCAGTAGAGCCCTTTACTAAGGTCAATAACCTTTAATTTGGTGACGGTCTCAACTCCTAGCCTTTTTTACACCTGACTTCACAATCTCGCAGATACCTAGGGAAGTCAGCCACTCCAGATTAAACTTCTTTCACGCCGTTAATTTTAAGAACGCTGAGTTCAGTGCCTTCGTTTGTGTTTTTGAAATAATTTAATCCTGCCTCTTTTTGAAAAGCGGAGTTTGTTATACTTGGTGAGATAGAGAATTAAATTTCACATTTTTTATGACTGTTCAGAGTACACTTACGAACGAATATATTGAGCCACGGAGTTTTTGTGCCATTCAGAACTTCAGGACAACAGGTTTATAAAAACGAATTGTTTTACACACACACACACGCACACACATATACACATACTTACGAACGAACACTCCCCTCTCACTCGTAGTTACGGCCGAGTAGCTTTCCTTACGTAAGTTTAAGTGGGTCGCTGCCATACCTTGGCTAGGGGTAAAAAAAAACGTCTGCCCACCTACAAAGGATTCTTTCGCTCAGAGATCCAGATCTCTACGCATAAAATCACTCGTAAATCAGTTACTGTATTCACTTTATAATATTATCTTTTGGAAAAGCTTTTGTGGATTTCAGGAATGAATTTCAAGATTTAGGCTGGGATAAGATAAATTTAGCATAGGGGTTCTTGGGAAGGAGTTTTGAAGTGTGTTAGAAAATTGAAAATATAGGAGACAAAACAAATGCAGGTAAACTCAGCTATAAGGTTCTAGATACGAACGGACTGATGAAGGTATTTTGTACGTTAATTAATGACAGCATCGTCTTCGGAGTATTTTACTTATCAGCGCAGACGTAAAAGTGAAAAAGAAGGCATATGATTTCTTATGAGGGTTTTGTAGTGATTTTTATATATGTATGAGGCTTGTCTACGTATGACTGCGTGCTATTGTAATCACTGTCACTGCGATTTATGAGAAATGTCAAGAGGATGCCTCAGAGGCGTAGGAGCAGGTTTTGATGTAGCATTAATTTGTCTAGTCATGTAGATCCAGATACATTTTCCCAGGGTAGGAGTTTTTCTTTGTCGTTCGTTCTGAGACTCTGTTAGAGTCATCATTATATCTGGTTCTTGATTCTACGTTGCCATTTAAAAACGGGCCAGGATTAAGTATCAATTAAATCAGTACTTGAGATACACTTAGCAAATACGCTCGTAGTTGTGTGTGCACATCATACGTACTTACATACATACATACATACACACACACACACATATATACTACTTGACAGCGATCATTGCTATGTTAAACAAGCCATAAAACATATGAGAGATATTACATAATACAACACACAAATCATAAACAGGGACCGTTATTTACAGCAATAATTTTATACTGTATTAAAGAAACTATTCAACAAACGAGAGCAGTCGTCAACTGTGACCGGAATCAAAACTTAAGTCTGCTGACATGGTTTGATGCATTAAACCAGTTTTTAATTTTTATGCTCCTAAGCAAGTTCTATTAATTCCACTGACGGGACCAGTATCGCCAGTATGAGAAATTTATCATTATCTCGAGAGCTACGAAGGGTGACACAGATTCAAGGCAAACAATTCTATATATATATATATATATATATATATATATATATATATATATATATATATATATATATATATATATATATATATATATATATATAAACACAGTAACAGTATCTAAGGTGGGTAATGTAGATATTACGCCAATTGTAACCGTTGTTATCTGGGCTTTTCCGGTTTGCGAATACCTTCGTTTTTATATTCTAAGTATTTGTATTTTTATTATCTATTTATTATTATTCTTTCATGCTTCGTGCTAGGCTCTTCCAGTCCTGTTTCTCGTCTCGAAGTTATCCCTTTATTTTATCTGAACGATTAAACTTCATCATATTTCTTTATTACAAATTTCATCATGTATATAAGCTGTTTTTTTTTTTTTTTGTCTCAAACTCTAAAGTGCCAAGGGGCCAGTAACCTATATGAGATCGGATGCTGTAATGAAAGCAAAAGCGCTAATTAACTTATCGTTGAGAAGATTGCTGCAGGTACATAAATAAATATAAGCGATGCATTGAATGATGGATGTGTGGACCGTTACGTTTTCACTACAAAGACCATTTAAAGATTGAAAGTGTGGGCCATAAACCGGAAATGAACAAGTAAAAGTGGTCCAAGACTTTCCATAAAAGGTAGCGACCAAGCAGGCTAGCGTGCTTGGCTTCGCTTGCAACTTGCTTATTTGGAATTTGTTCGTCTGTTTTCTTCTTCGGCCGTCTAACACGTAGCACATCTGCCAAAAGACCAAATAAATTAGTTACAGCTAATATTACCAGTTTGTTGCAAGTATAATCGATGGTTAGTGAAGCGCATTGGGTAGTCTGTACTGCTTTTAAGTAGAAGAAGCAGTAGTACGTTTTGGGGCATCTTCCAACGTATCGCCGCAAAATATTAGTGATAAAACTAGTCTCGGGCCTGTTCTTGCTTATGTAAGACCGTACAGAATATATGCGAATTTTGCATCGACACTGAAGTGATGGCTCCAGGCACTGCCATTATATTTTCAAAAACATTACACCGGAAGGTAAAGGGCTGAGCTTCAAGCAACTCTTCATAAATACGCATGCCTTTTGCTTGTTCGTTTAATGTCAGTGACCATATGAATATTTAAAAGATCATAATGGAACTAATAAATTTCGTGTTGATTTCATTACAAATGCTGCTGATAAAGCAATACCAAAATCCAAATCTCATCCAGAGAGAGGTTAGACCGAGCAAGTGCGTAGGCTGTTACACACGGGAAGACATGGGTACACATTGCTTTTTGTTTAGCAGAATGCCAAGAAATTGTGCTAAAAATTAACGTTATATCACTACATTTATCTTGATTTGCCGGTTCTTAACTATACAGTTATTTTGAATTAACGGTATTTATTTTCCGATTTAAATATTTTTACAATACAGTAATTACTAATTATGTAAGTGCATGATGAAGTTTTGTTTTCATAACTCCTTGAAAACTTGCTGCTAGATCTTGTTACTGAAGACCTTTGTTCTATTGACACCATGATGAAATCAAAAGTATTCTTCCTAATTCCACCTGCATTGAGCGACGTGTGTCCTATCTGAAAGCTAAATTATTTTATTACAAGGATTACTGAATTCCTTAGAATAGGCCGGTGGCGGTGATCCTGGTAGCTGTGACGACAGTTACCTTACGATCATAGAATGTCTGCTTCGAGATTCGGTAACAGTGAACGTTTATACGAGGTAGGGCTGTTAACTACGCATATACCCGTGTCTCTTTAGCGGTGTTGGGGGTCGACGTATGCATAATAAATTCTAATGGTAACGCTTTTCATTATGCAAGACGTTTATGCATTTTGTGAAGAATTCTTTTCTTTTAGTAATAATTGTTTATCGCTCAGTGTACTATTTCGGACGGCTGTGACGTTAGGTTGCACCTTTTTAATTTTCTGTAAAGGAAAACTGTTGTGCCGGCTTAGTGTTTCCGTCCGCACTTTCTTCTGTCCGCACTTTTTCTGTCCGCCCTCAGGTCTTAAAAACTACTGAGGCTAGGGGACTGCAAATTGGTATGTTGATCATCTACCCTCCAATCATCAAACATACCAAATTGCAGCCCACAAGCCTCAGTAGTTTTGATTTTATTTAAGGTTAACGTGAGTCAAGGTCATGCGTCTGGCAACGATATAGGACAGGCCACCATCGGGCCGAGGCCACCGAAAGATAGATCCATTTTCGTTTGCCTTGATTATACGCTGTACAGAAAACTCGATTGCGCTGAAGACACTTCGGCGCATTTTTCACTTGTTTTAGCTTATATCTGTAAACTGTAAGCCGCTGCCTCTTCCTTTATCCCTGCCGCAATGTTGTCCAGTCTTTTGCCATGAGGTTCAATTATTGATTTTCGCCATTTTTGACATATTATTACAAAACTTATGATCAAAACTAGATGTAAAGACTAGTCGCTGTTATTCCCGATTTCTTATATACTGAGATTAATTATTGATCTATTAATCTGTTTACATGTTATTTTCACTTGTACTTTACTGTATTTCTCTTCTCGTTGCGGCGAGTTCAGCAAGAGTTTGTGAACAGTAATAGAATTTATTTGACGGAATATTTGATAACACATGGCTTGCACCCAGCACATTTAGAAAATACAAAAAGCAGCTTTCATGGGCTAGTTTCTCTAGCGAAGGCTTTTTTAATAACTTGAATTGTATTCTTTTAAATTTAATTTCAGCACAATATGCTAATATATGATATAAGTTACACTCATATTATAAGTATTCTGACGACGGCCCTTTAAATCTTAGAGTCATTTTATTAATGCACATTCATGAGAATCGCTTTCCATATTACGATAGAAATGCAGTTTACGATAGAGAACCTTTACTTAAAGGTTTTCGAATCTGCACCACGAATGATAAAGTTCCAAGTCTCTTGATTAAAATCACGAAGCTTTGGATCTTGGTTCATATTAAATAAAAAGACGGTGACCCCAGCTTAACTTAGTGAAATACGGGGTAGATTGGGTGAGACAGATATTGACTGAAATTTTAAAGATAGTTGTGCCAGATAAATGGATTATATTAACTCGAGTTTGATAAGTGATTGTTTGAGGTAAACAGGATGCGTTCCTAAATTACATAAGTGATTGTTTAGGTGAGTTCCGTATACAGGTGATTCGTGTGGTTCCAGATTTTCTTGATGGTGCGGGTGAACCGCAGATGGCAAGATACATTGTAATTGCTTTAAACTGTCTAGATTTTACTGTTTCTCTCAGTTATTTTTATGAAATAAACTCCAAATACTTGATAGGGCACATCGCTTACGATGCCCTTGTACCTAATTTGGTGAAGGTACCACATTCTCTCTCTCTCTTCTTCTGTATGTATGTGTGTTTGTGACACAAATTAAACCAATGCCCATCATTCCGCATTAAATACAAAGTCGTTTTTCTTCACAAGGTATTCAGATTATTATTTCATTGCTCAGGAACCCATAACCTTGCTGTTGAGACGTACTATGGTCTGGGCCCAGATCCTGACTTTATAGACAATCTGGAATAGGAAGCTTCTGAAGTATCGTCACACCTGACCTGTAACCTTCTTCCAGGTGCTCACTCACAGTATGCCCCTAAGCTTTCCACTCTCACGGAAAATTCCAGGCTGGAACTGAAAGCTT
The DNA here is from genome assembly GCF_040412425.1 of Macrobrachium rosenbergii. Lineage (NCBI taxonomy): Eukaryota > Metazoa > Arthropoda > Malacostraca > Decapoda > Palaemonidae > Macrobrachium > Macrobrachium rosenbergii. The sequence continues at coordinate 49,196,205 of NC_089741.1, forward strand.
CCGAGATTATCTACAACTCCAACAGGAATGTCGAACGTCAGAGGCATCCTGTCAGTTTTTGGTCTTATTTCGTTGAATTTGTTTCAAACAACTGCTTAGCCTCGACGTGCTTCTATCGGTGAGGCGTCAGTTCTTTTGTAAACAATCTGATATTCTCTGAGGTTTTGAAGTTCTTATATGATCTCTTGTCGGTTAGGTAAGAAATCGGTCCTAAACATTCTGAAATATTATTGGTCCTTCTCTGTACCACTTTCACTTCTAACGGTGTCGACTGTGATTATTGTGGTTGCGTCAGTTATTTTTTATTAGTTTTTTCTTATTAGTTTTTCTTTTTTTTGTCAACTATGTTTTGGTTTTGGATAGATACTCTCGCTAGCTCATCGGAATGCAGCACATGTTTTGTAATCGATCGCCTTTTATTAAATTCAATTGGATAATTTCTCTCTCGTTGTTGAATTGCACGATTTCTTAGAAGAGTAAATAAATTTCCTCAGCTTGTGCATCTTAATGCTGTACACGTTTAGTATTTCTTTCCTTTTCATTTGTCGTACATCATTACTTCACATAGTGGTTATACCTCCGCCAACATATGGGGACATACTTTTATCAGTCAGAAACGGGATTGAAACGAATTCTTACGGGTTAAGAGGAGATGATAATTTCCTGTCAGTTTTTCTGTGCAAAAGCAATGATTAATTTAGGTTAACAAATCTGCAGTAGTTCCGTAGGGCTGTCATTATTAAAGCCTGGAACCTACCCTAAAAATGTCCCTTCTCACCAAAAGTTAGATTTCTTTAAAAAAAAAAAAAAAAAAATCCTGTCTACAAAGACAAAAAAACAACCTAAATAAAACAAAATTTCGATGCCGGAGGCAGTAATGATAACAATAATAAAAATATTCTGTTTATAGCTTGGTTATTTGGTGGCCCCTTTGATGTACTATTATACAAGAAGGGATGGGCGGCTAGTGGCCTTTTCTTACCCAGGCCTAATGATGACAACAAAAAGAAAAGATAAAGGACTGTGGGATTTGCTTCAGAAGGAAATGCTTGATACGGCTTGAAAGACAGAGGATGAAATTGAATAGAATATTTTATAGATTAGAGGAAATGGAAGAAGGGAAAGGATTTCAGAGCAGTAGGTTCGAAGAAACAGTCACTGGGCAAAGTAATCCGGGAATTGCTTATCACGAAATACGTTATAAGGATATAGCGTTTTGGTGGTTGTTACTAAAACTTCACAGGGGCAGGAGGTTTTGTTCTTCAGCTCAACAGACCATTAGCCTAAAGTAGTATATATCTTAGAAAATATACATCGATGCCAAACGAAAAAGTTAGGGGCTAATTTACTGATTAGATGAATAATCTCTTCAATTCACTTTTGTCCAGTAGGAAGCACAGGAAGTAAAACAATATATTTTTTCATCACTAATATGTAAATTTATTATACCATCCATATATCATAATACAGTGCACAGTGAGTTTAGATTATAATAATGTGTATGTGTGTGTGTGTGTATGTGAGAGAGAGAGATAAAAAGAGAGAGAGGGACTGACCAGGTCACATTTAAGTATGTTGAGCCGCCGAGTTAAGTGTGTGTTTGTGTGTGTGTTTTTTATGCACGTTTTCACCGCTGACATGCAAAAAATGTTAAGCGTTTCTACGTGTGGGTGCGTGTTGTTGTATGAGCATGGGAACTTCTCCCCCGTTCTCCTCTCTCTTTTCCCCGGGAAGGGCCGTAGTGGTTTCAGTGCACCGTATGTGCTGCACTGTAAGCATTACTACAGGTTGCTTGCAGCATCCCTTCTGCCCCTAGCTACACCCACTTTTTAGCCTTTTACTTTACCTCCACTTCGCTTTCTTTTATCAGTCTTGCTGTCCAACCACTCCAGCTCCCCTTTTTCACTATCCAAAGCACTGAAAGTGCCCCCATTGCTTAGCTTTATAGCCGAATTCTCTCTCTCTCTCTCTCTCTCTCTCTCTCTCTCTCTCTCTCTCTCTCTCTCTCTGTATCATGATCTTTTAATGCTTGTTTTTTTATTTCTAAAATGTTCTCATCGGTGGTGAAATGGATGTATACTTATTACGATAAAACTAATTTTCGAGTGTATCGTAGCCTTTGTCAGTAATTTTTTTCATTTCGGTGGTCCTATTTTCTTCCAATTTCACATTAAAAGTTCTTATAAATTAATGACATTCTAAAACAGGAAAAGAAAGACTCACCTACGAAAAAATAATCATATTAATATATTAATAGTGCATTTTCAGTTTACACATATGATTCAGACACGGCAATAGAAAATAAAACATTTCTCCTGTTTAATCATTCGAAAAGTTTCATAAACATTAGAGAAAGGCACTTTCAGGCCCTTCGATATTTTAAAATGCAGTTTAATGTGTGGGAGGTTGAAATCATTGAACGTAAGTGAGGGCAGATCGGTGGAGACATGAGTAAAAATCTTGTTCAGCTTATATGGGTCCTAGGAACATTTTGCTCCCGTACAGCTGGCCAAAAAATGCTCTGCTGTAACTGTTGAACTGCCCTAAGTGACGACTCTGATATTTTGCTTAATATACTCTTACTAAAGTTGAATGCCCATGCAAAAGAGAACGTACAAGTGTCTTTATGGGATATGCAAATGACATCGCGCGTGGAAATTCACCGTCAGCTTAAAAAAAACTTTGAAGAGATATAATACAAAACGAAGTTGCAAATTGGCAGATGTAATACAACTAATACAACTACTTTGGTTGTATTTGTCATTGTGAGAGGAAAGATTGCCGTGCATTAATTCCTCAAATCTTGCGGCTTACATAACGCGAAGAGAGAAAGTCTGAGCGCCCAAATGCATCCGTCGAAAGTCAGAAACTGTGTGCATTTTCTATTTGTATTTTCCAAGCAGGTGAGATGGCACTTACCGTAATTCGATTCTGAGAAAGTGTGCTAGGTCATTCAGTTTCATTTTTGCCTTGTTCTAAATGATGGTGTGCACAGGCAATTATGATGGCGTGGAAGAAGCAGAAAGATTCCAGATGTTCGTTGACCACTTTGTGCGTTCTCTTTTCATTCATTATCGTATGGAGCTTAGGTGGGACGGAGTTAAGCCGAGTTAACGATTATCTGGGTTCATTCCACAAGTACATGTTACAAATTCTGCGGAGAGAGCAATTAACTTTAAGCTTAGTAGGGAGAAGAGAAATAAAATGCTGTATGAGAAGGAAAAAGGTGGTACCGAATGTTTTCCATCTCTTTAGGTTCTGCTAAGAAGTTTATAATTTAAGCGAAAACTTGGATATTCTTATTCTTCTGTATTCCATATCAGGAACTTTACTCACTTCTTGTCTTTATAAAATTGCATTCAGATTGACTTTTTCATGTTTTGTTGATATGAAGAAAAAATGAGTTTGCTGTCAGCCTCTTTCGCATAAGAATCTTTTCTTTAGTGTTATGGTGTTGTTAAAGAGTTTACCTATTTACATTATTTCTAAATATAGGCAAGAATATTGATATTTTGCTTGTTATTTCAGTGAACTTTCAGAACAAATGCGCTGGGCTAAGAAAATTCCTGTAACATTTTGCATGTGATTTTTTGTTGTAAATATCTCCATCTTAGGTGAAAGTACCAAAGTTAGCGACCCGCAGTTCCATGATTTTAGTTGCAAATTGAATTGTTTATCGTTGTTTTTAAATGAATAATTACGTAAAACTGATCTTTCATAATAGGTACTTATCGATGAAGGACCCAAATTACATACTGCTTTTTAACGAAGGTAAATCTCATTATGTAACTAGAATAAGTTTTATTATGTAACTAGAATAATTTTAAGGAAGCGTGATTTTATATGGTCCAGTTAGGAACACCATCCACTAAAGTACAGCATTGCATTGGCTAATCATTTAAAACAAATTAATGAAAGCCAATCCATCAGCATTGCATTGCCAACTTATTTACTACATTTTAGACCTTATCAGGTTATTATTACGTATGAGGTCTACTCTTCTTTTCACTCGAGTCTTTTACTTCAACACAGAGCCATTCTAAAGCAGGTCAATAGAAAATAAGCAACTTTGAAGAAAGATGTTCACCGTTATCATTACTTGGACTAGCCGGAAGGAGAGAGAGAAAAGAAGAGAGGGAGAGAGAGAGAGAGTCTTGGGTGTGGTCCTCCTTTGTTGAACAGAACAAGAAAGAAACCTAAGATTTTGTCAAATGTATTAAATCCATTAATATCTGTATTTAAATTTTTTAGATATCTAAAAAGTATATTCATAGTGTAGTGAAATTATCTAGGATTTCTGAATATGAAGAGACAACTTATCTTGAACAACAAGATCATGCTTACTTTCTCTCTCTCTCTCTCTCTCTCTCTCTCTCTCTCTCTCTCTCTCTCTCTCTCTCTCTACACACACACACACACACGTGCGCGTGCATGTATGTATGTATGTGTGTTTGTGTGTATGTATGCATGTTTTTTTATTCAGTACAAGTATTTAGTGTTGATTACCAGATGTTGTGTCGTCTGTTCGCAAAAATCAATGAGCATAAGCCCGTGCTTGTTACCGCAATATTTTTAGTGAAATGTTTTCCTTAAAACTAATAAAAATGGAAATGACAATAAGTTATTTCCATTTTTAGACTGTTCGTTTAATATCTTAAATCATTTTAGTGTTCATTTCATCAGAAAAACTACCAAAAACCCCTTGATAGTTTCCAGAAATTTATTTTATTTTTAGCTGTCGTGCTCTGACCTTGCTCCTTTGTCTCAGGATTTAAAAATAAGACAGTATGGACTGGTCAAGTAGGTGATAAGGGAACCAGTCAAACTCTGGAAGGCAGCTTCAAATGCATATCTTGCACTGGCCTTGAGATGGATTGACCAACCTGTCAGGGATTAAGGTTCTGCGCAGTGTATTTTTTTTTTTTTTACACGGATCGATGTTCAATATTTTTAGTAGAAAGAAGAATTTTGTCATTCCTGTACATTTCTTGCTTAGAACTCGAATCATCGGATTTTCCTTGCATAATCCTGCCTTTTTTTCGGGGGATGGGGGGAGGTAGTCATGACAGTTTAGGTCTTTCAGTTACAGAACGTAAGTTTAGTAACTTATTCACTGCGTACCATTTTCGATAGAAAAAAATTCTCTCAGGTTTTATTTTAATATCGTAACAACGCCGTTATTAGACCCAATTGAATCGGCGTCGATAATCATTGATATTTTGACACATTTTAATAATAAATTAATAAACCCGTCAGATGTGTACGTCTAGAGCCCGTAGTATGATCTTTCTCGCCATGTTAGAGTAATTAGCGACTCTGATTATAACTTCTCAATTAGAATCAAGGGTGAGTAATGTTGTATTTACCGTAGACAGTATTCTGTCTCAAATGAAAGGGTATTTGGTCTTACAGGTGGAAAACCTTGCAGAATTACGTACAAACTTGGTTGATGTTGGAAAGCTGGCGTTATTCCTTAAATATTTAAAGTTATTGGGCTTATTAGCGTTCAGGCTATTGCTGTTGGGTGATTAAGCTGTTTTATTTGTTTGGTAACTTCATGGAAGGAACAGAATGTTCTTAATGAAAGCGGAAATTGGCCATAGAGCCGGTGAATCTACCCATGAAATTTTAATACATTTAATGCACTGGTTCTCAAGTTAATTTGCCAGAGTAAATGGTATTCTTGTCTGCTAAAGGAAGTAAAACCTTAAGCATTCTGTCTGTGTTGATATGTACTTTCACCGACTACTTATGCACGTTTCACATTGGCCATGGTATTTTCACTCCAACCTCAATGCAATCTTGTTTATGATTTCAAGTCTCTGTGCCCACTCCATTCGTTATTAACTTTCTCTGGTGTGTTAATGTGGCTGTCTTTACTTCTGGTTCCATTTTGCTTATTTCCTATACGTTTTTTATCCAGACCTGCCTAGTCGGACTTCAGTCAAGTTCTGTCGTTTTCACCCTTATTCATTAACTTCACCGGTTGATTTACTAGAGTGACCGCTATTGTTGTTGTGAACTGAAAAAATCGTTGATTTTTTTTTTAATTCATTCAAACAAAATTTCTCCATTATCAGTTGCAGTGCAGCAAATGTATGTGTACGACTGTTATTAATCATTTTTATGAGATAAACCACTGACTTTCTTTTGCGTCACCGAAATTTTCTTCGCCCATCAAAACTGAAAACTTTTTGCTTTTTCCTCCTTCCTCCAAACTTTTTTTTTTTTTTTTACTTTACCCGAACACACGTTCCTAATGTCTGCCTTTTCATTTTTTCCCTTCTGCAATCTAATCAGAAAAGCCGTTTTGAGTAATTGATTTATTCATAATTTCTTCTATTTTTAGTGACCCGTAAATTTTAAATTCATTAGCTGTAATTTCGCTGCTCATTATTTTCTCGGTTTCATTAGTTGTTGCGGTACATATCCTATCAGCATCTGTACACATGTATTACGTAGACGTGCCATATTAGTAATATAAGTTAAAGTGTTAGTAAATACATCGTACATTTTCAATCTGTTATTCCTCTGAATCGGAATCAGAACTAAATATACTTGGACATTGTCAGTGTAATTACAAAGTATAGACGATCATGCAAGTGGATTAATGGAGATGTTTTTCATTGTCTCGTCTGTGATCGTGACCACGCTCTGATGGGCCTGCATTTTCGTTTGTGAAAGTTACAACGTGATCAGGAAAGCTGATGTTTCGTTTACAGCTTCAAAGTATTCCTGAAAGCTGCCTTTTTGATTCTTCATCACGTGTTTTCTCCTTCCGGTTCGATTCATTTGTGCAGACACTGATGATTATTGGTTATTAATATTTTATAAGTAAAAAATATGTAAAGAGAGAGACAGTATCGTCTCGGTATCATCAAAATACAGCCAGAACAATCTCCATTGTATAGTATATCGGGAATCATCATCAGTATATTATAGCAAAATGTAGTATGCTGTTGTGCTTTGTGATTCAGGTCGTCATATTATTTGGAATGAATAATTTTTGCTACGTACAAGTACCTCAGTTCGCTGATGAAAATGCTGGACTCATTCATCATAAATAAAAAAAAAATATATGTCCGATGGACATATATTTTTTTTATTTGTTTTCCGATGGGCAATAAAAATTGCGGTTCGTTGATAAATTTAGAATTAACTGTTGTAATATTTATTCATGTTCAGTTATCAGTGATCGTATTTTGTGATGCTGTGTGTTACTACGTAACTTTTTAACTAGTGTTTTTATTCATAATGTAGCTTTTATAAAAGTAATGTTTTTACCCAGAGTATAAAAACCAACAAAGTATCTTTGAAAAATCAAGAAATCGTCCATTGTAAATAAAATGAGTAAAAGAAAGCCGCATCCCATAAGGATAATTGGTAGGTTTACTCTTGCTCAGTATTGGTAACACTGCTAGCCATAAAAAACTAAAAGAAAAATAAGTTGGTAAAAAATATCAAACCAGCTCCAGAAATGATGCTTAGTAAGTCAGCCAGTCGTGGAAACGCATTGAACAGGTTTAGGGATTTCATTCGAAGATAACGAAGTCATTGAAATTCGACAGCTTTACTTCAGTCGCTGCGCTGGGTCATAGAGATCGCTCACCGTCACTCTCTCACTTGCAGGTATAATAAAATAATAATAATAATAATAATAGTAATAATAATAATAATAAATGAATGGAATTTTAATACCTGACGAGGAGCATGACAGGCAAGTTATTTTTACTGCATTTCTTTTTATCTTCATAAACATCATCTCAATAGAACCAGTGGCCGGCAATAATTAGCCGAGCTGAACTATGGCTGTTTTCAAGGTTATCAGTTTTTTGCCTGTTCGGATATACTGAAAAGGTAATCTTTTATATATTGCTTATTTGTCTTGAACATGTTGATAGAAACCTTAGTTTTTTCAGGCCTCATGCATATCTTTTACATTATATTTGAAAGGGATTACTTGTTTAATACTGAATTCGTTGTGTTATATAAGCAGTTGCAAAAGCGTACAGGTTTTATGTTTAAAATGAAAAAAGCATCGTCTCTCAAGACCGAAGTTAAACGAAAGAAGTTTCAAATACTCGGCGAACTGATATTTTATGCCATCATAACGTTTGTATAAAATGTGGATTAAACAAAAGTTTTAAGCTAGAAACAGCTATCCTAAGTTGAGCTTACGTTCATATTCTGTGATGCATCATTTTGTCGACCTCGACAGAAGGCCTACCCACGGGTCAACCATTCAGAGCTGACCGTCCTATGGTCCTCGCCTCCCGTGCCTCAAAATAACCGGTTAGGGAGTAGGATTAACTCAGGACCCACTTAATGGAAAGTCGAGTATATTTTTACAAAAGTCCATCTTTAAACGTCTCTGAAGTTAATCTTTAATTTAGGAAAAAATATAATTTTTTGTATACGTATAATTATATATATATATATATATATATATATATATATATATATATATATATATATATATATATATATATATTTCAGAGACGTTTAAAGATGGGTAGGCAGGTCGGCCAGACAATGACCTCACACGGGCTCGTCGTTGGCAGGACCCACAACGTGGGTACTGGCTCAGCCATACAACAGAACGATCGACAATCTTCCTCGTCTTTGTATTAATAGTTTCAGTTAAGTATCAACTTTATTTTAATGGTAGTCTACCAGTAACCTCGTTATTTAACAACGTCGGTTATTTTGATAAAAGATACAGCCTATGTCAAAAATGTAAGTTAATTCTTCTTATCGATAGACAAGGGTAAGAACTTCAAGTAATTAACATCTCTATCTTTGTATTGTTTTAAACAATATCTTAGACAAACATGACGTGACTGTAATGAAGATTACCCAAAGTACCTGAAACGTTCAATAAATGAAAATAAATTTGTCCTCGTGTAACCTGTATTTAATTGCTAAATATTTAAATCTGCTCATTTCCTCATTTTAATACTGGAGGTTTAAATTTTCTCGAAATTTTTTGAAATTCTTAGCACGTTGTTAAGGTGCCAAATTCTGAATTACAGAATACAGGTATTGTTGCAAAAAATATATCACCTGGTACATCAACTCCCGACTAGATGACAAGGTTTTTATACATTTTTTCCTGAGCTTTATTAACTGAGAGAAAATAGTAGATTTTATAAGTAATTATACACAATGTAATATATATACATGCGTTATGTATATATATTACATTTATGTATATATAATTTTTATTAATTTTTTATTCATGTACATAGGCAACAAGGGAGTTTAAACACCATTTGCCAAATGAAGAGATGGCACAGCGTCTTCTTTTAATAACCTCTTATTGTTAGGGTTTTTAATATTCAGTAGCTGTGACTTCATTTCAAATACATGATTATAGGGTTTGACATGCACAGAATATATCACCGCATTTTCAGGAATGACTGAATCTGCACAACGACGTGTATTCAGCCACGTATCTCGGTAGTTTCCCTTTGAAATCTAAAATACCTTGTTCTGAGTCTTTTGTCTTAAACTTGGGGTTCGAACAACCATACACTGCACAATTATTCGGCATAGCTACAAAAAGTTCTTTAACAATGTATCTTGAATTACAGCGAGGAACTGTTTGTTTACAAGGTCCAGAATGCATGGGTGGGCTCATGGCCCACTATGCAGTCGACCCGGGTGATTCATCATTAATCCCATGTCTGGCCGACCTGTCTTTAGTTGGGCAAAAATATACTTGACCCTCCTATTATATTATATATATATATATATATATATATATATATATATATATATATATATATATATATATATATATATAATAACCCGTTTCGGGCGTACGATTAACTTCTTATATTCCTCGTAGAGGTTGCGAAGTTTCAGCTTCGGTAATGACTCGGAGGGTCAAGTATATTTTTGCCCAACTAAAGACAGGTCGGCCAGACATGGGATTAATGATGAATCACCCGGGTCGACTGCATAGAGTGGGCCATGAGCCCACCCTACACAGTCTGGACCTTGTAAACAAATAGTTCCTCGCTGTAATTCAAAATACATTGTTAAAGAACTTTTTATAGCTATGCCGAATAATTGTGCAGTGTATGGTTATTCGAACCCCAAGATTAAGACAAAAAACTTAGGATAAGGTATTTCAGCGCTATCACCGTGGTCCACTAAGCTTTCATTTTCACCAATTATTTCAGCCCCAGAATGTATTGTAACTTGAACCAACATTTGCAGCAGAGGTATCAAGATTATTTACAGGCAAAGTGAGATCAGTAATGAGACACACACACACACACACACACACACACACATATATATATATATATATATATATATATATATATATATATATATATATATATATATATATATATATATATATATATATATATTGTCTAGCACGTCTCATTACTGATCTCACTTTGCCTGTAAATAATCTTGATACCTCTACTGCAAATGTTGATTCAAGTTACAATACAATTTGGGGCTGAAATAATTGGTGAAAATGAAAGCTTGGTAGACCATGGTGATGGCGCTGAAATTATTCTGTCTGCAAAAGATTAAGTACATCATAGTGTAGCAAAGGATCCAGGGTTGTGGCTTGATTTCTCGGCTGATGATGTGGCTTATTGGATTGGATTGCTTGTCGACCCAGTGACTGTCACCACAATTGGCCATTTGACAAGTCTTACCGGCATTTCAGTAGTGGCAAACCAGTAAGGTATTATTCGCAGAAACTTTGTTGGGACAAAAGCCAATGGTGAGAAACACAAGAGTGGTTACTGTATCACCATCAACAGGATCGGTTTATTGTTTTGTTTATAAACTGTGTGCTCTGAAAAATTTCTCGAATTTTTTTTATAAGAGAAGGGTTCAGTGACACGAAATACTATTGTAATTGATGTCGTGAAAAAAGCACTGCTCACCGAGAGAGACTATGCTAACATATTTAACGCGCAGACAAGGTGCGGGGTTGGGGCAACAGTTGGAGAAACAAATTCAGCAACAGTGTGATTGCTAGGAACATGTCTTGAGGCGTGTCATAGCTGTTATTCGTATGTTAGCTTGGCTTCTCGAGGAACGGAAGAAAAGTTTGGATCATTAAGAAAATGGGAATTTTTTAGGGATGCTTGAACTCGTAAGTCAGTTTGATCCATTTTTAGCAGGCCACATTTCGAAATAAGGAAGTTCTGGCAAAGGAAATCCTTCTTACCTGTCCAGAACCACCTGTGAGGAACTCATTCTACTAATGGCTACAGGAGGTCCATGCGCTCATTGTTGATGAAATAAAATCTGGTTATTTTAGTTTGTAGGTTGAGTCAACACCAATCTATCACGTATCGATCAGTCAGGTGTTGTAATTAGGTACTTAAAAGATGGACAACCTATTGAACGCTTTTAACCTTTATGAAAATGAAAAGCCATACCGGTGAGGAAAGGACAAATCAAGTGTTGCAGTACTTACGTGAAGCTGGTAGGCTAAACTTTTCAAAATGTAGAGGTCAGTCTTACAACTACGCTGCTAACATGTCTGGGCGTTATAAGAGGATGCAACAAAAAATTTGAGAAACAAACAAGTTTGCTATGTATATGTGTCCGGTGGAGCTCATTCACTAAATCTGGTAGGCCAAAGTGCTGTTGACTCCGGTCACAGAGGCAGTTAATTTTTTTTCAGCCCCAAGCAGCCGGTGGAAAATTTTTAAAGGTTGTATTGGAAATGAGTGTCTTAAAATCCCTCTCTGATACCAGATGGGAGGCACATTCTATGGCAACAGCAGCAAAATTGTAGAAGCGTTAGATTATACAATAGCCGAAGACCAGTCACAAAAGGAAGATGCTAGAAGAGAAGTAAATAATATTGCAGATAAGATGCAAGGGCTAGAATTCGTTTTTATGTTGAATTTTTGGAATGAGATTTCGCAGAATTTTCGCTGAGTAAGCCAAGTTCTACAAAATGAGGATGCGAACTTAAAAACGTGAGATCTGTATGTATCATTAGCTGACCAACTGTGCATTTCACGAGCTGAATTTGAAAGATATGAGGCAGCTACAAAGGAAATGCTACCAGATGTTGATTACAAGGTAGCTACAACTCGCAAACGTATCGGAAAGAAGGTATACCTAATGACGGAGATGTAACAAAAGTATATTTGAATACCAGAGATAAATTTCGTATCACCACCTTTTACACAATTGTTGATAAACTTGAAACTGAGATGAAATGAAAAAGCAAAGATTTCCTTTTCTATTGATGTACTACATAATGTCACTTCATCATCTAATAACATTGAAAGGTATTGTCAGTGCTGACCAAAGCTGATTAAAGCTTACCCAGAGGACTTCAACATTAATTTCTCAGCTGAGCTTCAGCGGTTTCATTCATGTACCCCATAAGTTCAGTGCAACAAAAACGTAAAAAGATTGTCATGCTGAACTTTGTGAAATAATTTTAGAAGACAGTATTGAGTGTGCCTTTTATATTTTTAACATTAATGATGGTCACAAATTGCTCAGCTGAGCGTACATTTTCTCAGTTTAAGTATATTAAAAGTACCATTCCCATCAGAACAACTATGCAACAAAGCAGGCTGGATGCCTTACCTCTATGAAGCATAGACGCTGATGATCAGCTTGAGGATCAGATCAAAGACTTTGCAGTTAAAAAAAGTAGGAGAAAACTTTTAAAATATACAGTAAATAAAGTGTTAGTATACAAAAATAAACATTATTTTCCATCTTACTGAAAGTTTTGTTTAATTTCGATAAATAAAATGTTATTTTATGGTTTATTATTGTTTATATTTTGAATTACATATATAAGGTGGGCACCAGAATCTTTTAAGTGCTTAGGTCTTAATCCGGCCCTGCCAACTGTCATCATAGAAGTGAGGTTACAAAGGTGATTGGAAGTGCAAGATAAAAACCTTTGCAAGTCCAAGATAAAAGGTTGAGGGCATATCTAGGGTAGGGAGAGTTGCAAGTGGTGTTCACATACGTAAGAAATGTCAGTTTATGCAAAAAGATCGACTAATGTTGGGCTTATCCTTTATCTAATAGTTACAGGATTAACGTGGAAGTGATTATTTTGTTGTTTTTGAAGGCGCCTTCCATGTTGAGAAGCTGTTTATGGGCTACGTACAGTATGTATCATTGCCTGTGTTAGTCATGTAGCTGCTGCATGAGTATTTGCTTGCAAAATATTGTACATTTTTAATCTAACAAATCGCTCATTGATGTCTTATAGAGGCCCTGTTCCATATAACCATTCTTTAACCATTTACAGAATATAGTGAAATATTTTTCCTTCTAGCGTTTTGATTAATATCATTATCATTATGTAAGACAAGAACAAATGATTGTTTACAATCTCGGCACTGTTGAATCATTTAACTGTCGCCTTGATGAGTGCTCTTTTGATAAGTTCATATCCTTTGTTTTGGCAGCTGATTAGACACCATTATCTTCACCTCGCATCGCCAATGATCTTGAAGAACAAAGATAACCCTTTCCCTGTGATATATCAGAATCCAAGATAGATGTGACTATATTTTCTAAGCGATGAATAGTATTTATTTGGCCTAAGTGCCAAACATTCATCCATTCCAGTATTATCATAATAATAGGATTCAGCAGGAGAGATTGAGAGATTTGTAAATGGTTAAACGTAATTTGTAATTTATTTTTTTATGTATTATTCTGTTATTGGTTATCACCAGCCGGCCCACAATTGAACGATACGTCTGAAAGATATGATAGCTTTTCTCACACATTTATGGTGACCTCGTAAATTTAAATCACCGTAAACGATAATCCAACCCTTGTTATTTTTATCGAACTTGACAATACTATGACTAGTCTGGAGAATTATCGTTCGGGCTCCGCACTAAACAACCCAAGACCTAAAGATCTAAGCCTAAGGTATTAGACTAATGTTGCTCTGAATTCTTTGATTTAATAGGGTGCTTCGGTCATTTATCTGTGCATCAATTTGCCGTTATATTTTTTTCGGTATTACTGCGTGTACGTAGATCATTTGAGATAAAGTAATTTGGTTATTTTAGTATTTTGAGAGAGAGAGAGAGAGAAAGAGAGAGAGAGAGAGAGAGAGAGAGAGAGAGAGAGAGAGAGAGAGAGAGAGAGTTACCTAACTCGTACTAAAGACCACTCTGAAAATTGTCATAATTGAGTTAATGCATACGTGAGCGCAAATGTAAACGAAAGTATGCTATCATGAACGTTGGTGAATAATGTCTAATACGGGACAGAGAGGAACTACGACGTCAGCCCTATAGGATACAGTGTAGGTAATTAAGTAATTCAACATGGACATTAACGTTGATAACTTCACAACGAGCGATTTCCTCTAAAAGGGCACCCTTGGGAGAGGCAGAGAGGTAAAAGATGTTCAGATTTTGGTTTGAATTTCGTGTGATCCAGGTGACAAAGCACTGCTAGACTGATGAAAACAGTATATTTACCAAAAGTCAACATCTGGCAAAAATCGCCCGTAAAAGAGAATGAATTGCTTTACTTGGTTGTTAAGAACTGAGAGTGTAGGCTGTAGGTAATAACCATCCTTGAATTATCAAAAATAACAGAAAGGTGAGGGGGAAACCAGTACTGCTTATTTTTCAGTAAATATGCAGTGCAGTATTTCCTTGTTTAAAGAATTCCCAAATCAAGAATTACAGCAAGTAAACGTAGCTTCCTGGCCTGAATGTATATAGCTAAGCCAAGGTCAATATTGGTTACATTGATGTTGTCTGTGCGAGAAACGAGTGGTTAGATAGTGTTTGACCTTGGAAAAGACGAGTAAAAATAATAATCATTACTTTATAAGTTGCTGTGAAACACTAGGATGCTGTGGGCATGTCGCACCAGGCTTCTCTTGAAGTATAAATAACCATGAACTTGTCAACCTTTAAATAGTTGAGGATTTTCTTGAATTTAAAATTATTACATTTTATAATTGTATAGTTACGATGAAAAGTCAATCCTTAAGCCTCAAAAACGTTATTGTATTCGAGTTTAATTTGTTTTACAAGATATGACTTAGTGTATAAACATAGTATGCATTTGTATATGCATAGACAACATTCAACAATAGCAGAAAGCCGTTACATTAGGTTATTCTGTTCATATTTCCAGTTCTACCGGTACTAGAACTGATTAATATTCCCAGTGACATTTGTATGCCATTAATGGAAGTTATTTTTGGTAACACTGCGGGACGAAGTCCAGTACCCATAGGACTAAGACAGACTGCTCTGATAAGTGTTAAGTGGATGGTTCTGCCCAGGCTGCCATACCCGCTGGGCCAACAGACGAGTGGTAAGCGTCGTAAAGTTGTGAACCCGCCAGTTTTGACCACGGAGCATTTAAAGATATTCTTCAAGATCTGCCAAGGCCATATTTAAAAGAGAAGACAAGGTAGGGCCTTTCTTGAAAAAGGTTGCGAAAGAATTAATTTACTTATCGAAACCTGGAAAGTTTGTAATTGTTGCACTTATAAAGACTGGCTTCATCCTCAGTAACCTACACCTGGTAGCTTAGATTTAAGATAGTGTTTCAATGATGTTTCGATAGTCTAAATTTTTTGTAGGTTAAGGTTATGAATTTTCTTGCTTATGACATGACAGTTTATCCAGGTCTATCCAGGCCGAGAACATCCGATATTGAGGAAAAATCGAGGACTGCCTATATCCTAAGGACCTACTTCTCATGCGGAAGACAAAGTGGCTGTAGGCCTACTTTGGTGAAATAATCTTTGACATAGTAACACATGTTAGGTCCTTGGCGAAGATGGTCTAAATGCTCGGCATCATCTTGTGTAGTAGTGTAGACATAGCCTTTGGCTACCTGGTATTGGTTAGGCAAAGTTGTAATAGCCCATGATAACATAGGCTTATGTAGGCTAGAATGGGTACGTTTCTACTTTAAACCTTATCGCATTCTTGAGTTGAACTGTAATTTAATTATTTTAATGTGCTTCGAAAGTTTTTGACGTTCTTTTGAAGTGGCTTATTAGTAGTTTTAGAGATACTAGAACCTCCCCTCCCCCTTGTATCCTACACTTATGAAGAACCATAGTGAAAAAGTTTGGTTTGTGGGTGGGGGAAAAGAAAAAAGAATAAAATGTCCCCAGACCTCCCTTCTGCCTACCCTTACCTTTGACACTTTATATTTTAATAAATAACTGGTCTCCAGTCTAATGTAACGTAGGACACTGGGTCCTTATCAGACTGGGGGAGGGGTAGGTGCAGGTTTGCCATCCCCAGAATTGTTAAAAGTAAAAACAGACCAAAACATATTTTCAAGATACTCATGTGACTTACAACAAACAGTTTTGTTATTTTCATGATGTGTAACCTAATAGGCCATAATGTGAAAAATAAATTTCAGGTTATAGCAGTGCCCAGGTCCAATAAGTGAAAAGTAACAGTAAGGCAGCTAATTACTCTTAAAGTACAGTAACATATACGAGTTTAAAAATTTGGCGTTATTTTACTAGCCACCATATTTGGAATTTGCCCGAAGCTATAGGAATCTGCAGTTTGGTCCTCCCTGAGTTAGGTTAATTTAAGGTATAACACCATTTAGCAAAGTTTAAGGGAGTTCAAGGGAGGATGGAGACAATCTCTCTTCCCCCCCGTGAGTTGTAAATTTCATATTTGGCTGCTTTGTAAAAATTTACTCTGGCAGCCATACTGCTGGGTTCCAGAGAAATAGGCCTATAGACCTAGGTTTACTTAGGTTAACTTCCAGATTTGTACCTTGGGAGTTAACCCTTTAGGATTCCTGGCAGTTTCAAAACTATTGAATGGCAAATCACTCTGACATCCAAAACTAGATGCTCTTACTTTTCACAATAAAACATATATGAATTTTTGCTAAAGATATGCAAACATGCATACCCCCAGTATTGGAAGGGTTAAGACTAAGATAATGTTGTACTGTATTGGTATGCTAAGATTGGAATGGATGAATGGCAACTGTTTTTATGGTCATACCAATGATTGATACACAGGCTTGGAGTTTGTTACAAAACTAGACCAATTTTCAAAGATCATGAGAAGTACAAAAAGATAAATATTTCATAGAGCATACACCAGTCTGCTAGAAAATTATGTAAACATTGACATATTTGAATTTGTCATAAATGTTAGTATTTGGTTGGCATGACAAACCTCAGAATTAGGCAGTGTACTGTATACTGTACAGTGTTTGTTATTGAGGGTGGTAGGCTAAAGGGATAATGATAGAAACAAGGTACACATTAATTGCCTTTAAACTACAAATGATTGAGATATGTTGCCTCTTCTGAAAGTGGTTTTATGGAATTTGTGGATAAGGGTACAGAATCAGATTATGCCATGTTCAAGCATAGGTCTTTGAACACCACAGGACTTAAGTGTTGACACATATAAGGCTGCAGTTACTTTTGTTATTAGACCCTCCTAATTTTATTGCTTTTTAATAGACCATACCTACAAATAACCTTGCTGAACATTGCTATGTATTCAGCTGTCATTATTATATTAATGACCTACCTGTGCTGAAGTGGGCAGTTTAGTATTCATTTTTCGTATTCATGTGGAACCATTTGTCAGTTATATTCTAAAAAATCTGTCATCAGGGAAACTTAGGTATGGTAAGAAACTTGAGTAGACTGTGCTAAGCAGTGCATGACTGGAAGTATGCCAGATGGTGATGCTATTTGGAAGAGTGAATGTGAAGAGTTGCACACGGGTGCTTAGTGCTCTATATTTCTATCCTAGCTGTATCACTTATATTAGCTTTTTCAGTTCTTCATTGGAGGGGTGGGTAGAGCTCTCAGCTAGCACGCTGTTGGCCCAGCATTCGACTCTGACTGGCCAATGAAAAATTAGAGGAATTTATTTCTGGTGATAGAAATTCATTTCTCGTCATAATGTGGTTTGGATTCCACAATAAGCTGTAGGTCCCGCTTGCTAGGTAACCAGTTGGTTCTTAGCCATAAAATAAAATCCAATCCTTCAATAGCCTTAGAAAGCTGTTAATCAGCTCAGTGGTTTGGTTAAACTAAGATATACTTATTTTTTCTCAAATAAAGCTTTTTTCATCATGTCTTGTTCACCCCAAAATTGTTTAGTTCTAACAGTTATATACTTGTATTCTGAATATTCTGAATGGTTGCAGAGTTTGTATGCATTCTGTAATGTAATTGTTAGTAAAAACAGTACAGTATTTTTGTGTTTTTTCTTTTCATGTTTATATTGCATTTCTTGTATTATCACACGGACAAATATTTTGAAATTTTATTGTAGTATGAACTATTTATGTACTGTACTGAACTTGAAAAATTTATTAGTGGAGGCTAGAGCTAAAACCTCAGTGATGAGAAAAATTTATTATTGGAGGCTAGAGCTAAAAATTCAGTGATAGGGGAAAATTTACTAGTGGAGGCTAGAGCTAAAACCCAAGTGATGAGGCATTTTCCAGTACAGTAATAAGCACCCAAAACTACCAAGGGTTCTGTTGTTAAATGATTCATTTTTATTGCTTTTGTTTTTGGTGTGATATATCACTTGTAAAAATTACAATACATGACTTATTTTTCTGTTTGATATAATTATTACTAATCATTATACCTATTATTGTTGTTATTATTATGCATACATACTATTGTTGCATGTATTTGCCACAAACCTTGAAGACCATGAATTTCTCTGAAACATTTTCACTTCAAAAATTATATGGATATGGTCAAACTGTAGAAAATGAAGCTGATAAAGCAACCAAAGCTGCAACTATCATGACATCTTGTGTATTAGTGGCTATAGAACATTTGTAAAACCCTTTGTAGTCAATGAATGGCAGAATGTTTGGATTAATGAATGTGAAAGCAAAAAATCAAAACGGATCAGGCCCAACTTTGTAATTTATCGTAAAAGAATGACAGAAAATATTGCACTGGTATGCTGAATCATTAAATATTAATACAAGCAATTTTTTTTTAATGCCAGTTTGCAAGGCTGGAACTGTAGCCATGATAACTAAGTAGAGCAACCACTGAAAAGATTTTTTTTTTTCAAATTAAGTGGACAATAGCATGGAATAGTTCTATTAAGTTCAAAAGCAAGTTCCCACAGAATAGATGGCTTATAAATAGAGAGGTAGAGAAGGAAACAGATAAATGAATATTTCGTAGAGTTGGAAAAACAAGAAAATATTTATTAGAGTTGCATCATCTAAATACTGTATACTGTTTAAACTGAGTTCTGATACTTGTAAGAGTGAAAGAGTGACATAGGTCTCAAAACTTTACCCGGAACACCAGACTGGTTAGATCTAGGATCACTAAAGCACCAGCAACAACAGTGCTTGTTTCTAGTTAGCATCATCATAATTTGTAAGTCTTGGTTCTCTCAGTAGAGGGTTGGATATGAAATCATTTCTATCCACATTTTGTCATGTGTACTTCCTGCTTGAAATTCCATCTGGTCCAGGTGTTCATATATGCCCGTCCTCCATAATTTTCTAGGTCCAGCTACTTCCTTTTCATCTCTCTTTTTCATAACACTGCCCAGATATATCACTCTGAGATCCCTGTCCAGTTTTCCAGCCTTGGAACACATATTAGCATCCTCATTTGTAATACAGTGCAATATACTGTGTAGCCTAACAGTTCTTTGATATGAACATAACTCTTACCATTGTTGCAATGAATGCATATGTAAACTAAGGTGTGTATACAGTATTAGGAAATAAAGAATGTAAAATTGCCTTTTTTTTATATTTGCTGATAGTCTGATACAATGTACTTTTGTGAGTCAATAAAGTGATTACTGTGTTATGTGTATTACTTGCAGGGTAATAAAAAATGGCAACGCATCGCAAGATATATTTTTGTGGAAGTATTAGGGCTGGTCGTGGTGATGTTGATCTTTATGGCCGTATTGTTGAAATGCTGAAAAAGTATGGTACAGTCTTAACACCATTTGTTGCAGACCCAAATGTTACACATTTAGGAAGTAATGAAGGTCAGTATATGAAAGCAACTTTTAAAAAGTGGGCTGAAGATTTGTGTGTTTATGCAGTTTTTATAGATTTTATTTAAAAGCAATTTTCATTTTAATAGTGGCTTATGTTGAAGTTTATTCTCCCCTAGATTGAGACATATGTTATATTACATTATTAAACTTGGTTTTGATCTCTGTGAAAACAGCCCATATATACTAATGAGATTTTAAACATAATTTTATTCATAAGTACAGTGTCTGTTCCCTAGTAATCATTGCTTGTCATTACATGTTTCATTAAAATATTAACATTTCATGTCTACTGATGAGGGAAAAATTTTGGGGGGGTAAATAATGTACAGGTATGTATATACATCTGAAAACCCTAACATTGAACTCTTAAAAGACAATGTAATGGTATTTGATTGGGGTGCAGATCAAACATGTCAAAGATGGCATGATACATTTGGTGCCTGTGAAAACCCTTACTCACAGAAATAAATGTTTTCTTGAATTACAAGCATCAAGATAAGAATTTTAGTGTCCTTTATTTCATAGAGAGCCTATCAAAATCTTTTACTGTACATGCAAAAATTGATTAGAGACAACAGTGAACAGTCTCTATATACTTAACTTTTACAGTAAGCCCTGGTTTTTTATGAAGCCCTTTACTTTTTTTAAACAATACTTTTCAACCTTTACAGGCAAGGCAAAAACTGACCCAGAGATACATGATAGGGATATGCGACTCTTGACAGAATGTGACGGTAAGTATTTTGTGCAGTTCCTTTTTTCTTCAGGGTTGAAGGAGGTTCTGTAATATTCCTTGAGTTTCATACCTTACTTGTTGGTAGCTGTATTGTTAGTTTTTAACGATGAAATGGCTTGAAGATAATTATTGCATATGCTGGTATATTTACATTATAGAATTTAAAGTGTCTCAATTTTACCAAAGACATTGGGAATACACTACATATCTGAAAAATTGCAGAGACATTGGGCATACACTACACAGCTTAAAAATTATAACGATATAATCTATGACAAAAAATTATGGAAAAGTATTCTTTTAGTTGGCTTTACACTTATGAAAAAAGCATTCTCTATAAATCTTTAGATTGCTTGTCCCCCCTAGGAGGGTAGTGCCGTGCCGTCAGTGAACCTCATGCAGTGCACTGTAAGCATTACTTCAGGTTCTTTGCAGTGTGCCTTGGCCTCTAGCTGCAACCCCTTTGGTTCCTTTTACTGTACCTCCTTTCATATTCTCTTCCATCTTACTTCCCACCCTCTCCTAAGAAATGATTCATAGTGCAACTGCGAGGATTTCATCCTGTTACACCTTTCAAACTTTTACTGTCAATTTCCATTTCAGCGCTGAGTGACCTCATTGGTCCCAGTGCTTGGCCTTTGGCCTAAATTGTATATTCATTTCAATTCAATTCAATTAGATTGCTTGTTTGACAGGCATGATAAGTATATGTACATGAAAAATTGGAAACTACTACCGTTTATTTATACTGAACTGTACAGCACTGTCATGTCAAACTTATTTAAAAGCAAATTATTATATCTTTGTATGTTGGAAACTTGAAGTAAATAACACCATACTGTGGGAAAAAGTGGCTAAAACTGCTGGGATTATGTATGAATGTGTTATAAGTGTGTGAAATTTTGTAGGTCTAAGATTGCTTTCATATATCCTTGAAATGAAAAATAGACATTAACATATACATTTGGAAAAAATATCAGAAAATGGATCGGATTTCAAAATTTCCTAAGGAAATAAAATAAGCTAGTTGTAAATACCACACCTTGGAAGGTTTAAAATTACACATTGTCAGCAGTGCATAATTCTAATAAGTTAAGAATGCAGTGGCAGTGTTTTGCTAATTTACTGTCAGTCAAAAAGAAACAACAAGAGGTCCAAAATATAGATGCTAAAACTTCAAATGTTCCTTGCCTTACAGTGGTTAAGCTTAAAATATTTTTACTTGGTGGTGCAGTAGCAGTTAGTAAGTAATAACAGCTATGGATAAATAAAAGAAATTATTAAAATATATCGGCGAGGAAAGCTTACCAACCACTATGTACAGTATATTTTTACCTATCCATATTGTCATTGAGCATAAAATTTTTTTATCCAGTATAAACTACATTAATATAGTAAAGAATTATGTTTAGAAGTTATCAGCTTTCCAGTTGCTTTTTCCATTAATATGTTTTTATTGTTCAAGTAATTCTAGAATGCAGTTTTGGCTATTAAATGTAATGGTCTACATAAATTTTACCCTTGCCTTGTTCATATAAAGTTTCATTGTTTACACAGTAATGTTTGATTAGTTACATTTACTTTGTGTTTACAGCTACCACCGTAACAGTTCCTTTTTGTTGTCTGTTGTGCTCATTATTAAGTGATGTGGATCTTGTTCTTTATAGTGTGTTATATTTAAAACTTATTCCCTGTAATTTTTTGCTTAAACATACATTTCTTGATGGGAGCAGCAAGTTCTGCAGCACATTAACTTTCTGGTGATCTGATGATGCGAAACACGCTCAATACATTTTTTGCTTTAAGTGCTCCGATGACGCGATTTCCACATCATCCTTGAGTTGATTTTGGGGGAAATTCACCAAAAAAAAAAAGTCATCTGGTAAAAACGAGGACAGCGCCCTTGTGTGGGCAGATCTTAGACCTACAAGAAAACATAAACAGGAAACCGATAGGTATCTTGCATGCGCCACAGTCCTCCCGCAACTAAAGCACTTCACCTCCTATTTTGACCAAGTTAAGCACGTCTATTTTAGCACTGTCACGTTTTTTGCTGTCGCCATTTATCTGCGTTTGTGAAGTGCTTTCGCTTTTGTTATTGTTATAAAAGTGTTTGCAAGTGGTTGTTGAGTATTTTGAATAATATTTAAAGTGTTTTTCAATAAGATAAATAGTGAAGAATTTACTTCTTTTTTTTTTTACATATATTTCTGTCTTTCAACAACATTTCTGTCTTTCAGCTTCAATTGCTCAAGTTTTTCTGGGAACATTTATTGCTTTTACGTGGGCTGTTTATAGAAAATTTATTCAAGTTTCCATTGCAATTTCACTTTTTCTGAGTGATATTCATTAATGGTAATTACAAAAAATGTAACGTGAAATATGAGCACTCAAGAACACAGCCAAGCCGCTGTGGTTCGCCTTAGGTTTACGAAAGTGCGTGAATAATTTTTTGTACGCCTGTTTGCATTTGTAAATAATCACTGTGTATGTACAGGCAGTCCCCAACGGTTGCTTACGATGTACGCTTTTCAAATATATTCATCAGAAATTATTTCGGCTTACGCACGCAACGGCCAAAATGGCAGAATAATCATAATTTGAAGGTTTTTTTGATAAAACTCAATAATAATGTATCGTTTTCAATGCACCCAGAGCATTGTAATCATGATTTTTGAATGGCAAAATCCGGTTAAAGAAATACTGTACTGAATGGCATAATGTAAAGATAACGCTTGCATAAAAATCTTTAGTGAACACTGACTTACGTGAAAAAAACTTACATCTATGACCTTCAGCTTCTCTATTATTTACTGGGAAAACCTATTGATTTTATGTAATATATATATTTAGGAAATTTATTCAGCTTTCCATCGTAGTTTTCACTTTTTTCTAGCATTATTTTGTTACCGAGTAATTATGAAAAATGTCAGCGTATATATATACTCGTTGAACGCTGTAGTTCGGCTGGAATTTATGCATCTGTAAATAACTTCATTGTGCATATATTATATATCATTCGAACAGCCATTCTTTGTACTTTATCGTGCTGAACAGCAAAATGTAAAAATATCAACGTTTCCATATAATAATCATTGCTGTATATTTTCTTGGAAAAAAATTGTCCGTAATCTAACTACAGTTGCTCAGTTTTATTGTAACAACACACATATCTTTCTTTTGTGCATTTTATAGGAAATTTATTCAGCTTTCTATTGCCACCTTTATTTTTTTCTATCTTTATTCCTTACTTAGGTATGATACAAAAGTTAACATGAGTTGGTTGGAAAATCTGATAATTGCACTCTGTAAAAATGCCGAAAGTTCAAACATTTCCACACAATTTACTTTCCGCGCGAGCCCCACTTTTCCCTCCACGGCATAAGTCATGTAGCAGGTACGGCTATAGGAACCCCCGTAAGCGCAAGAGGGTTAATGTCTTCCTTGAAGAATGATTCCCATTTACAACCCTTCATGTACCTCTTGTGATGATTGGTTCACCAGCAGAGTAGGTTTAGGCAGTGGTGTGCTGTCAAGGAACATTTTGCTTCCTTTACTGGCATGGTGTTAGACTCGCCCTGCCAAGACTGCCAGTGTCTAGTTGTGAGTAGCTATCCGCCTGTATGTCCCTTTCTCCAGACTTCTGGACTTCATGTCCTCAAAATAGCCTTTTACAAGTATCAACCCCAACTGTCTACTCTCACTTTTGCAGATTTCTTCTTGTCTCGAGGGCCTCCCAGCTACTCTTGAGAGGCTCAGTTCTCAAGTTGTATCTGCTCTTCAATTTCAGTTCATTGACTAGTTTGACACTAAGGTACAGGAGTTGATTGCTGCTTCTTGTGCTGAAGCAAGTTCCTATAGTACCTTGTGATCTGAACTTCCTCATATTGTTGTACATTTCAGCCAATATATCTGTAGTCCATTTGTCAGTCTTTGGTTCAGTGTATCTAGTCCAGAGAAGAGTTGCTGGTTCAGTGTATCTAGTCCAGAGAAGAGTTGCTTATACATCACTTTCATAGCACTTCAGGCACTCTTCTTGGGCCTCTGAGCATTAATGACCATCTTGTTGGGTTTCTGCTTCGGTGTTGTGGCCAACACTACCACTGCCATCGCTTATCTGTGGAATCAAGGAGGAACAAGGTCAGAGTTGTTTTTCTGCTGGTTACAAAGATCATCGTGTGGGAGCAAAGGGAAGATGTCACCATTGTGCCTCTATTCATTTAGGGAGTCCACAGTATAGTGGCAGATGCTGTAAGCAGGGTGGATCAAGTTGTTTTATTGGAGTGGTCTTTTTACTCAAGGTCCTGTGGTAGATGTGGGGAACTCCCTTTAAGAACTGATTTGCCTTGTAATTGCATGCTAGACCTCTTTACTAGAGACCCAGTAGTTTGGGTAGTAGTTGCCATCTTCAGGTATGGGACAACCTGGATGCTGTTGCATTTAGTCTGTTTTGTCTGCCGGTAAAGTTTTGGTCCTCAGTGAACTTTAGATGACCTTCATCACTCCCTCTTGCCCACAGCAGGAGTGGAATGTCTTGTGGTTTTACCCAGGCCTCTCTTCTTTGGTGTCTTCAGTTGTCTGATTTCCCCAAATTTCATTCTCATCCACAATCATGGCATTTTCATGTGTGGCAGATATCAGTTTTAGTCTTAGAAAGATTGGATTGGATTGGATTGGAATATAGAATTTAGGCCAAAGGCTGGGACCTATGCACTTAGCCTTAGAAAGAGGCTTTGTGGAGGTTGTTGCGGACATTGTTGCAGCTCTTACAGATATTTCTCCACAGTTCTTAACAAGCAGAGAGGGCTAGATTTGTTGCTTGATGCAATGAAAGGGGTGCTTTTCCCTCAGAAAAGCATTCTGCCTCTAAGTCTGCTATCATGAGTTATCACTCTACCTTGTGTCTTCAGTCTTCATTCAGCAGTGCTTTTACTCGGGCAATGGCAAGAGTATTTCTGACCCTTTGTCACTTCAAATAAATCAGTTCTTGGAGTTTTGGGGAAAGCTTGAATTAGGATTTGACATTAGTTTTTGTGTAGTCTTGCTAAGCTGTCTTACAAACCTTTGTCATGTGTTTGAGATTTAACCCTGAAGACTGTTTATCATGTGTCTTTTAGATTTAACCCTCAAGACTGTTTGTCATGTGTCTGAGATTTAACCCTCAAGACTGTGTTCTTGGTTTTGCTCTCACCTATTTTGAGTGTGGTTGCATACTCGCTTTTCATTTACGAGAAGTTTCCCACCAGTCACTGGTCCTGGGGTGGTCTCTTGTATGTCCCAGATTTCATAGCCAAAACTCTGTCGTCTAGCTGGAATGATATTTTTTTTTTTTGGTCCTATTTCTGTGCCTACTTTTCTTCTTAAATTTACAAAGTACCTCGAATCTTTGTGTCAGTGACTGTGGCTGTTTTGGTCCCAGATGTTTCCCAATCATTCAGTCAAACACTTATTAGGCTTTAGGGTTACGGCTGTTATCAGTACAAAAAAAAAAAAAAGAGAAATTTAAAGTGGCGTTACGTCACCAGGCAGTTGGACACATACCCAACACAATTACAGAAGAGAATGCAATAAAAGTTAACCCATAAAATGTTTTGTCTGAATGTCCAGATTTTAATTGACTGCAAACGGCAAGTACTGGATGCAAATCCCGTGAAGAAATTTTGTTAGTCTTCATCTGTTTCAGTACATCTAATTATTTTGTATAATGTTTTAATTTAAGTAAAACCTTTTATCTTATTCTTTTTATAAGAAGCCCTGTTGGCCAATCCTATGAGAATTAAGATTTCTGATTTTCTGGTCTTGCCAAACTATTTTTAATTTTTTAATTGTTCATGATTACAGGTTTGACTTGACTTCTGTATTTTTCTTAAGAAGTCGGGTATTGATTTTGTCAATTGTCTTTTACAGCTATTGTGGCTGAAGTTACCCAGCCATCATTGGGTGTTGGCTATGAAATAGGAAGAGGAGTAGCTATGCAAAAGAAAATCTTGTGTTTATATCGACCACAACCAGATAAAAGTGAGTAAAGCTTTGTTTAGTTTTCAGGAATAATTTCATGCAACACCTGGAATCTAGTGTCGATCTAGATTTGTGCCATTCTTCTTTTTCACTAGGAATTTTGTGATTTAACATCACATAGAGACCAAGAAAATTAACATTTTTACTCACTTCAATTAGGGATTGTCTTGTTTTTTTCATGTGGCATATCAGGAGCTTTCATGTAATTAGATGCTAAATAATGTAAAGGTTATGTTACCAATCTTGTCAGCCTTAAAAAAAAAAAAAAAAAAAAATTCCAAACTGAATGGTTCAAAACTGTATCACATTAGATTTAAAGCTTTACAGGGATCATGACTGACTGTTTACTTACTTGGTCATCCTTGTGAAAGTTTAGTACTGTACCATTCAAATGTATTTTGAGAATTGAAGGCAAAATTTTCACTCAAACTTTTTGTCTTTCCATAATATTATCATTCCATATTTTTTATTTCTATGTAGAATTAATTGATGCTGTGGAATTACCCATAAGAAATGGAAGGACATAGGAAAAATACTTTCTAGAAGTTACTGAAGAAAACTTTATTTCATAGACTGCAAGAACTGGAGAAAAAGAGCCAGATATTTTATTTGTGAAGAATCAGAAATTTTTTCTATAAAGGGTTACAAACATAGCACACAAAATTACAAAGGTATTAAGGCTGTGTAGCAGTCAAAACTCGTGAATACAGTATGTGCAGACTTGATTATAAGAATATATCTGTAATAGAAATATAAAATAAATCTAAATAAAATTACATAAATAAAAAGGAATAAAAATAAGTAAAAATAAAAATATCCAAATAATAAAAAAAGTAAATAAATAAAATTAAATTAAGATAAACAAAATTAATATAAATAAATATGGATAAAAATTAATAAATACAAATAATAAATAAGAACTAAAAATAAATAAAAAGATAATAAAAATATTTTTAAATAAGTAAATAATAAATAGATAATCAATAGACCTTGACAAAGTACTTGTTTGTGAAAGGCTTTGTTGAGCTTACTGGACTGTGAACCAAATTTGTGAATTAAGACATATAAGTGCTCACTTTATAATCTTGTGGTCATAATTTTATCAACTTATATACAGCTAAGACTGTAAAAGCAAGGAATTTTGGTGGACTGCCTCAAACTATGAAATATTTGTTGCATTCAGTGACCCTTCCCTCAGTATCTGTTTTTATGGCTCATACCAAACATCCAGGTTAATGACAAAGGATTACAGCTGCTGCAGCAATGTTCACTTTTTCATGAGCATCATATAATATCAATGTACGGTGGTGCTCAAAAGTGATGTTGCATGATTTCATAGGATTTCAAGTCTTAAAGATTAGTAACGCACAAAAATCAGTGAGAACTTACTAGTCTTCATTAGAATATGTCTCATAAGCCTTGATAATAATTCTTAAGATTGTTTATTATCTTCCTGATATAATTTCAGCATTTCAGGTATTAAGATCCACCATCTGTTTTCCTCCAAAGTAGTGATACTATTAAAATAAAACCTGCAGTAGCTTATTTAAAAAAATTTTTCTGCAAGTTAGGGCTGTAAATTAATATCACAACATACAGGGCAGTTTAATAATTCACAGAACCATACATTTGACTTCCATATAGTCCATTGCTAATAGTAATGTTGCGTTTTAAAGCAGTGAAGAAAATACAAGTCAAGACGTCTTCATAAGTACTCATGCTCCACTTGTGTCAAATAGAGCTAATCAGCTTAACAAATCAAAAGATATGAGGATTAGAATTCCTCCTAAAGTTGAATTCATCTTGATTATATATAAAAAAGAATTATGCATAAATTAAGATTATTTAGAATGTGCTACCACAGAAATTTGTAATGTTCAGTGACTATAAGTGCTATAGAGCCCTTCATAACTATTGCCATAGTGTTTTTATTATTCCACAAATTACACATGAAGCCAGTGTAAATTTTGAAATATACTTACTCATATAGGCTTATAAGGAATTGAAAAAGAACCAAAGCCGTAACTACTCTGACCAGATCAAAAGTAGCTATTCCTGTCAATGATTATTTAACTTACTTAGAACATTCTTAAAATACTTCAGTTTTAACAACAAACCATATGAATAATAAATTAATCACATTGGATTGCGGCATTCCCCGCATTGCAGAGTGCCATATTGAAGTTATCTTCATTATACATTTTTCCAGTTATGTTTGATGAGTTGCCATATATTAAAAAATCTAAATTTCAGCATTAAAAATTCACGTAGGGTATGAATGTTAATCATATTCACTTGATACATGTATTTTTTAATATTAGGCCAACAAAAATTGAATTTTCGGTTTTTTCCCTCCTTTGGATATGCTTCATCCTTACATGTTTGGGTTTGACTCTATCCTATAAGGGTTAGAGTACAGTACTGTATTTTTATTAATAATGAAATACATATTTGAATATTTGTTTTTGCAGAATATCCCATTCTTAGCAGAATGTTGCAATCTCTTTTGGTTTAACTGCTATTTTTCCAATAACAACACCATGTTTTAACACAGGCTTTTACTTGCTGAGGGTGAAGAAAGCAGGCTGTGGAAAAATCCATTGATAGCTATAGATAGCACTTTTCACAGTAGTGTGAATATGACCACTTTCCAAGACCTGTATGGGTCTTGTCTCTCTTCCCATGGATCGTCCGCTGCCTTCACATACCCTAGAGTATTTGACATTCGGATTGGCTCGAAAGTGTATACTACGCCTTCCTTTTTGGTTCCCTCAACATTCCTCAATGACTCAGTTGTAACATAGACTGGAGTCGTCAGAAATTGTCAAGTGCTTGAGACTCGTCAGTACCTATCCACTTATGGAGGAGTACACAGAGAACCAAGTGTGTAACAGGTAGAAATGTCAGAGCCAGGACCGATCCTCTTCTCCTCCTAGTCACCATCAGTATGATATTTAGTGGGATCAGTCTTAGCCACTGGCCATGTGTACAACCAAGTTTTTCAATAGCTTCGAGAGATGTCAGTGAAGTTCTCCAGTTCCTTTGGGACCACAGAAGCAATTGAAGGTGTCCCTTTCAAACCCCTTTCCCTTCCCAGAAGAGTAAGTAAGGGTAAGAGGAAGGTATAAGATGCTAAGACAGCTTTCCTCCCCATGTGTGACTGCTGGTAGGGGAGTGCCCATAGCCGTAAGCATCATATTATGGTGGTTGAAACCTGGGCAGTGGATGTCCTTCAGTAGGATATCAACTTCCCTTCATGTTCGTACCACTCCTCATCAACCGTCCGGTTCATGTCCACAAATTCATTCCGGCTCGCTGAAGAATCTTTCCCTGTGGGGAAATGGAAGGCGATGCTGAATGCATACGCTGTGGAAATTTTAACAGTCCGGTTCCTCGATTTTTTCAGCTGTCCCTCTCTTGAAGAGAAAGTGATGGGTAATTGGAAACCAGCCGTACATCTTTCTTTCCTGACCCATTTCAGCAGACTCGGTTCAAGATAGAAATGACACTCACTCGGTATTTGCAACCATCAGAAAGTCAGACTTGAGTCCTTTGTTGGGTTTGAAGGACAAGTATTTCCAGTTTTCACTCATCAATCCTACCGCAAGTCTCTCTGCTTCATTTCCAGGGGAGACTTCACATACCCCTTCAGAGCAGACAGCTCCATGCTATCTGTTGTGAGCTTCCGACCTCTCCCAACATATTCACGACTTCTCACCTTGGCTTCGAATAGGGCACGTTTGTTCAGGGTACGTCTCCTGATTTATATTGATGATCGATTGTTTCTGGCAAGCACAGATGCTCAGCGTTTCTAGGACAGGATCGACTTCTTGGATTTGGTCGCAGCCTGAGAGTTGCATGGACATGAGAAGTCCTAACTCTCACCCAAGCAAGAATAAGTATCTGTGAGGCTGAGATACAGCAGTGAGGTTGTCCTGTCTTTACAGGGGCAGCCAGCTTGGCAGTTGCAAGTCATTCTTGGTCACCTGTCGTCACCGGGGAGTGCCGGTTCTCCATGGGCGGGCTTATCCTTCATTCCCTTCAATGCAGATTGAAGGGTTCCTGGTCATCGACAAGGAACTCCGTTTTCCTTCCCTTCCTCTCTTGGAAAAAGAGAGACAGGACTTAGTCAAATGGTTAGAATGTTGTTACATACTTCCCCTCCGGAGATACTAAGTGCCTCAAGGCATCAACCAGAACTGCAGTCACCTGCACTTAATAGGTTGGGTTGGGCTGGGTTGGCCAACCTAACGTAACCTGCACTTCAATATCCCAGAACTTCTTACCTCTTCAAAAGTCTCAGGATCCAAGGACAAGTGCTCTGTGGTGTTGATAGGCAACGGTACCACGGTAGTTCCATAGTCAACTAGAAAGGGGCTAGTGTTCTTTCATCTTCTCACATGGACGGTGCAGATACAAAGGTAGGCAGTAGCACACTCGGCCAACAGCCAACCAGACACATTCCAGGCAAGATGGATGTAATGGCAGACAAATTCGGTCACTAGGGTCGGTGTTAGGGATAGTTGGTCTTGGCACCTTGACATTCCAAAGGATAGTTTGACCTTTGAAGACAGCCCAGTAGACCTTCAATTTTGACACACCGAAGCTATTACTATTTGGCTCTGTCTTTCTGGATTGTGGGCATAAATAGCCAACAGCCATACCACCTCTTGTCTAATCAGTGAAGTAAAGTAACGTTGGGTCTGGTCAGTACTTGGACAGGGACCAACTGGGAACACCAGATGCTGTTGGCGTCTGTGAAACTAATTTCACATCCATGGTACAAGTCTTAAAGATTGCGCCTTCCTGTTGTTCTGATTTGCCAGGTTATCAACAGGGTGTGACTATTTCAGATCTAAGGACCCTGGTGGCTCTGTCAACAGGGTATGACCGAAGGCTGTCTGCATTACGACCTGGAGGACTTGACCTTGAAATTCAAGCCTGAGTGCCAACGACTCCTTGTTAGTTCCGGCTCGGTCAAGAAGTGGTGTCCAAGAGCACCATTTCTTTTGACTTCGTGTGATGATCAAACAGATGTACTCCACAGCTGACATGGTGGACAACAGTACATTCTGGGCAAGATTTCACAAGGTCAGGGGTAATGGTCTGGCCCTCACATTCAGGAAGAACCTGTCAGACAGGCACTAAGAACAGGAATATGGTCATGACAGACCACATTCACCTCCTTTTTACCTTTGGGACAATGCTTAGCAGTCATGTAGTTCACCCAGCTTCCCTTGAGGACAGGTGGCATCTTGCCCAAGGTGTACGGTTGCAAAAGAGAGGGTGTCTGTGGGACTAGCCTCCTACCTTTCTCTTCTCTTTTGTACCTTCCTCTCCCTGTGGGCAGGATGACGGTTAGCAAGCAGTCACATGCTGGATGGGTGTGCATGCAGATTTTCTAGATGACTGAGTATCCTATCTATAATCTAGCTCAATTTGGATTAATAGATGCAAGTCCTACCCTCTCTCTAGCAAGGGGAGAGAGGAACTGACAATGAACAAACGTGTTAGGTATCGTTATCTTCTGCTTTACTGTCCTTGACAATATGGGTTCATCCAAGCCTTCTTCGAATCAGTGATGCTACATCCCATTAATTCAAAAGGCCCAGAAGTCTGGCGGTTGAACATCACACGTTCAAGAGATCAGAGGCATGGGTCTCCTTCTTTCGCTCTTATGACCAAGAAGAGAGGCCCCAGGTGAGGTGAACTACCAGTCAGTTCAGAGATTTGCTCAGAATCCTCTCACCAAGAGATAAGTCTCCCATATGTAGTGAGAGGTAAGTCTCCCATATGTAAAGACAGAGGGGTGATATATGTATAGGAACAAATGACCAATTTTTAAAGTAATTTTTATTTTTCCTAATATACAAACCTCAGGTCTATACATAAATGGCCCACCTCTAGCCCCCTCATTCTGCTTATTGGGCCAAAAGGTGAAGTGAATGTGTACTGACTGGATGGCAGGGCTTCCTCCCCTACTGTTGGTAGCTGACTGCCAATAACCACCTTGTTTTTAATTAAATGGCTGGTTCCAGCTTGCACTGAAAGTAAACCCCATACTGTATATATTACTTTTAAAAATTTAAGTTTTTTGTCATTTTAGCCTGTTATGTTACCTCCGTTTCCTTGTGCAACTATGGGGTTTTCTCCCAGTTTAACTTTAAGACTCGTACTTCATCTCACTTATTTTCCAGATCTCTTTTGTGCTGTCCAGCCACCCCAGTTCCCTCTTTTCACTTTCTTAAGCATGGAATGGATGTTGTTGCCCCAGTACTTGCCACCAACATCAGCATGGGCACACTGGTCCAGCAAAAAGCTGGAGAGATATCTAGATTAGGTGGTTTTGTTAGAGACAGGTTTGGCAACAGCACGCCCATGGAGCGACTGAACAGCAGGGCGTACGTTTCAAAATACTCAAGAGGTGGCCAATCTCAAGCTAGTGGTGATGAGGGCCTTCCGGGCATTGTCTTTGCTGGATCTTAGTCAAATTGGCATTCCTCCTTAGGTTACAGTATGGCTGTGTATTCCCAATGGATACTTGGCTAGTGGTGAGGGCCCTCATGGCTCCAGTGGGTAGAGATGTGACAAATATCCAATGTTTGGGACAACACCATCCTCAAGATGAAAGGCCATCCTCTTGGTTATGTCCCATTGATTGTCTCAGGAGTGTTGGTTGAACCTCAGAAATAGCCCCATCACTGACTCTCCCTCACTTGATCACACTGGCAAAAGAGAGGACTGCCAACGTGAAAAGGGAGGACTTAAAGGATAACATGTTTTCCCAGGCATCATCAGAGAAGCAAAGCCAACACTCAAAATGCTTTGGACAAAGGTCAACCACACAGCCAAGGCCAAGTAGTCCTAATCCTTGTAGGCCCTCCCTCCAACCAAGGCACCGACAAGAACTGCAGGCTTTTCCTTCCCTTTGGGGAGGTGAGAAAGGGAGCCAGCATTTTCAGTCATCCCAGCCCTCTCATCCATGAAGGAGGAACAGAGCAGGCAACATGGAGAATCCAGGTGGGACGATTCCATGAAGGAAGAATTATTTATGATTGATGAGTAGGACTACCATTTTATCCTAAACCAATCCTGTGATTACGTGACTGCTTGTGTGCTTGTCGGAGGTTATTGCTCATTTTTCGTTCTTGTGTGCTTGTCGGAGGTTATTGCTCATTTTTCGTCTCTTGAACAGAGAGAAATAATCATTAATGGAATTGTAATAAAACAAATTTTAGTGTACAAAACATGTTTCTCCTACATATTCACTTATAGTATGTATAATTTATTCCTTACTGAGCTTGACCAACATCGTTGATGCAATTGGGAATTATGCGGTACAGGGAATGCCCAGTCAAGGCCTTCATCTTGACCAACATGAGTTGGTGTAATTGGGAATGGCTTCATCCGTAGAAATAAGGCAATACACTGTATATTATTAATGGGTTATAAAAATCATTATCTGAATTTTTTAAAATATATTTTGCAGGACTGTCAGCAATGATCCGTGGAGCAGAGAAAGAAGGGGTGTTTGTAACACAAGATTATGAAGAAGAGAATCTCCCTTCCATACTAGATGATTTCTTCAAAAATGTTCCCCAGAGAAACAGAAAGGATAGTCTGGACTGGAAAAATTATGAGCCAATGTAAGGTTTAAGTTGCTAATGTTACAGTAATGATGTAAGATTTTTTAAAAGCTGACTACACAATAATGAATCTGATGTAGAGAATATTTGCATTATTTTACACACATCTTCAGTGTCAGGTGATCCTAATTTTACAACTTTTGATGTATGATGATCACACAATATTTTTATACAACTGTTGACCTGACTATACAAGCCTTTTAAATTATTTTACAGAAATTTACAGTACAACCACATTTTAAACCAAGTTTAAATCTATATTCTATGTGGATGTCTGGATTAAGTGGCTTGGAACATTAGTCTGTGATATTCCATTTATTCTATATATAATGGTCAGTTACCTTGGAAAAGAAATATATCAAAGAGTTACTCAACAATGTACTAAATGCATGGGAACAGATAGAGAGGACTTGCCCAAGGATGATACACCAAGTCTTGTTTCATCATTTAAATTCCACGTAGTACACAACTCCTTCACTCTGATTTTAAGTCAGAGACCTATCTTTTAATACACAATCTTCTTTCCTTCAATACTACTGGTTTTTCTATAATAATAAGCACGGCATACCATGCAATTTTTTCCCTTCCAATTTAGTAACTTTGCATATAACATATGTGAGAAAGGTTATGAATTAGTTTAATTACCAGTGTACTTTATCCATGTACTTTATAATTAAATTCATAAAAATCTGTCATGGTTAAATATAATTTTACCTTACATATAAAAAAAGTTGCTTCATTAATATCCTTTATTTCCTTCTTTGTTTATTCTTTTATACTCTCTCTAATTTATTGCAGACTACAAATGGCAAGGACCAGATATTATGTTAAAGATAAGTGGGTTGTGTATATACTGATAGTATATACCATTTCATGCTTTATATAAAACCCACAAGGTTGTTCAAGATGATTTATGGAAAAATATCAATTGAATACAGTACACTTTTTATACACTACCAAAACTAAAAATAACCTATCTTTTCATGAAATATCTACAACTGGAGTTAGCTGAGTGACGATGTGTGAAAACTGGTCCTCTAACTCCATTAGCAATCCTGTATTGGCAGTACTGGTTCCAATAACGGTTATTACAAGGGGAAGTTTGTTGAAATGCACAACCTGAAAATAATAGAATATTGATGAAGATAAATTCAATAAGGAGAATTCACTAACAAAAGTAGATAAACTCCTGAAATTAATTATACTATACAGTGCGTCCTTGACTTACGGCTATTCGATCGTAAAGGCACTTTTTGTGCAGTTAACGGTGTTTTACAGCTTCATAACTTGATGTTGCATCAAGTTACGGCACTAACAGCACGAAGAGGAATTAAGTTAACAGCTCTTACAGTGCTGTAAGTTTTTGCAACGTCACGTAAGCACTGATAACGGAAAAAAACCGACTAACAGCAGAAATCAACTTAAGGTGTGGCACTGGAACGGATCCCCCGTCGAGGATGCACTGTACTAATGAACTGTTACAATCTGATTAACTCCTATTTTCAAGTGTGATGTGAGGTAGAGTAGTGGATCAAGTGTGATGTGAGGTACAGTAGTGGAATGTGCTGAGTAATTATTCAAAAATCCAAAGGAAAAGCCTAAGAAGTCAATGAAAGGAGAACACTGACTACTAATGGCTAAGAGCTACTTTCAATTCCTAACCTGCCCTCACCAGTCTTTGCTCAATCTTCAAGCAATACAATACAGTATAGCTATTAGCCATGTTGCAAGTAGCCTTACATTAACTGATCTAGTTCTTCCTTATGCTAATTAATACAAATTAAAATGTAGTCAATAGTAACATTTACCCAAGCTTTTATATAAGATAACAGTTTACCTGTTATGATGTCTTGACATAAATGCCCTGGCAAGGAGAGACAGTAGCCACTCCCATAGTTACCCTTGTACAATCCACCCTGCTACAACTACTCGTATATGGCCCAAAGAAAAATTGCCTAAATAACTGAGTTGCATCTCTGTGACAAAACCACAAGGAGTAGTGTTAACTCCACATACCCTAATGATGCCTGTTAATTTCATAATGTTTTTGAAGGCCAAGGTTGTGGAGAATTTTCACAAGGATACTCCTGTACAATATATGCCCTCAGTATGGCATGACTGAGCCAGTTTCTACAGACAAGAACTTGTTAACTCTTGTGTTTAGAAACTTCTCAAGTCTCTGGTTTGTTAACAAGAAAAAATGAGGGAAACCCATAAGTTGATTGTACACTCCTGTAGGACTTATGCCTTTCATCTTCTACATGACTGAGGGTCTGGGTCCCAGAGTGTAGGGTCTGGGTCACAAAGTGTTTATGCATGAGTAACTTAAAGCCCATTGTTGTAGAGTTCGGAAGTTCTGAAACTGATGTTTCCTCAGATGGCTGGAAGGGTTCTCATAGATCAAATACACCAAAACCCAATCCAAGACCTCTCAAAATGAGGATTCATCCTGAAGGCTCTGTAGCAAGGCAGTGCCATCAGTGCACCTCATGTGGTGCACTGTAGGCATTACAGTACTTCAGGTTCTTTGCAGCCTCCCTTTGGCCTCTAGCTGCAACCTGTTTCATTCCTTATACTGTACCTGTATTTGTATTCTCTTTCTCCCATCTTACTTTCCACCCTCTCCTAACAATTTCAGTTTCAGCGCTGAATGACCTCATAGGTCCCACCACTTGGCCTTTGGCCTTAATTCTATACAATATTTGGTCTTCTATCTTCATCCTGTAGGGACCTTAGATCCCTAGGAGGTTCCTCACTCATGTCATCCATCAGTACCACTTTGTTCTGAGAAGAATCAAAGCTTGTTCTCTTGCTTAGAGGTGGGTGTTACTCTGGCAAAGTCACTGGGGCTGAATGCCCCACCCAGGGTCGAGGCCACGGAGGTTGAAGTGCTGGGGAAGGTATACACTAACACAGAGATAACAGGAAAAGGATCCACCTACTTTGCTAACTCCTGTCCTTTCCTTCAGTTATGACCACTCAATGATCTACAATGTGGGCGCCAAGGTTGCTTTCTACACAGTCGTGCAGGTCTTCCTCTCGTCTGGCTGTGGGTACAGCTGAACTTTGCTTCTTTGTCCTTGCTGTCACTATTTCTAAAATCCAAAAAAGTCTTGGTGGCAGTTTGAGCCATATCCGTTCCCAGAACGCTGATTATACTCCTTGAGGAGCACATTTGCATTCAGCTCTGCCAAGGTACACCATGCAGAACACTACTTGGCAAATCACATCCAGGCTTGACCCTGAGTTAAATATAGGTATACCTTTTACAATACTTCTCTTGCAGTCCTTTCCACAATTTTTCTTCAGTGTTCTAAAGACACCAATACTTTAAAATTTCAGCTGTGAAAAGATAAGATTTTAAATTTTGTTGTGAAATTCCAATGAAATGTCTCACCTCATCCATCTCAAGGAACAGAGAGGGACTAGAGTTCAAAGCTCATCAATCAGGATATAGCTAGCACTATTAGGTCACTTCCCATCCCTTCATGAAAGTAGTCCTCCATAGGCAATGCTTCATGTAATTACGTAATTTCTCCATATCAACTGGACAGTTAGCAGGAGAGCTTAATCTACGATCAGATCAGAGGCCATACACTGGTTATCATGTCTTAAGACAAGCTGTCCTCTGAATCCTTACTGAAATCTGTTCATTCACCTTAGTTTCAACAGATGGCTATTTCCAAAATTAATGTAAGTAATAAAATAAATGTAAAATATTAAGAAATATGACATTCTTAAGCTAAATTAAGAGAATATACAATTATATTTTGCTGCTATCTTACAAAGCAACCCCCTATACATGCTACAAAGGACTTCCTGTGATATCACCCATTCAGTATGAATGGTCTCCTAACCACTATGCAGGAAGTTTAATGCTTGACAAAATACAGCTATTTTATGTGTAATTTCTTGAAATCATTACTAAAAATTATCATTTTACTCTTTGCTAAATATTCAGTTTCATCCTTAAAGCATTGGTTTTTAACTATAAACACGATTCTATATGAGGGAACATACCTGATAATTTCCATAAATGCAAACCATTCTCTTATTCTTTCCCATGCCTAGTTTTCCCGCTTGGTCAGTTGCCATCCCAAATGTAGAAAGAAATGCTGGACGCATTCCAAGTTCTGGAGCATCTTCTGTTGACACTGAAATATAAGATTTAGTATCATCATGTGTGTAAGTTTATCACAAATTATCAAATCTATGGGTTATGTAAAAACATACTTTGTAGAAAAATACTTAAAATTTCAAAAACATTAAAGAACTGAAGTCTAGGTTTGGAGGCTTACTATTTAACAATTAACAGAAAGTGTATTACTATACTCTGGGTGTTCAAGAACAAATTCATTAACCTCTGGTAAAAAGAACTAAAAATCTAATTTTATAAAACAAAAAATCATACAAACCCATCACTTATATACAGCTGACATTTGTGGTCTTTTGTCCAGGAGACTTAAAGGACAATAGCAGACCTACAAGTGCCACCTGGACTCCCAGTTCCAAAGCAGGTAACTGCCTCACTTTTCATGTAGTTTTCAATGTTAGTTTTAATCACCAACCCCAGGTTACATTCTGCCAGCTCTGGAAATTTCAGGACCTCAAACATTCCACCTAAATTATGATTCCGACTACCCATGATGGGTTTATTGTGAAAAACTCATTTTTTAAAAAAAAAGAAACTGATTTTTTTTTACAAATACCTAACGCTCACATATCAAGTTCCTTTTCCCTGACCCTGCTGATTTCTCAGAGCTAACAGTCTAGGCCACAAAAAGTTCAGCAGTTGACTGCTAGGGAACTGAGGAGCCATGAGACATTAAGTACTATTGCTGTACCACATTTCTTGTATCTGTTATACAAAAGTTTGCCAAGCCTGAGGATTTAAAGGCTGCAAATGCAAGCTATAAATAAGTGATGGGTTTGCAAGAAGAAACCAATTTCGTTTTTAAATTTTATTATACAAATCAAATCTCAACTTAAATTATGCCTAAATGTGAGTACATAATTTCAATTGCAAAATTATATCCCACACTATTCCAAATTACTTGCCTCAGCTCGCCCAATTTTCTTTTCTAACATAAACAATAATTCCCCTTACTTTAAAGAGTCAGCCTTCAGAAATGTTTGTTCTTTCCTAATCAATGTTGTGTCTAGGCTTTTATCAGTCCCTCTTTTAAAAAAATCTCCTGTTCCCCTACCCAATCAGGTCAAATTAAGTCCCTCTACAGCACATTGTAGAAGGTACTACAGGGTCCTTTCAAGCAACCTATCAGCTACAGGTGCAAAACTTTTTTTATTTTTGCTTTTTGTGCTTTTCCATTCCCACTTTGCTGTCTAACTTTGAATTTCCCTTGTTTACTTTTCAATTGTAATTGAAGTACAGGCTCTTCAAGCAACACCTATGAGTCTAGCATTCTAGTAATAAGAGTGTGTCTAAGTTAACAAGAAACTTCTATAAACCTTCATAAGCTTAGTCTACATGATTTGTTTATAAATGAAAAGTAAAAACTGAAGCAAAACTTGCATAAAAAGGGACAGAAACATCCAGTTGGGTGTATATTAACTACTGAGCTGGTACAATCCATTCAACTTGATGACATAACTCCCTCATATGAGTCTCTTGAAAAAAGAACAAACAAGTATAAATGAAACAAAAATCAGTTTCTTTATCAAATTGTGTGATAGAGACAAAATACATTATATGACAGAAAATATCAGCAAGTTCTGGTCATAGTGAAAAACATTTTAAAATTTGAGACAATAGAGAATTCCTATAAGCTTTCAAGCAGTTGAAATGAATGATGAATTAAAGACAAAGTACTGTAGTACAGTATTTCAAATTGGGTTATTTCACTATAAAGTATTGAGGAACACCAACACTTTCTGGCTAAGGAGGTAATTAAGAAAATTTTTGAGTTAATGCCAGATCAGGCCAGCATTACAAACCTTAAGTGTCAATAGACCAATGACTTTTGTGCTTTCTTCTGCTCTAGTATTTGAAAGCTATGACAATTTATCAAGGACTGATAGCTAGTGCTAGGGGTATCAAAAGATGTCATGTATAGTATGGCTACTCAGACTTTTTGCAGTAAATGTGCTTATGTTTCATTCTTTTCTTAATCACTGTTTAACATAAGAGCAATAAAATTGGAGAAGCATTTGACAACTGGACACTATCAAAAGTATTTGAGTATTATCAACATTCCTAGTTACTTTGGCTGGACCTCATTTGGTCTACTGATAGGCTTCATTTATTTTTCGGTTACAGGTTCTAATTTTCTTGCGTAACATAATTACAAGACTTCTTCAGATTAGAGATATGCTCTTGCTACCTAATAAAAATGTTACCTTTTCAGATTGTTTCTGTACCCAAAGTTCATAATTTTTTAAAAATAAAACTTACATTCAATGCATTCTGGCCTGTAGACTTCTGTAATATTAATTAGCTGGTCTTGAAGACAAAACCTTTCCTCAAAACTTGCCAGGATTAAAGCAATAAAAAACCTCACTGACTTCTATTACATGTCTACCAAAGCAATGCACTCTTATACATTTCAGTGATGGAAAAACATATCACTTCAAAACTTACCTTTTAATAAAGGGACTCCATCACGATCCGTTATGACTATGCCCAGAAGGTCATCTGTGCTGGAATAAAATAATGAAAAAAATTGCAATATAATCAACTCTAACATTTTAAATATTTGTATACGTGAGAACAATCGTTGGCCGATTGTTCCCTTGTTGCCTCCTCTGTTTGCATTTTTCTTTGTTTGTTTGGCAAGTTGACATCTGTCATGAGGTGTTCGGCTTATTCAGTCAGGTCCAGGGCAGCAGCAAGGCGTGGTAGCAGAGCAGCAGAGAGCATTTTTCGCCACAATGGTTGTCGTCTCAACTCTGTCATGGGCGACCGGAGTTGAAGGACTGTTCCTGAGGGCTAGATGGTTGCCGTGTCGGCTACGTCTTTGTTGTCTTGCAGTGTTTGTTTTACTGCTCAGTATTATTTTTTTATGCTGCCTGTTTGTTTTTTGTATGTTGCTGTTGGCATTTTGTTTATTAATTTATTATTGATGATTTAATTACATGAGTTCTCTATGCTGCTGCCTGCTATTGCTATGTTTATTTTTGGTCATTTTAAGTTTTTTTCTCTCCTGGACCTGACTCACTTGTAAATTTTGTAAATAATAAATTAATATTAAGGTCACTTTTTGGTTTTGTTTGTCACCTTTCATCAGTCATTACAGCCCAATTGCTTGTTTTGTCTAGAACCTGTTGATCTCAAAGAAACGAGATCATTACAATACAGACTTTCCCTAACTTCATGACCACCAAAGTTTCCAGGAAATACAGTAGAGTAAGTTTTAAAAGTCAACTTCACACATGGAACACTATAGGAACTGCTTAAATATACAAGAACTGAACAAGTGTCCTTGAAAAATCAAAATGCATATAAGTTTTTAGCTCATACAATTCCCCATCTTATGTCCATCTCATGTTAGGTTGTGGGGAATATAAAAGTGGAGTGGTGTATCAATATTTCCAACATAACACACCATTAGAACAGCATATTTTTATGCCAAATAGAAACTATTTAATCTAAACAGAGTATAACAACCATCTAAGAAAAGGGATAGTACTGTACTTGTATAATAAACCATTCATAAAAAAATGACTGACATCTCAAATAATTAGAACAATTTTCATGATACTTTTTACTCCTGATAACATGGCAGTGACCAGACCTTCTAAATTTTGTGAATTACTGATCAAAGAGTTTACTTGTACACAAGTGAGCTTTTCCACTGGGTATAAGTTTTGCTCACTCATGAATGGTAGGATGAAATGATAATCAAAACAATGAAGAGACAAAAATTTGAAACTGTGGATGTAAAGTCTGATGCGCAATGTTGTTAGAAAGTCAAAAGTTGAATGTTACAAACCATGCATCGTTACTTTGGATGAAGGGTGTAATACTTGGAGTTGAGTGCTATAACCTAGAAAACTCTAATTTTGTTTGATAGTGCTCTGTAGAGATTCTTGAGGATACTATGGTGCTCTACTACTTTCCCATTTGTTTTGAGGTGCATCAAGCACAAATACAAAATGGATCAACTTGTGTGCACAATATTAAAAACACTATCAGAATGAAACAATACAATCATTTCCTTAGCACAGACTGATCTCAAACAAATCTTAAAAACTCTCAGCTTACAATTCTTTTGTGCTACTGAGAACAACCTGAACTGGAGGGGTTTCTAAAACGTGCATATGCAATAAAGAATGGTACCTAGAATTTTAAATGAATTTAATGCAGTAAAGTAAACTGTCAATGCATAGACATGGGTGAGGGGGATCACTTGTCTTAGACATATTAACAAATTTATTTTCAAGTTTTCTTAAGATTAAACTTCAGTTCCTATAATGTACACCATACACATACCATACACTAACTTACGCTAAATCTAATGTGCACATGAAGCTCTGATCAAACTGATCTGATCCACACTTGAGTTTTCATGCAATATTTGCACTCGATTCATCTCAAAACAAACAGGATAGCAGTACTAGCATACTGGCAAAGAGCTCAATGAAGCACTAGCCTGCACGTTATATCCACTAATAATGACCCAACATCACATGAGCAGTTTTAGCTGAAAGACAAAACTAGCTTACAGGTGAAGTTAAGGCTTTAGAAGTACCAAACATTTCTGCACATGACTTCTGACCTCCTTCAATAATACTTGATGCAGCTAGAACTCAACCAACAGGCTCTTATGCAGCTATACAGTATACATGAGAAACACCTCTAAATTTTCTTCATATACCTTTGATGGGGTACTCATTCTTTAAGGCTACCTTTACATGTATACAAACAACTTTCCAAAACCTGGAGTTTTACCCCCAAAACTATCATAACTGTGCTGAGGTTAAATGAAAGTGAATG
The DNA here is from genome assembly GCF_040412425.1 of Macrobrachium rosenbergii. Taxonomy (NCBI): domain Eukaryota; kingdom Metazoa; phylum Arthropoda; class Malacostraca; order Decapoda; family Palaemonidae; genus Macrobrachium; species Macrobrachium rosenbergii. The sequence continues at coordinate 49,239,582 of NC_089741.1, forward strand.
TTAGCAATAAAAACTGTCAACATAATTCAAAAGATCCTTAAATCATGTAAGGCACAGGGATTGATGTGCTTTTGACCTTATAAACTAAATTCAACACAGTTTTAGTTCTCATCATAAAACACTGGTCTGACAGGATTTCTTGAGCAACAAAGAAAAAGTGAACAGACTTTCAACATATTCCCATGAATAACTAAAAATACACCCTGAATTGGAACAGTAACATTTTCATTTAATTGTAAATCATAAGCAGCAGTACACTGTAATTCCTATAACAAATTTAGGAAGATGAAAATAATTTTCAATGCCTTTTGTATTCAGTATACACAAATGGAATAGTTTGCCAATGATTACAACTGCCATTTACATTCGCACATGAACATTAGTGTTCATAATAAAGTCTTTTACACTCAAGTGAGCAATGAAATGAAAAAGTTCTCAACAATTACAGAAAATCCCTGTAGAAATAGCTTAAATGTATCCAAGTAGTTCATACCTCAAGTCCGTCAACATACCTGTTAAGTATATCCAGGAGGAACTTCTTCATTTCCTGAAAAAGAGAAGCTACTTTAGTATGCACTGAAAAAACTTTATATACTTAAACTACATACATTACAGTGAAAACAATTATTCACAGAGCTTACATTAGGGGATCCTCTTCAACTTCATGCAATTGCAAAGTTACTACTGTAATCAAGTAAAAATACTTAAACCTTTTACCGACAATCCATAAAGCAAGAAAATGTAAATCTGAATGTATAATATTACTGTACATTTACTGCACCACATACATTTGAATTGTCTGCAATCAATATGAAAACAATGTATCGTAAATTTCTATGTCCAAAATAACTTCTGAAATAAAAATGTTTGTACAGCCACGCTCTAAAGCGGTATGACATGACTGCAAAGGATTCTGTTCAAAATTCCCATGCTGGCAACTAACATACTCCATATTTATCTCTTATTTCAATGCAAAAACACGATTATTTCATACAACAATAAGGCTATAATATGTTTATAAGAGAAAAATCTGTCATATTTCAAAACTGTAAGAAAATATCACGTGTAGCCAAATTTTGGAAAAACAGTTCTGAAACATTTTCAAAACTTTTGTTCACTCATCGCCAATGCGTTTGACAAAAAAATGTCATCATTAAACCTCAGTTCAATTTTAAAATAATAAAAAATTTGTCATAACATTAATATTACTTGCAATGCAACCATAAAATTTCAAATAGTCCTGTTTGGTTACTTTTACCCCTCAAAGCTGGAAAAAATGTAAATAAGTACTGTAATACGAAAGTACAGTGTTACTGTAGCTAAAATGCATCCACTGATATTAACAGGTGGGCGGAGCCTGTGTGACGCAACCATTAAAGTGGCGGCAACCTACAACACCTTATGAATGAATAAATTATACACCAAAAGCAAGCAGAATGACTTTTAAGAAAATAATATTTTAAGCCAGATAAAAAACAAGTGTTCCATAGGCCTTGATATTAATACTATTAATAGCCATCTTCTCCATACTATTTAAATCATCATCATCTTTTATTCTTCAAAGAACAGGTAATCTCTATGAATAATTTCTTTAGTAACAAAGACTACATCTCGGAAGGCTTATTATTTTTTTAGGCCTATATATCATTTTGCAACACACTGGTAGCTTGGACACAGCCTAAAACTTCAACATTCAAAGAAAACTTGTTGTAATTCATATTCCTACTTTGAAAACTTTGTTATGAATGTTGAGCTTATTAGGTCTACTGTTATAATGCTGCAGAAGTAGTTATGTTGACCAGTCCCAGGAGTATGTTAAGTGCTGTCATTGACAGCGCTGCTAACCTTATCACAAAGTGCTTTGAGCTAAGCAATGTAAAAAAAAAAAAAAAAAAAAAAAAATCACACAGATTACAAATTATACCAATGCATAAAAGGGATCATGTTTATATAACCACATGGAAAATAGTGTTAGCTGTGAATTTGCAAACTTCTCGACATGTATGACACTGGAAATGAAAAAAAAAGTTTAACACTACTTGGCAGGCATTAGGTTGCATCTGAGATTTTGGACGATACAAAAAGAATCATGTTGCCTCAGGTTTTAGCATATTATTATTATTATTATTATTATTATTATTAAAGTAGTTTAACCAGACTACTGAGCATAACTGTACACACACACACACACACAAACTATTTATACTTTAAATGAATGAGCTGTAGTCTGTACATACATGGATAGGTTGTCACACAACAATAAATGAATGAGCTGTAGTCTGTACAAACAAGGATAGGTCGTCTCACACACACAAAAAAACAACTCCTCCCAATAATAAACACTGAAGACTTGGCCACATTATCTTTGTAACCCTCCACCACTGCCTCTACCTTAATCTCCAGAGAGAGCATGCTGATCCGAGAACTGTTTCTGCTCCTAGGAAAAGGGAAGGCAATCACTTTGAAGCCCAGTGGAATTTCTCGTGAGCGGGCTACCTGGAACTACTAATTTTGTGAGGAGGAGAGGAGGCAGATTAAGACTTAGAGGTGGAGGAAGGGGAGGCTGGGCAAGATGGGTAGGGAGGGGTAGATGGTCCTTAGTCCTCTTGAAAGCCTTTGCAACTGTTATTGGCTTGAAAGCCCTAAGTCATTTGATATGTCATCACACATCACTTTGTTTCCCACTTTTAATTAGCTTAGACAGATACTTCATCAATACAAAAATGTATGGTAGATGGTGCTTGGGTGGGCAAACACTCGTGTTTTTTTTTTAACTTTCTTGCTCCGGGCAAAAACACATACAGTATATTATGACATGTCATAATATACTGTATTGAATAGGTGATAGAGATATGCGTCACGATAACATCTAAAAGCTTCCTTCTCTAATTGGCTACATTCAAAGAGTATCAATAAAATTTGTAGCAAAGTGTACTTTGCTCCTTTGTTCAGGTGAGCATCATTTCTCACTATTCACTGTCTGAATGGTTGCTAAGTGTTGTGTCGCAATGCTTTTCCCTTCAATAAGTGGCTTTTGTTGCTGTACCTACAGCAATGCAGGTGCTGTTGCTCCTGTGTGTAGCACTGTGTATTTTGTGTGTGACCCACCACCACCTACGAGGGATAGGAAAGTGCAGACCCTTCAAAAAAAATTAAGGAAATCGAGAGAACAGAGGCCAGCTGTCAATGGCATCAATCATGGTGGCATATAGCACTGCACAGACTACTTTACAAGACATCAAAGTCGCTAATGACAACCTCAAGAAATACACAATGGACTCTGGGACGAAGACGCCTAGGAGTCAGGCCCGCATATTGATGGCTAAGCCTTTCCATGAGGAAACTAAACAGTCAACCTTGATCTGGTTTCGTCAGCAAAGGGCAGCCAACGTCCACACTCGTAATGCTGGATTGATGTTCAGTTCAAGATTCGACATGGGCTTTCCAACAAGAAAAATCTTGGTGAAGCTCTGGATGCTTTCAGGGAAGGAATGATGGAATTTCAACAGACATTTAAGCCAAATCTACAGTGCTGATGAAACTGGTCTGTTCTGTTGTTCCTTGCCCACTAACACTTTCACTCATAAGAAGGAAATGAATTTACCCAGGCAAAAGGTTTCAAAGTAAAGTGTGTCTGCTTTTGTATGTGCAAATGCTTCTGGTAGTCATCAGTGCAAACCAATCATAGTTGGACATACAAGGCAATGCACATGTCCTGCACATGAAGGGTTGATGGACAGTCTCCCAGTGATTTAGAATCATTTGGCAAAAGCTTGGTTCGCCTCCAAGGATATTTCCAATTGGTTCTTTAATCCCTTTTGTAAGGAAGTTTTGTGTCATCAGACACAGGACTTTGGAACTGCTAAATTTTGGGTTCTGCTTTGCTTCTCATCAACAATGCGCCTGCACATCCTACCACAACCCAGTTACTTGGTGACAAGGTCATATTAGGATCATGTTTTTGCCTCCTAATAAGACTGCTCTCAATCAACCGATGGACCAAGGTCTTATTGTTGCAACAAAATGGGTACATCAAGGAAGTTCCTGGAAGAGGTGGTACTGAAGGGTGAGGATAAAGTGCAAGGCTTGCATACATGAGAGGAGTGGACTCTTGGGAATTTGCAAAAGCATTCACTGAAATCTCCCATCTACAGCTTTGCAGACACTTGGAAACATGTTACAGTACAGATGTTGGAACATACTAGGAACCTTATCCTGAAGGGGGAAAGTGGTCTGATCAACTTCTGAGGCTTTGACATGGATGACTTCCATGCCCAATTCACCAAGGGAGGTGACGACATTCCCAAGGATGACAAGTGTGTGGTGATCCTGGTTTCCAGCTGTTTGACAGCAAAATAGCTGCTGCAGTTGCTGCTGGATAGATGGAGGAGGAAACCCTGAAGACGGCAATGACGACGACAAGTCTGCATTACAACCGGCCCCTTTATATAAGCACAAGTGGATGGTCTTTGGTATGCTTATCGAGGTGATGGAGAATCCCAACATCAATGTAAAACCTTTCCCAGTGCCCTGGAATTTGCCGAAGGCATCTGAGAAATGCAGCAGATGGTGACTGCAGAGCAGAATCATCATCCTTATTGTTAAAGCACACTTGACAGCTTCTTCAGACCCCTGTCCCCCTTACAACCAAGCCCAGCACCAATCACTTCTTTAGTAACTCAGTTGTTCAGCTCTAAAATGTAGGCAAATGCTTTGGCACCCTTTGTTGACAAGACAGGTCTTTCCAGCCATGAATCCAACATATTTCCCCTGCATCTTGAAAACTGGACACTCTGCTCCTCAATGCCTCTTCCAGAAATTTCCATTATCCAGCAGGGCCTTTGAAGTATTAATCTGGATATGAAGGAAATTACTATACAAGATTTTAGTGGCAAAAATGACCTTAACATCCATACGGGCTAGGGAGGGGGTGGGGGGCATAGGTCTGCCTATTAAGTAACAACAAATGCTGCCTTCTTCTTGGTCCTAACTTGAGTGGAGAGGGGACTTGGGCCATGTGCAAATAAAAGGTATACTGCAATGTTCCTGTAACATGTTAAAACTAATGTTCTTTGCCCAATAACATTCCACTGTACAGGTTAAATATAAACAATTTTTTACCAGAATGGTGCAAATCATGGGTGGAGCAGAAGGGTAGGGAAACTTGGCCTGCCCTTTATTTTGGCAAGTTGAAACTATTATGAAAATCATCAAAATAAAGACATTTCTCTAATAATTACAAACCTATCATGCACAAAGAGCTACATCACAAGTTCAGTAATGAAAATAAATTACAAATTGTATACACTACACTTGGCAAAAATGACTAAAAGTATGGAAACAAAGCTTTTCCAATCACATCCTACAATATGTGCACCTACAGGCTTGGTTATTTTTGCTAACATAAATGCAATCGATAATTTGTGATATTTTTATACTGTATTACTGGAGATATTTACTGCTATAGTATTTATGGTAATCATTTTTTCTTTCGAGTTTAAGATACTTTTTTTGAAGCAAAAACCTTCCAGGTTAGTGAATACTTTCTGTCTTCACACTACTGCGATGGATTTAAGTAACACAACAAAAGTGAGTCATTACCTAAAAAATCTATGTTGAAGTATACACCTCCTAAGACAGGTTAAGGGGAGCCACAAAGAAGCACAAATACCTAGGGTATATAAGAAACATGTTGGCTGCAATTTATGGCACCACAGGTCAGAGGAAACCCCTCAACCTGGTCAGGTAGGCTACTGGAAGTTAGGTTAGGATGTATCCTCATATTTCACTTGTTTTAATTTTTCCCCATGCAAAAACTCACTTTTCACTACTGTCACCCTTTACTGTTAGACATAAGAGGGTTGTTTTATATTTATCAAAGCACTGATACATGAAACTTCATGCATACCTAGTTTGTAGAATCCTGGTCGTTCTGGGGAAAGCAACTCCCATGGGAGACCCCTAAGGATCCAAATTATCCCAATAACATCAAGTAACAGAATGATTAGATAATGCACTAATGTTTAGATTTATATTTATTTTTACTCTAAATAATTGTGCAATATTTACTTATGACAACATAATGAATATATACAGAATGATAAATGAATGCCAAAATGTGTCATGTCATTTCTACCATAATTAGTAGTTGAATGATTTAATCAGCATTTTTACTTGTGCTACAGAAAAACTTTAAAAATGGCCCATTATTTTCACATAGGTCATAAGCATTCTGAATATGCAATTTAACATATTCATGGACTGTAGACTGCAATGGATCAGTCGCACTTCTTTTACTATTTTTGTAGCTGAATTTCTCTTTGCCACTCTCTCTACATCCACAGAACATTTTAAATAGATTTAAAAAGACCAAGTCATGGGTTTGATAATATAACTTGGGGAAATGAAATTATGACATTGGAGCTCAACAGATTACTAGCTAATAAAAAGAAGAGCTATAATACAGTATCCAACCATTCTTGAGTTAAAATTGTACAAAAATTCTCATGTTGTATCTTCCATTCCCTTTCTTTAACTATATAGCAATTAATCTCTTTGAATTATAGAATAGTGATCCTTTTTCTCTTACATTAATCTAACCTTTCTGATAAGTGCAAAGTGATGTGAATTTATTCCAATGTGATCACTTGTGGAACTGAAAGCGTTTTTATAATAAATGTAAATATGTATAAATATGTATTAAATCCTTAAAATATTTAATTTTAAAGTCACTGCTATGTTCGCGTAAGACTTTGGGAGAAGCTTCCCGAAAAACTTTGCAACCCAAAACATCTACAAAACCTCATAATACTGATATGGACCAGTTGGCATTTTAAAATTATTCTCTGCTTACATTGTGATGATATGTTCTTACTGTAATTTCTACTTTTAGCTCAATTTTTTTTATATATATATATAAAGTGTAAAATACTTAACTTTTTATCAGCCATAGCCTAGGTCAGGCATGCTTAATGTTTTCTGGATTGTGTTGTGTACCAGGCCTAAAATGACCTGAATTTTTAAACTATATTTGACAAGCCTAGTTTTGTTTTTTAATAAGTAAGTTTAGCTAGACTATGCTAATCTTTTCAGAATGACAATTTGTATGGGCTATTAGACATAAGTCAGCATAACCTAGATGCCCTTATTTCTAAACAATCCCCATATTTTGCCTCTCTACACTTGAGATTTGATAAGATATAATAAGTTAGCCTATAGGTCTGTTCAACACAGTACTGGTAAACCTATGTTGCTGTTGAAGATTAAGCTAGCTGTACACCAGCACAGGCTTGTTGCTCCTTGAGCAGCGAGTAAGGTAGACCTAGCTTATAGAATGAGGTAATCCCTCATTAATATTAATGGTAGTATCCTAAGTACATTTTTAATGAAAAAAATTTATTTTCATTTTATCAAGATGTGAAGTTGGCCACTCCAAGTTGAGGGTGTCTATGATTGCCTGTACATAAGCATTAATTACAGTTCTAGGTGCCAATAGAGGGGAAAGGAATAGAAACCCCCTTTATACACTTGCAATGCAATATTTCTCTCTTTTAGATGATGTGCACCAAATTGATATTGTACACATTGCCATAAGTTATTAGTCTTTTTTGCAATTCTACCACAATGTAACCACAAAGAACAAAGAATTGTTTTGACAACAGTTATGTAAGTTGATCCTTATGTATGCATGTGGTTACAATTGAGCTCATCATACATAGGGTAAGAAAGTATTCAATACTCTTCCTTAAGTTGCTTTGCAAATATCAAATCCTAAGTTAAATACCACTTTTAAATGTAATGCCAGGCTAACTGTGCAGTGTAACAGTTGAGTTAGGCCAGGGAACAGTATTGCCTAGGCTAAGGGCTGCATGCTATTAGGCATAAGAATGCTGTCCTAAATAGACTTGTATTCAAGGTACAAATCACAGATAGGCTAAGAAGAATCGGTCATGGAAGGAACCCAATTAGGAGTGAGATGCTTGAATAGCCTCGGCCTAAGCGTCCTGAATTTTGGTAGCCTTCAAACCACACTTAAAAACTGGGGGAAAAATTGACGTTAATTCTAAGCTGTAGTTCCACGGTTTGCTAGACTATGGCAATTGATGTTTTCCTATGTTATTTTACTTGCTTTAAAAGAATTTAAAGTAATATTTTGTAGGCCAGCTGTAACTAAGCTGTAATTGACCTTTGAAGACTACACGACGGGGTAGATCTAAGCCTGCATTCCACGGCGAGGCTCGCCATAGCTAATACGGCAAAACTGTAACTAGTAAACACCCCTTAAAATACCAGCCTACGTACCCTGGGGGCGTTTACTGGTTACAATTTTGCTGTATTAGCTATGGAGGGGGGTGGGGGGCTCGCCGCAGAATGCCGGCTTAGATCTACCCCGTCGTGTAGTCTTCAAGGGTCAATTACGGTAAATATTACTTTACATTCTTGTAAAGCAAGTAAAATAACATAGGAAAACGTCAACGGCCATAGTCTAGCTCACCGCGGAACTACGGCTTAGAATTACCAAACTGACATCAGTTTATTCTCACAAATATTGTTATACATGTACTACAACTTGGAATTAGGCCTAGCGTCAACTCTGGGAGCATCGTGTAGGCCTATGTAAATTGGCTGGGGGCGTCTCTCCGTAACGCAGTTTCATATTTCGTCAATTTAGGCTAGAACACTGGCCAACTACCCCAAAAAATTGTTTAATATAATGCTAAACTGTAATTTGCGCTGCCATTACGTGTATTACCTCTGCCATCGTATTTAGCTGAACTTTGGCTTCCGTAGCACGTCGTACTAAAGTGTCGATTGCGATAGACGGTCCTCACCTGACAGTTAGTGTACGCGGTAGTAGTAGTACGGGAGGGGATTTGCCTATGAAACGGGTCCTCCTTTGCTTGGGTTTAAGGTTATTGACTCCGTAATACCATTTAGTTTTTATAAACTCCTTCCTATTTTCAATTTCTTCTTTCGATAGACTGCAATGTGCCAGTTGTGCGGCAATGATCTACTCGTGAGGACTGCACCTTTCATATTTTTATGTTTATGTAGCTCTCTATGTGCCCTGTATCGGTCAAGGGCAAGAGAAACAGTTATATAATCTCGACCCAATTTGAACTATAATATTGGCAGTTAAGTTATCAATAATCATGCCAAAACTGGGCAGACTTAGGCTAAACATGAGCATTACACGTGCTTTACTTAATCATTGCCTCTGCAGATTTGACTGAACCTTGAAAATTTATTAGTAATGAACCTTAGTTCATAAGTTTTCATAGGTTGTTTAAAGAAAAACTAACGCAAACGTTTAATAGGAAATATTTTCAGTTAGTAGTCAAATTTTCTCTCAACCTCCCTCCGATTTGCTTCGTGTTTTTTACACTAGTTTCTCAATATTTTACATTTTTTATGAACACAACAATAAAAATAAATTCTTGGCAACGGTGTTGTATAAATCCTGTTTCTTTTCATATTATTAATACAATCATGGTTTTGACCCAGATGCGCCCGGTTCCAACTGGGGAAAAGGGAGACACTAATAGCCGGTTGATAACGGAAGTGGGAAAAGTGAGAGAGACAATGGGTAAATAAGAAAAAAATGGCAATGTTCCAAACACTTACGCACCGACACCTGATCAAAAAGAATGTCTCGTGCTGACATGTCATTAATTACACGAACGGTGGAAACACTACTAATTAATGTCGTCGAAGTTTAAGACGTAAGCTTACATTTTTATATGAGCACAGCGGCAATTTCCTTTTCCTTCCTTTGCTACCTATAATTATCTGTACTCGAGTGAGTCGTGGAACCTGGTAATTATGAGTCTGCAATGAACTCGTTGCAGCAAGAGTTTGTATCTCATCTCTGGCGAGTACCTTGTTACAGGAGTAAAGATTTATGATAGGGGAACTTAAGTTTAATGGACCACAATCTACTGTACAATGCAGTGCGCGGTGATCAAAGGTCTTGCGACACCCTGGAAGCAACTTGTGCAACTTCGATCCCGATATACCTACAATCCTCCTCTTTCAATTGATTATTAAGGTTGAGGAAACTGGGTTTCCTGACGCAGGCATGGTTAATGATCTGAGGCCAACAAATCGTTCCTGTTTTGACGAACTGGCGCACCCATTTTTTATGATTTTGAGTTTTCCAGCCAAAGTTACTGAGTTTTCGATACTCCATGATATGGCCAATTCCTAATTTGATATTATCCAGTGGATAGAAAAATAAAAATAAAAATAAATTACCCCAAACTCAAAACGATGAGACTTACATTATGATTTCCTGCCCCATCGATCTTGATTGTCGAAAGGCAGGTTCGCTCTCAGCGGGTAAGAGAAATCACTGTTCAGTGCTCACCCACGAAAAGAGAGAACGCTTTGGTTCAAAATGCAACGTTTCAAGATCCTAAAGTGGTAATATGACTTCGGGTATAATTTCTCATCTAAACCGTTCTAGTACTTGTTTTCTGTCAAACAGCAAAACAATACTGATTCCCTTTATATGTAGCCTAATTACAGGAGTATTCCAGTGACACTTCAAATTTTCATACAAGGCCGGGGTCTCGACCGAATACTACAACTTGAATAATTTTTTCATACAAGCGAGGTCACAACCTAATATTGCAATTACCGCAAGGTTAACTTTTCATTCTTGACTCAAAAAATCGGATCCATGAGTGACGTGTTCTATATTCTCCAATGTATTTTTTTTAGTACCAAACCAAAAAATGTCTTGGTTTTTCCAAGGTATTGCTTGAAATTTTCTTCTACCATCCACTTTTGAAATGCATAACAACTCGAAAACACACTATATGGAAATATTGTACATATACTGGATACTGTACATGAATACCATACAGATGCAATGTAAGCGTTCATGCTAGCATTCAACAGAGTGTTAAGTTATATCAGAGGAACAATGGGCATTACCAAAGAGATGAAAACAAAGGCAAATGAAGCTAGACCAAGCTTTGGTTGTAGCACTCAAGTCATAAGTATAGAAACTAGGCCAACAGCATAAACAGTAATATAAGACGCAGGAATTCGATCGACAAGTTTATAAGTTATGTTTTTATTATACTGTGCTGCTGTAGTCTGTCACATGAACGAAAAGATGCTAAATACTTAGCCGCCATTCAAGTACATATACAATAGGGAAATACATATCAGTCAAACTCGTAAAAATAATGTGACTTAAAATATTTTCATCGGTAGAATCAGACACATTCAACGTAAACTGTTTACGAAAGCAACGTGATTCGTGAATAACTAGCATGACTAGCCCTTGGGGTAGCAGGTGATCTCGGCCCACCCGTTTCAAGTCAAATGCCCCCCGTTATTTCCGTCTCTGGTGCCCCGTTTATGGTTAAAAATTAACAGAAAAATGTAAATGGGGTTAAACATTACTTGAGAGGTAATCACGACAATGCTTACACTTCCATTTCCTTTTCTAGCCAGCCTGCTCCTGAGAAAATTGCCTAGCCCAAAGATTCCTTAAATATTTTTCTGCTCTCTGACAAAATGTTACCATCACGTAAATGACTGCGATTATAGTTTAGTGTCCTTTACTCCAGTGGCCAAAGATCAAAGTAAGGAGCTGCCAAGCGGCGCATTGTCACATAAAACAACTATTTACTTATCTTCCTCCAATCGAACCCAAAGTGCATAATTATGGTGAAAAAGTAACAAATTGCAGTCGTGAGTTTTCTTTTAATATTCTAAAATGATGACCCACTTGATTTAATGGATTATGTGCGTGATCTGACATGAAAAAAGATAAAAGTACGCTCATTTGTATAATTATTGGCAATCAACAAAAATCAAACGCATTTTCTTGAAAATGCAAACAATATATATAAAGTTGCGCGCACTGGCATACTAACAAATGGATCCTAACAACTGCAACCTCCTCTCTTACTGCGATATATTTCCGAGGGAAAAATTCAGACTGATACTGACGACCGCTTTGTCTGTCCGTACGCACTTTTTTTTCTGTCCGCCCTCAGATTTTAAAGAACTACTAAGGCTAGAGGGCTGCAAATTGGTATGTCAATCATTCACCCTCCAATCATCAAACATAACAAATTGCAGCCCTCTAGCCTCAGTAGTTTTTATTTTATTTAAGATTACAGTTAGCCATACTCGTGCTTCTGGCAACGATTGGGTATAGGCGACCACCGGGCAGTGGTTAGTTTCATGGGACACGGCTCATACAGCATTATACTGAGACCACCGCTAGATAGATCTATTTTCGGTGGCCTTTATTATACGCTGTAGCCGCTGTACAGAAAACTCGATTGCACCGAAAATAAATCGGAGCATTTTCTACTTGTTTTACATTGTGAATTCTGCATAACTGTATAGCATTTTCTTTCATATGATGTACTATTGGCGGTGATCATAATTTATGAAACTTCCTTTCTCCTGCCTTTATTATTACATTTCTTCTATGCACCGTATATCAAACGTACATTAACCCCGTTTTGAGATTTTTTTTTTACGATCTTGGAATAGTTTATTCATAAGAAATAGGATATGTCTGATCACAAATCGGGGATCAAAGGCTAAAAGTGGAGAAAGGTCACTTTAACGAACGAAATCAGATCTCTTGAACTCGGGTGAGAACCCAACTAGAAAAGGTAGGCGGATTAACTGTATTACCTAATACACGCGGGGCTATGTGGAAAGCTGATTATATATATATATATATATATATATATATATATATATATATATATATATATATATATATATATTTATTACTATTACCCCACAGAATCATCTGTTTAAAATTTAACCTGCGCCCCATCTCATATTCTTTGCTCGAAATTTTCTTTTTGGTCCTAAATGTTAGAATTTCTCCCTTTGATAGCAACACCAATACATCTTATAAATATTAATTTTTATTTATTTTGTCAAGTGCTCGACACAACTTACTGCATTGGCACGGAGGACATTAAGTGCAATAAAACCTTTGGGAGGAGAAACCAAATTTTTATCATGACGTTTCTATATCCGCAATGCTCTGAAAGGTAACATTGTTCCTTGTTCCTGGTTAGGATTGTCTAATGAGCTCATTTGAGATTCAAATAATGAAAATGACCAGAATTATTTTTTTCTGGAACCCAGCAATATCAAATTCAAGCCGTTACCTATACTTTTAATACCCATTATAACGGGTGCTTGTTATTTACAATCTAGTATAAATTTAGTTAGGTATTAGCCTAAATCTATCAACATCTAAACAAAAATACAGATGGGGAAAGTATATATGAATTACTGCACAAAAATACTTCATGGCAGTACATGAGTGGGTATTTATTTCAGTATGAAAGTTAGTTACCCAAGTAGCTTAATATGTGTTGCACAGAACCAAGGTCTAGATAACGAATAGCCGGGCCCAATGGTTCAGGGTACTGATCAGACTGTCACCATAGGTTACTTCCCCTTGAAGTCTACAGTTCCTATTATGGTAACAGCAGACCAACGGCAAATCATTTACACGAATATCAACGTCGTTGCCTCCATGATTTATATATATAGATATAGTGTATACATAAATATATATAAATATATATAATTAGTAATACATTATTTATATAATGTATATATATACTAATTATATATATAATTTATATATATATGTATACTGTATATCTATATATAAATCACGGAGCCAACGTTAGCGTTGATATTCGTGTAAATAATTCGCCGCTGGTCTTATTGACAAAATAGGAACTGTAGACAAAAGGGGAAGTAACCTGGCTTTATATATATATATATATATATATATATATATATATATATATATATATATATATATATATATATATATATATATATATATAAAACTACCTTTTTTTTATCAAATCCTCTGGTTTTGTAACTGACCGGCAAATACTGAACATCATTCACTTAACAGTGTTTTAAGGGTAAAAATCAACGGCTTTGGTTACAGCCTATGGGAATAGTTTGGTCACTCGACTTAATGTTAAAAACACTAATACATATAGTAATGAGCTCTGTCACAAAATGAACAACACGATTACTCAAAACCATCCATTCAAAACATTATCGCAGGGGCTACCTGTCCTGTTCCTTACAACCTAACCTATCCTTGCTTAACAACATATACCTCATTACTGGCCACTGGCAAATCACTCATATTGTTGCTTTTGCTTTAAATTACTATACAGCAAGTGATATTGTTCATAAAGGAAACTCTAGTCTTAATCTGTTGCTCGATCTTGGCTCCTTGCCTAGCCTATCCTTGGCTCTAGCCTTGACCTACGACAACTATTCTATACTCTCCGGGAGGGCAGCCCACAACGCCTGTCCTTGACTTTTAACCTAAGCCTATAAGAGCACCTCCACTTGGTCTATACATCTCGACTTTAACGCTTTATTCTTTGCCTACCTCGTGCTAGCGCTGCATTCTCAATCCCACCCTCTCACAACCAGACTCCAGCCTAGGCATACTTCGTGATTGTGAATTCCCCAAACAAAATTTCACAATTTTCCCTCAACTTGCTCACCTCATTTATAAATGGCGTAATTTCTCTATTACTACTCACCAACTGACTTGAAATGTTCAGGATATGCGGTAGCGATTGTCGATGGTCGATGAACCTCGACGTTCCATACAGAAAGGACTAACTATGACTCTTGACGGAGTGATACTGTGTACGTTTTGGTTGTAGTAATGTAGTTATACTCAACCGTGACTCTCGGTCTGACAAACTAGATCCACCATAGGTCAAAGAAAAAATATGAATTGCCATATTATAATCATTGCTGGTGTAGTAAAGTGAATGGTATAATATAAATCTTATTTGTCTGCACACTTGTGATTAACTTGCATTAAAAATAATTTATCTTTATTATCGCCAAGGTAGACAAGGTATTTGCCAGGATCAGGGCTGCCCAAGTTGTTTAGCACGAGGGCCACTCGTAAAAACAGTCATCCGGGCCACCTGTGTATGTATGTATGTATATAAAAAAGAGATACTTTTACTTATTTTTCTCTATCGGGCCACTTTCAAAATCAAACGGGGCACTTTTGGCCCACGGGTATGATTAACAATAAGGCAAGATGTGTCTGAGCAGAGACCAGTTAGCCTTGTTTAAGTTTCAGTCGCTTTTAGCTCTAAACCTGAACTAGGACATTATATATTCGAGAGATAATGCTGAGAAAAATTTGCCTTCTTTCTAAAAATATGCTCGTCTACCAAAATATAGTGCTAGCAAGAGAAAACTGTTACGTTGCATCATCCCGTTATCTACTGATTGATCTTGGCCTGCATATCGATTACAGTGGCTCCTTTCCTTGCGAAAATAACATGCAATTGGTATAAATATATGAAATGAGATTGGATATTGAAACAACAATGGAGACCTCACATTTTAATGGCTTCATGTAATACATTGCCATACACACACATAGCACCACCTCGCCACATATAAACTTAAGTTATTTGTACATAAATATCTTTAAAATCATAACCATTCATGGCAAATACAATAACAAATAATATTCAACCTATAAAATGTTTTTTTTCTTTTTTTAATCTTTTGTTATAGAGCGCTTGTCACATATCTATCGTTTTTGTAAGATCTACAGTACATCGAGGTTTAAACAGGCACTCATGCTCAGAGCACAAAATCACACTTTAAGGCGTATTCAGGAAGAAAGACCCAGCCTTTATGTCCTCGGCCACTCATAAACGGCAAACGAGCGAACAGAACTATTATTTTTTTTTTCTTTCATCCGGCCACGACCTCCGCAATTTGCGTTTAAACCTCGTACATTATCCTTATCTTACTTTTTACAACTCACGGCTTGACTTTTTCAAAGCCCCTCCGTCTCCTTTAAGACTAGATCCAGCGTTTCCTTACGACCCATATAAGACTCTGAGCTCATCCTTAGGTTCACGAGAGCGTCCCGCACATAAACGGACTCGAGTCTATTTCCAGTATAAGACCTTAAAACCATTCCTCCTTGAGGACTCACAAAAATGACTTCTCTCAAAATGTTCTGGGTATAAAAATGTTGAAAATCAATTTCCATACAGCATACCTAAAAGTATCCTTAATAGGTAGAAAAGTGGAAAGTATTGGAAATCTTACGAAGGCTTACAAAAACTAGTATAGGTGTGAAAAATTTTTAACTGGTTTAATCTTGTCATTGGATACCTGCTCTTGTTGCAGTTCATATGAGCTTGTTAAAAAAACTGAATTCAACTTACCGCGTGGGTTTTGCAGTTATACTCTATAATGGTTACTCCAGTAATGCTATTTAAGGGTAAAACTCTCTGTTCGATCCAAAGACAAGTCACAAATATTGGTAATACTGCACTGTCAACATCAAAGCTACATTCATGTACAGAACATGATATAGTACAACTAGGAGTGTACACAGAGATTTATACATGATATTTCAAATGTGAAAAAGTAATAATAATAAAAAACTTGGGCGACATCTGTTTTGGGTACCTTTATAATTCATCTATTCTTTAATTCTTGGTCCATCTAAACAATGGAAATTATTTGTTTACAAGTACAAAAGAAAGAGAAACAGAAACAAGGAAAGGGTGACACAGATATGTATTATCCTTCGCCATATTTAATCATATTCAATATTCAATCCATTTAATCCTAAATTCCATTGAGTTTTTAAAGGAAAAAAGTATTGGCAATGATCCTTAGCAATGAAATGGTTCCGGGGTGAATCTAATATATTCTAAGATATTTTTTCATTTTTTCCATTATTCGTAGGCCTTTATTTTCATTTGGTATAAAGCAGATTTTTGTTTCAAACTCTTCGTACAAAGCAAGTCATCAGCGCCAAGGACTAAAGGATATGTTACATTCATGGATTTCGTAATTCTAAACCATCTACCTATTCAAACTCTGAAAAAAAGAAGAATAGTCCACATTGTTATTCAGATTGGGGTCTTATATTAACGAAATTAAATCGTTTTTGTTTATGTTTTTTTATATATATATATATATATATATATATATATATATATATATATATATATATATATGTTCATGTATACGTATGTACATATGCATACATATACAATCGAATTGTTGACTAAAAGAATAATCATTTGTATCACTTATTAAAGCGTTGTAACCTTAAATTAGGGAAATGACAAAGATTTTCATGAAATTTGCCGTAAATTAAACCTTAAGTTTTACCAATTTGACCTCAAAGAAGCATACTTGCACCACACTTGTTTCCAATTGCAGAGAACATCAATGAAAAATAATGTGTTAAAGATAGATATCATTTGCCTGGTCACATAATATAAATCAGTTGATCATGATAATCACTTAAAAATTATAATTCCTTACTGTACTGTTTTGTGTATTGACCTATATGATTGAATGTTAAATATCTACGAATTTCTGATGAACTGGAAGGCCATATATATAAGGCCATTTTAGTCTTATGATATCAACATCAAAATATTATCATAACTGCCATTATCATTACTTTATTGTATATAGCACACTTACAAAACACAGGTGATATACGACACTGCTTAATGATTTCATGTCAAAGTCTATATCATGGAAATTAATGGTATACACATCCAATGAATTGGCTTACAGCGCATCCTACACCTAACATATTGCAATATTATGCAACCCCGCAATGTGAGATCATGAACTGCAGCCTATACACCATTACATCTTGAACCTGGTGAACTCCAGGGTAGTAGACCTGATTAGCTGCAGTTCAGACGTGATTAACCAGAGCATAGAGACAATCAGCTCGCGATGTCGGAGGACGATCTGCAGAAAAGGCGTGATCATTGCAGCGTAGATGCGATGCCTGGAATGTACACGTAACAGCCAGTCCATAGACAGCCAGCCCCACTAGTCGAGGCAGTAAGTGTCGAGGGGACTAAACTGCATAACGCTGACAAGAAAATCTGTAGATTAAACGCTTTCCTTTCGCTGGCATGAAATTCCCTTTACATTTTATCTTCTGCTTCAGTACACTGAGGACAATGATCACCTGCAGAACGAACAGATTCCGACACCAGAAGCTTCCTCAGCATAACCACTAGACCCAAAAACGTTTTTGTCTGAACCAGCAATGCTTCGAGAGAAAATGGAACATGTAAAACTTGTTGTAGTAACTCTGTAGTTAATAGGGACAATCCTTGAAGAATATTTCTCATAAATGACGCGAAGAGAAAGCCATTATGACCTGACATACCAAGATGAGAGAGGATATATTTCAACGTTCTCATTCACAAGATTAACGGGAACAAGCATCAGGCTTTAAAATGTGGAGAGGTAGATTATCATCATCATCATTTCATTCAACTAAGTCATTTATTCATAACCTTTGTCTTCCTATAAATTTCTAAACTGTAAAGTTGCCCTAAACATCGAGTTTGAACTTTTTACTTTTAATATACTGGGCCTAAAAAGGTTTCACAACTACGACAGACGTTTGTTCTAAGGGAACACTTGTACGATAGCGGTTAGGTCAGTTTGGTTTGCGAAGAGAATCATTATCTCTAATGTGCTAATGATGATTTAGAAGAATCTTGAAGCTTTCCACACACATATATATTTTTTGCGTTTTTGCTAGATGGACACAGTAAACAACTAATTTTATCGTATAAAAATGAAAACTTAAATTCTTCTGTTCAACATCTATGTATCTTGAGCACAGAAGTCCCGTGGAGATAGGAAGGTTCAGATAGTATGTGTCAAATAGTCATTTTGTCTGAGGGATGTACACGTTTGCAAGTCTTCCTGCAAGGCAAGACGGGGGAAGCCTAAATTGTAGCAAAATTCTACTAGCCATTTGCTACAAAGATTTCAAGTTCTACTTCCTGAGCAACGGATAAAATGGTTCCTTTTGTCCTTGATGTGGTCTCGTATGCTTGGTTGTCAACAACGTGAAGCTCGGATGAAGAATAGCCAGCTGGTCAAGTCACCCCTCGTGCGTTAATGCCGTAAGAAGTAAGTCTGCTAGAGGATGTGACCCTCCCAGGCAGGAGAGCTAATGGGAACTACTATCAACCTCATAATCCTAGAGATGGTATAGACGGGTTACAGGTTGGGGGTTGAGGAGTCAGGAAAAGATAATAATTTTGCTTGCTACTTTTGTCCGAGTTAGATCTAAGATGTAATCGCGAATTCGGTCAACAGGGCGACTGTGATCTTAAGTTTCAGACGCATTTTGACAGATGCTGTTAGATTAGAGAAATTCAAAGGATTATCAATACGATGCAATGATTATGGAAGTTGAAACTATACAGCGTTTGATTAAAAAAAAGTATATTTGTTTTTCATAAAGAATTTTCGTCTCACCTGAAGCAACAATAGCATTAGACAGCTCTTGTAAAAAATATAGGAATATTCGTTCTTTACTAGCTATTCGTACAAACCAATTCGTATCAAACAGTCAAGCCTTTGTAGAGACTACGTGAATTTAATCTCGGTCTCATTCGTGAACCTTGGAATCTTCAGGAGAAGAGCCAACTGGAAATTGGTTCACCTAAAGATACGAACAGTAACTTCAGAAGTATTACTCGAACAACTTGAATTAATGAATAAAGTGTTTTCCGATTTAGATGTTTGCAAACAATCCGATCAAAGGAAGTGACTACATTCCGTTATATTTCTGGATATTAATAATTTCTCGTGATAACTCGGTTTCTCTTTATGCCTAAAAGCCTTCACTTGAATATTTGCTTGAAATGAAGTATCTACCGAGGAATAATGTTTGATTTTGTTGTTTGAGTAAGATTCCGTAGGCGCTTTAGGCAATAAAGTATTTTCAAACATACATTTTAATATATCATTATATGCATTATACAGCCATAATATAAAGCCTTTTTACAGCCTAATGCAGCATAGGTTGAATAACGGTAAACATTTTTATAGACACTGTTTGCCTATCGAGAATCTCATTTATTATGATGAAATTGTTGACGATAAATATTTTAGCATCAGCTATATAGGTTCCAGACGGCGAGCCAGCATTTGCAATAAAGAACAAATTCATCGAATACGAGTTAGGGAAGGTTGGGGATGGGGGCGGGGTGGGCGTTCGGTATAGGCAATTCTACAACTTACGGGATAAATTCATCTGCGTGCGACTGTTCCGGCAATAGCATGCAACGTCACACCTCCAGGTTGGTTTGTTGTTAATTACTGCAAATTCTCGTTTTGTGGAACATCATGGAATGCTGTGTTATGTGTATATGAGATGGGGAATGCAGGTTACGACTAACTGTTTTCTTTAATGAAGAGAATGAGCAAATTTACGAATGAGATTCGTGATCTTCCAAAGGGGATAAACTATACAAGCTTTCCTTCCAGTTTCTCTTTTCCAGACGGTCCACAGTCTCCCACGCAAGTCAGAGAGAGAGAGAGAGAGAGAGAGAGAGAGAGAGAGAGAGAGAGAGAGAGAGAGAAACTGTTCTGAACTTTTCATTTCCGTTTTTTTCTAGTATAACTTGGGCAGGGAAGCGCACGGATGCAAACATCGAGAGGAAGAAGGAGCGAGACGTCTTACCTAGAAATTTTGATTCGTAGATTCGAAAGCATCGTTGCTACAAAGAACCTCTCGGTACGATGGCTACACACTTCTTTCTGTTGTTTTAATCAAAACTTGCCCCCTTTTTCATCATATGCTATAATGTTAAGCTCCTATGTACAAGTGTGCTCGCTAATATAATGTCTATACTAATAATTTATAGTTATGATATACTTTATATTGAAGAGAAAAGTGCTTGAGTGAAACGTGTCTGAGACTCTGTCTCAACTCTATAGAAGTAGAAAAAATAAAGTATCAAAAATATAGATGCTGTATTCCCATGGCTAACAATATGTATATCTAAAGTATAATAATAATATTATTATCTGCACGATCATGGGGTGGAACTGCCCTTGTGTAAGGAGCACCTCATCCCCACGTTACCTCTTGTAATACCACTTGAAGCCAGACTACTGTATGTACTACAATAAATAAATATATCTATTGTCTTGAACTGAGAACGTGAAATGATACCATACACAAGGATTCTTTATATCTAAATGTTTCATCCTTATAGAAATCTACATAGAAATGATATTCCACAAATACAGCATTTATAAAAATGGAGAATAACGCACGTCTTTGGAAGAATTATTATGAAACCAAATTTATGGCCATAGGTATTATTTTCCTCTTTGTTTGGGTTTCTTGAACAGCCTTACTGTTTAAAAAGCAAAAATGAAATTCATTGATATGAAAAAACACTTACCGAAACGCTCTATGAGCTTCCTATGTCCTAGTAATTACATATTGTCAGAAACATACACATCAGTGTTACCAGCGAAATGTATAAAAAACCCATCAGTATCACCAGCTAAAATGTATAAAACATACCGCAATGAAGAACAAGTAAGAAATGCTGCTTGTCTTTTACAATCATCCTTTTGCTTGTTAGCATTTGATTAGCAGGAAATTTAACACAAAAATAATAATAAAAAAGTATCAGTCATAAGGCATTTGTCAATATACTGTAAACCAGAAATGAATGATAAATCATACCAATTCACGTTTTGCCAATTCTGAAAGTGATTAGGAATTTCAACAAGTGATGATACAAATACAACACCTGTAAAGGTTGTAGCCAGACCTGCTGGAAATAGGTTCCATATATATATATGTATATATATTGCGCATGTATATCAATACATGCACACATGTGCTTTTTTGCTCATGAGAGTTTATTGTGACCTTTTTCTTTATGTTTCTTCACTCGGTAATTCAGTTCACCAAGGACGACACTTCTGGTCAATTTCATCCTCGATAACACACAAAGTCTGTCACTAAGTGAATATGATTCACAAAAAATGTAGGAGTTACAACTTACAGTTGAATGTTATGTTTACACTCACTCCTGTACCCAGTTTTCCAATAGATTTGCTTATAATCTTCTACAGAAAAGCCTGACAACTCATTGCGCAAAGGACAACCACTGGATTTGAAGGTCTAATTTACCTTATTTCTTAATGTTCTTTTCACTGTATTTCTTTGGCCGCCGTCACTGGGTTCAATCAATGACGAGAGCAAATAGTTTTTGAATCTTCTGTTTGGTCACTTGTCTATTGCACCAGTATCTGCGGAATAGATTGAAAAATTATTATAGAAGTAATGAAGAAGCCTGAAATATCATTACATAAATTACCTTTACACAGGAATGCTTCCAGTTATCTAAAAACTGTTTAAGCTTATGCTAAGATAGATATTTAGCTATTTCATAGGAGCCATGACACGTGAAAAGTTTAAATGATCTGGATTACACGTGTTTTTGTTGTCTAGATGAATGTACTTTTACCTCAAAACTGCAAAAAGTAAATGACTGCAAATGTTCCCGGGCCTCTGTTTACGACCAATGAGTTTACATTTTAATTTGCACGTTTAGACAGTAGTCACTCAACATTTGAAGTCTCTTTACCATGTGAGGATTTTAAACGCATGTATGCCGTCGTATATTCATGCTTGAGGACACCTATTCTTAGGATATAAAAATGGAAGTTTGGAAGATTTACTAGACAACTTGAGTCTAAAGGAGCGCCCTTCACCACTTAAATATCCACATACCTGCTACCTCTGGAGAGGCAGTAGCCAACACTTCAAGTTCTTGTGGCTTTCAATATTTACCGGTTGACAGCCACTGATATACGATCAATAAATTTTTATCAGGAAAGGACGCAACAGATATGGTTACCCAAACTGGGGTTTTCTTTTTAAGGGGTGCAAAGTCAGCCTTGTAAAAAAAAACAAAAAAAAAACAAGAGGTTAAATGACTTGACAAAAACAGAGGAAGGCAGAAAATTCCAAATACTGTAAGAAAATGGGAAAGAGAATTCTCGCAACAATTACTAATTACAGAAAATGTTTGTAGTTAATGCTACTTCAAAAGACCTGTTTTCCGCACTGTGCACCTGTTACTCCACTGACCACACGAAGACCTCAGGGTCTCTGAGGTATCAAAAATCCTTGGAATACTCTCAGCGAATCTTCGTACTTACTAATTCGTCCTTTACTGTATTTCCTGTATGGTTGCCTCAGGCTCGTAGAATCATAACCGTACAGGCACATCAGCTGAAAGAGAAAGCACATTTCAGAAAACATGACTTCTTGAATTTTCCTTTCGAAGCAGACAACGCCTCACAATATCTTCCAATTTAGTCTTATATGTTTTACAAGAATTTACAAATTTCTTATGCTCCGAAAAAACTGCCAATTGCCCTCAGAGATGAATGGCTCTATAAGCTAAATGAAAGGACCAGATGTGTTTTTTAATAGGGAGAGGAATTTCTAGGTTATAAAACAAACGTAATTTTTAAATTCATGCGGTTTTCTAGAAAACACTGAAATGACGTCGCCTGGGAAATCTGACATAGGTAATAAAGTCTAGAATCAATGAGTATAAGCAAAAAGGATATAATGAAAAAGGAAACGTTTAGAATGATCACTAGTCAATACTTGTGGACACTCGTACAAAACACAGACACTTGAATAAGTGTGAGTGTATTTGCAAATAAGATGACTGGAGTGTGAAAAAAAACTGATTCGGTATGGACATGAATGTGGATTTCTCTATATAATGGATGATTCACAGGGAATGAAATGAACTGATGTGAATTCATGATAAAATCGTTTAAAATCATAACTGGAATACAGCTGGACTTCCAGGCAAAAGAGAAAATACGAAAAAATCTAAAGGACTGACTTGACTGTTCGACAATGGGAAAAAGGGAGGGGGAAAGATGGGGGTCAGCTTTTCTGGGTTGGGGATCACATGCGGGGTATGGGCGTGAGTGACTTACGGGCGTGAGAGTTAGTGGAGGGAGGGGGTGCGGGAGGAGAGGGTGGGAGGAGGCGCCGGGTGCACGCGGGTACCTGGCGGCTTAACGGCGGGCACAGAGAAGTAGCGGGAATCGATGTGGCCCGGCTGATGGAAGCCCTTGGGAGGTATGACTCCAGCGATGGTGGCATGCTTGGCGTCGGCGACAGGCAGCCGGCGAGCTCTCATTCCATGAGCTGCTACAGTCTGCGACTTGATTGCGTATGGCTGTCCCTGTAAAACTGCCCTGGGCAACTGAGGCTCTGTGAATGTGGTGAAAGATGATCCAGAGCGTTCATAAGGAGGGGTGTCTGGCTCTACAGCTGTCACAGAACTTCGTCTTTTAATCACAACTGGTGTGGAGGCATCGCTATAGACTGGCTCTGATGCCACAAACTTTGAAGGTGGCAAAAATCCATAACCTCCACCGACAACCTCTATGTTGGGTTTACCAACTCTAGTAGGGGGAGGTCCACCATGGTTGGATGGAGGGACTGGTGGAGGCACTGCGCCCCTTTGCAGAGAGAGGCTCTTCACGGTCGGTTCTGGAGGGGGTGGTGGAGGCTGGTTTCTGCACAGGTCATCGACGCTAGAGCACCGAGGAGGTCCTCCTGCAGGTATGGGCATACAACTCTCAGATCCCGATGATCCAGATTTTGAATGGGATGCCGAAGAAGAGGAATAAGAGGCCTGAGAGTGGATCCCAGAGTCACATCGCTTGTCAGGGGGACTAACTGATGATGCTGTGGACGATGAGTCAGAACAACGAGGGGCTTCGCCTAAGAGGGTAGAGGAATCTCCACTGCGTCCCGGACTGCTTTCCTGCAAAGCAAAAATCCCATAAAATGTTTGCACTGAAGATTAAGCAACATGTAGTTTCTGAAAAAGGTGATACTCAAGACTAATATGTTAGAGTCTGAACAAATACTTGATTAGGGATCTAAAGTCTAATACCAAAATGTTACCGTAAGATTAAATTTTCTTATGAACCTGCAAAAAAATTGCGATTGTAGTAATCTGGATAGGAGGTAAAACTGCCTAAAATCTTCATATTAAGTAAAAAATGTAAAGCTTTAGGCTGACTTCTGAACTAACCAAAGAATTTCCACGAAGGACGCTGATCTGAGGATGCGGTTGTGCTAAGTTGTGCTGTTCAACACTAAGCTGATTATTTCCAGAAGGATGTAACTGAACTGGTTGAACTGGTTGCTGGGTGCGAACAGGCTGAGGGGCTGGAGGCGGTGGAGTCTCTACAGGAGGTGGTTCAGGCATGGCACAAGACTCAGGAGGTAATGGAAGTGGTGGCTATCCAAGAGAAAATGATCTATCATTAATATTTCTACTCAGCTCAAGGACAGGGTACCCAGTCATTCTAAAAAAAAAAAAAAAATCAAGGAAATGTCATTCCAGTAACATGAAAACAGAGTAAAACTAACGAGTTGTTGAGAGGGTCTAACATTTAAAAGAAGATTGCACTGTACTAATATAATTCTGCTTCCCAACTAAAATGACTATGAGGTCTCGAGTGATGAACGACTATAGTCTAAAAATAATTTGCATAACTGTAAGAGATCAACTATTTGTGGAAGGAACGAGAAGCAATGAGAATACCAGCTATAAATCTAGATCATTCATCAAGCGTGAAACTGCAGATACTATTAAATAATCTTCTACCTTAATTCTTTTTATCACTCTACTTAAGACATGCCGAATGCACAAGAAATTCTAAAATAGTGTTAATAAACTCAAGATATAATTTAGGCAAATGAAAAATATCATTCAATTACCCAAATTGCGTTTTTTTTTTTTAAATTTATTTCCACTTCAAAGCAAATTTGAAAATTATAGAAATAATCTGATTCCCTGCCAATTAGGTAATGAAAAGAGCACCCAAAACACTTTAGGAGTCTCAAGAGATTCTTTTCCAGTATTCAACGATAATGTTAATTAAATGCTTTGTTGGATGTAACAAAAGTATATATATATATATATGTATATATATAATATATATATATATATATATATATATATATATATATATATATATATATACTATATATATATACTATATATATATATATAGAGTTAAAAATCTAACTCTTGAAATTTTACATTTTTATCAAGTAATAACGAGTTATGCAAAGAAAGAAAATATACTTAGGTAAAATTAAAATGATTCAATAATAAACTACTGAAAATAATAATATGGAAACTAGATTCCTTACACCTCATAATGCAAAAAATGAATATCAGGATTTTATTCTGTTGGACGAAAAACATGTTCAAAAGTGAACAAGCGAGACTAGTCTTGAGTAATTATATTATCCACACATTTCATTAAGAACAACTGCATCATATAGGCTATCAGAACTATCTAACACATATGTGAAAAATCCATAATTTCATATTGTTTGATGCTGACAAGAATCTTGGGCGATTTCACAACCTGAAAAGTAGTACAAAAATAAAAATATATATACAAAAAGTAAAATTGGTGTACCCTGAGAGATTCTTATGAACCTGTCATCTGTGCTGTAGGATTTTTTCCAGTATTTTTTTTTTTTTTAACATGAGCTGATGCCTGTGTTAATGCATCCACTGACATCGTCTACGTTGTTAGGCGTGATGGAACGAAAATAATGAGTGAGGGAGAAAGGTACAAGAAGTGAAGAACTTCTTTTTTTTTGGTCTACTTTTCCTCTCTTCTTGTCACCTTCTTTCGATTTTTGAGAGAAAGGTTAAGGAGGAAAATTGATGACAAAATATCTTCCAGTGACATTTTACAATTAGGTCTGCATTTAGAATCAACATGTCAGCAGTCACAGAAACAGAGAATAACCACATAATGTAACCCACAGCAGGTGATATAATTTTCTCTGGCAAAGGACATATTTTCTTAGAGTTATGAGTATTCTTTATTATAAAAACTAATTCTGTAACAACAGCTAAACTAATTTTGATGTATTTATGCAGCTGTTGTAATCAGAAAAACAAACAACGTCTCCCTCCCTATTGTTTCACCTGATATGCGTATTCACAAACGAAGGAACACACGCACTTATTCTTTACGCCAAGGCTTAACACTCACAATACTCGTCAGTTTTTCCGCATCATTACTCCCGTAGTCCTATGAAAAAAAATCTGAGAGAATAAACAACAAACCGAGTTGAGGGAGAATTACTCCAACTAATGGAATCTCGCATAAATGACACTTTCAAGCCCCTTTACGAAAAATAGAAATAGAAAGTTATTTCTCTGCCTATTGAAACGAAAAAGGCTTTCGCGGGGAGTAGGCGACCCAAGGTGAGGGGTAAGTATTTTTTTCTTATTTTTTTGTGTAGCGTTTATAATGGTGATGCGAAAGAGGAGTTTCCATTCCCTGGAAAATTATGCATCATCCTTAATGTCCTTTTTAACCTCCCCTTCGCCCCCACCCCTAGCTTTCCTGCCTTCCTTCCTTCCCCCTCCCCCTATAGACTTCCGGTCTATATACCCCCTCCTTCCTTCCAGCCCTCCTCGCGTCCGTACTAAGCAATATTTGCAGTCATCTCAAAATGAAATTGAAAAGGGCCAAAAGGCTTAAAGGCCGGGGAGAAGGACTTCAGGCCTCACCCCTCCCAACCCCCAACTCCCATCACCTCACCAATAACATCCACTCCTCCTCCCCGCAGTTCATTCCCTCACTCACAGTCACCATCGATTTCTCTTGTATACTTTCAGTTTTTTTTTTTTTCTTAGCTTTACTCGTTCTTATGATTTCCCTCTGTTGACTTATCTTTTCCTTCTTCTTCCTTTAACTGCATCTTCCTCATTCGCTTTCTCTTCCACACACTTCTTCCTCCAGTGCATATTACCTATCTGTTAGTTTTTCTTGATTAAATGGCATTACGTTCTCTATTGCTTTCAAAATACGGTTGCGCTATTCAAGTTTCTCTCAAGCTTGTCTCTTATGTGTCTTTTATATGTATTTTTGTATATTATAATCTACTCCCTTACCCCGTTCCCTCCATGGAGATATTGCCATTGCCATTTGGAAATGCTTATGCCTTATTTGTTCTCTAAATACTGTTGTTTTCTTTCCTTGCCCAGTATTAGTGGTCTTTACTTGAGACAAGAGGTCCTTGTATTTCTATCATGTGAAAAACAGTTGCGAGTTATTAGCTCTAAATTCAAGGCTTTCACTAAACATGTCTTTTACATTATTTAAATAGTACTGTGTCTTGGAAAGATCATATTAAAGATTTAATCTACTCTGCCTCAAGGAAACATGGAACGCCCTTGTCCCTGAAGGCATTATTTTTCCCGGGTAATTCAAGCTGTATTTATATTTACTAAGAAAATTCTTCTAAAGATAATGCAAAATCAGTCCCTCAAAGAACCTGAAATACAATGCTCCTAACAAGGATGATGGAGTAATTTGGATATCTAGTCCATGAAAGTGTTATTCTAAGAAAGCAAGATCATCTCAACCACCATAATCTCTGGAAATCTTTGCTTTCTCTTGAAATCCTAAATTGTGGAGACAGCTTTCTGTTTTAGAAAAATAACATCCGTATGCCGGATTACACAGCACTTCAATACTCCATTTCTAACAAAAATCGTCTGCATATGAGCTCTAATACACAAACGCCCGATGTAGGTTGTTCCCTGGTATTCTTGGTGGATATTAAGATTTCGTCATGTATGTCACACTAGATGGGTACAAAGTAACGGTGTAATTTGGAAATCGGCAATTCAGATGGATTACACGGGGAAGCAGTTCAGTAAATTACATATAATCGAAAGAAGAACAAGAAGGAGAAGGCTTAATGAGGTTGAGTAATCATATGAGTATCACATTTCACTTTAAAACATTCAGTGAAATTATTCATCGCATATTTTTTTAGTCATAGCTGTAAATTGGCCAGACATCTATTTTTAGTTTCTTCCAGGGCCAATGCCACTCACAACTTACGTTACTGATTTCTTTTTCATTATAGGAATGGGAAAGTCGAGAAGAATCTTATAATTATCCATCTATCTTGAAGGTACTTTTTTAAGTGAGGGTAACGTTACATTCATAGGAAACACTTCTATGCTAAGCATCTTCAGTACTCATAGAATAAGCACTTATGAATTGTTTAAATATTATCATTATGCACTTATGGAGGTACTTTATGTTAAGGAACCCTTTATGGAAAAGGTATAAATCCATACTACCGCCGCTACAAATAAATGAACAAACACATTTCCATCCGTTTGGTCTGGTGCCTAATAATATGTCAGTCACGTCTTCCAGCTGCAGCTGGTGCTAGGAATGCATGAGGCAAAACCATGCATTCGTGAAGATATACGACATGGTATCTTTCAAAGAAGGGTGTTTTGGAGGGATTCCAATCGGATCAGTTTTCGAAGTTTTATTTCGTATGAATAATGAATAAAAAAAGCAACTCGCTGGAGCATTTTTTTTAATACAAAGGCAACATTTAATTCTTCTATTTCACAGGAAGTTAAACTATAACTACTTGAAGACGAACGCACTTTGTTGGCTTGTCATTTCTCACTGTGAGCCACTGCAACTCACATAAGATTCCTAAGGTCTTTTGCAAGCCTCTAAGAATTAATTTCCATGAGGAGATTGGTAGTCACATGCCTTTGTCCTAACTCCTTATTACCATCGCTCAAACTAGCGTTGCTTAACTTCTCTAACCGGTGTAGCAAACTCGTACTGAAGTTTCCTAGCCTGCAGATTTACTGCATCATCCATATATACCGAGCAACAGCAGGTCTTCCTTATGTTATACTGCCAGTCATATCTACTAACATTCCAGCTGGAGATTATTGCAACCAGAAGGCACAGCAAGATGGATATGAGATATTTCGTCCTGTCTAGACAGACTGGGCACACCAGCATAAGCTTTTGTACGAGTCATTCTCTTGATAATCAGGGATCGCGGGACTGCTGATGCAGGGATGTGCCTCAAGTTTGTCAAGAGGGAGTGGTATAGATAAAATTACCTATTGGAAATTGTAGGTTGATAACAGCGTTGAATTATTGTCTATATACACATGTTTTTTGATGCTATGAACCCAGATATGTAATTTTTACATGAACGAAAATGGTCCTGTGAAGACTGTCATTTATCTAATAATTATTTACCATCACATATCGTCACGTTAAACACAAAATAGATATTGTCAACACCATAAAATGTATCATCACAAACTGCAGGAACAACGCCAAATGTGAATAATAGAAACATGATCCGTACTCGCATTGAAAAGTGGCTGGTTTCATTCATAGTCCTCTAAGTGACAAACAACTAAAAGTGTGCACTTTACTCTCATCTGACATAAACAACGACTCTAAAATCATACTTCTTTAAAGTATGACTCTGAACGTTAATCTCAAATGTCATATTGGCTTTAAACATCTTCAGACACGGCCATTTTTTATGAAAAAGACGAAATTTGATGGGATGAAAAACTTACCAGGAGACCCTTCACGTTTATTCAAGATTAAACCATCAATAAAGGAGCGGCGCTGTCCTTCAGGTAAAGAACTTACAGTCTTCTCGATGTGGCACCATGAGGTAATGAAGAGAAAAAAAACTAATAAACTCAAATTCAACAATTTCCATAATGCAATTACTTGCAATGAAATTTGCATAATGTGCAATTCATAGAGCGGAGTATGTAGTGAAAATATGAATTCCAATTTCCTTGCACGTGCATTATTCCACGCATGCAACAGGTTCACGCATTCTTATATGCGTATGGAATGATCAAATCTCATATGAATGAAAGTAAGACTAAACCTGATCTCAAAAGATTCAATGATGAATGTTCATAACCTATGCTCATATGTACATGGATATTGGTATACATGCTTGCATGCACGTCCCAGTGGTACGAAAGTACCTCTATTCATAGGGTATTCTTCAATACTGATAAGCTGATATTTCAAGCAACGCTCTGCTGCGTCGAATAATAATTTTCTGTAAAAAATGTGTGATAAATATAACTTCTTTCCAAGCTGTTTTGATGTAAACTTGTGTCAGTTGTTTGTGAAAGGACGAAAGCCTTTTTGAATGTAAATGAAAAATACACAAACTTTCATATTGAAGAAAAAAAAAAACTTTAACCTACAACGGCCCATTATTTACAAAAAGCAAATAAAAAAATTATGAAACGCATTATATAAGTTTACAAAAAGACAGAACAATCTCTTTCCTATAATGAAAGATCTGAAATCTTTATCTAGTGGGCAGCTGAGGTTAGAGAAAATTCTCTGGAATTTATGCTACTTATTTTTGATACGAGTGTTACAAGGGGAAATTTATGGGACCACTACATACACTTCTGTTTAATTAAATTCTGTTAAATTTTTAATCCAATTCTGTTAAATACTTTACATACATGAGCTGAAAAACATGATTTCCATAAAGCTTTTCTTAATATTTTATCCTGATAAAAAGTAAACTATTTGCACTATAAATATAAAAAAAAGCAGTGTACAACTTTGAAAATTTGTCCTATGTACCCTCTTTAGCTGATATGTCACAGCACTAACATTATTCCATATTTAAAAAAACACCAGCCAGTCCTCTCTGTTCGGAACGCTCATTCTTCTCTCACAACAGGAACAAAGCCACATTTTCCTGAATGTAATTTATTTATGCAATACTGTACAACGTGTTTTTTACCACCTTGCACTAAAACTAAATCCACCTCTAAGCACTGCCTTGACTTTCCTCTTTTGTTCTTACTATACTGTATAAGGACTACTCTGTATCTCATTCACCTGCATCTTTAATCTAACACCTCTAGTATTTAAATTTTGTACTTTCATTATGATGCAATCACTTGTTTCAGTTCTTACTTATTGATGGTATGGCCACGAATACAAGAACCGGCTAATTTTCAAAAGTAACCACTCTTAAATCTTATTTTTTAGTTTCATCTCATCGCAAAACTCTGAAAACGAGTATCTTTAAAGTTTCTCGTTTCTGTGATGGACATATGTTTTGCATATTCATCTGATGTACTTTGTTTTTGGCTTTGATTCCTTCTTATTTACTTTGTCAATAGTTCTCCGGTTTAAATTATTTTCCTACAAAGATAATTCCCCCTGTGTTCGTGAACTTCTGTGTAATTGAATAAGGTAACAATTTTTTTTTGGCCAGTTTTCATTTGACCTTTTCTTGAAGGAGCTTACAATTAATCTTGCATAACTTTCATTAGTTAAGAATCATTTTTGAACATTCACTTTAAAAGATTCATTTGTGTATGAGAACCCACATTAAAATAAAAAGACATAATATAATCACTCAAAGTTTACCAACATGAATACACAAAAACACTGAATATATATATATATATATATATATATATATATATATATATATATATATATATATATATATATATATATATATATATATATATATATATATATATATACTATACACACAAACAAACACACACACGTTTGTACTTACAAGGCGAAAAAGATTAATCTTACCCATTTCTAGAGGAAACCCAGATGACAATCATTGTTGAAAATTCCTCCTGTAAAAAGGCCCTTGGGAACAACTATTTAAAAAAAAAATCCGACTAAGGCGAGGTATAAAAAGCGGTGCTACTTCATTACGGGGAAGAAGTGGGTTAGTGTGTTACTTACAGGCGGTGTCGAGGGTGGGGGCGGATAGTGGGCGGGGTCAGTAAGTTCGGGGGGCGGAGCGGGGAACTCGGCGCCCGCGGAAACGCCCTCAGACTCCTGTACTACGGCGGAGGTTTCGGCAGGGGGCGGGGGTGCCACTTCCTCTGCCGTAGCTGCTGCTACTGCCGCTGCCGTTTCCTCCTCCTGTCAGGTCATCAGGGGTCACTACAGGTTGCACGTGAGAGCATGGATATGGATGTGTGTACTTGTGGGTGTTAATGTCTCGGCGTTTATTGTCTGTTTCTCATTGAGTTTCTACACATGTATATATATATTCTAAGTACTTCTACTCCAAATTTATTAGTGTCAACAAATCACTATCAGTACTAGTGTATGTAATAACCTCGTATGAGAACAGGTGCAAGGGTTCTTTGGCACAGCATATAAAATTATTTCACCAAGAAGCTGGTACATGAGAATTACTGAAAGAAGCACAAACAACAGACCAAATTCAAGCTCTCATAAAACAAAATGTCTGGTTGTTGTAATATAAAAGTAAATTCTTCACTCCAAGACAAGTGTTACTGAAGCCAAGCTAACAAAAGCACTAAAGTCATTAGTGATTTCAAAATGTGTTTGTTTGCTGCTGCATCTTCTGCTAAAACCAAAAGACAGGATCATGCTGTTTGTACTAACCTTGTTATCTATCCTTGCTTGCTTCATGCTTTTTTTTTTTTTTTTTTTGCTAAAAACGATGACTTTATCAAGCTTTCAATACTGACCTTCTTGTTCTTTTCCTTCTCCTGAAGCCCTGGAAACTTCACTCCTTTAACTACATACGTTTAAAATAAATAACTTTCAAGTTAAATCTTTACAAACTTTTTCCTCCCGTGGGCTCAATATTCAAGTCAATTACCTGATACTAAAACAGAGAGATAAATGACAAGTAAACTGGAATCAGCACGTATCATTTCGCAAGCGCACATAAATATACTCAATATATTTAAGTATAGTTCACTTATCTGGTCAGAATTGCACTAGATGGCACTAAATTTTATTTTTTAAAGTTCTGCAATGGCTGAATTTCTTTAGATATTCTGAAGGGATTTGCCTACGAAGTTGTTCTAATGTTTCTTGGATCTAATTTGTATTACCAGATTCCTTGCAATAATTACATTATTTCTTACTATACCCAGGAGTTCTTTGCCTCAGGAAATTGTAGAGGAATATGCTAGACGCCTTCCTCATCTGTATGGATGCAGCACGGACCCTACAGACCTCGTGAGCCGTGAATATTGTGCGCAGACGACATAGGGCAAGTAAGAGCCAGAGTATAAAGATCAGGAGCACCACAATCATTGCGAAAAAAAATTAGCTTAGAAATGGGAGCTGAAGACAGCAGCTTTTCCTCCAGGGCATGCTACAGGACCATCGGGGGGGATGAGAAAAGGAAAGTTGGATTTAGGAAGTTGCTGGAAACTTTGGCAACCGAGGAAGTAACGTTTTTTCTTTTTTTTTTTTTAGGAAATAAGATAACGATACTTATCTGGCTAAGTCTATTATACCTATGTTCCCTCATCTTGCACATATGCAGTACGCTTTAAAAAAACTGCTATGATTTTCCAATCATCTTGAATAATCGGAGTTTTCCTCCATGTGCTGTGTTTGCAACTATTGATATTACATCACTGTTCGCGTATGTCCCAATAGAAAAAACGATAAATAATATAGTAATTGAATCTCCGTATAACACTGAAAAATGACTTCATGAAATGAGATTTAGAAAACTATCAAAATTATGTAATGATAATATATTCTTTTTTAATGAGGACCTCTGCATCCAGCATGAGGACTTTTCCAAGGGCAACAATAAGTCTTCACATTAAAAGTGATGAGCATAATAACGAAATATTTTCTATTCTTCTAAAGTCAACATAATATAATAAAAATATACTAAATTATGCTCAATAAGTAAAAGTGCCAATAGTATCACTAAAAATGTAATATCAGCCATTTTTCCACTAAACATCAAGTTAGAACCAAATGACACTCGGATGGACAACAAACAAATCCCTTATATTATTTTCATCGCAGGCAGCCTTCTGCAGATATACCTTTTATTCCACCAATATTCACAAAACTATAAATTGCATTTCACATCCACAGCGCAATAATTGCCCAATGAGCAATTCCGTCCAGATTTTGTAGGTCAGTGAACGCTAAACATGAAACGTGAATTCATTTATTGTAAGAGCTCTTATACTGCTGTGGATTATTATTCAAAATATCATCATCTTAAAAACTCATCTCAGTTTCATCATGACACTACTGCATGTAGATGGCAGAAATGGCTGTCGGTGAAATGCATATATCGTTTTATTTGCTACTCGAATGCCTATTTAATATTTAATAGGTAATTTTTATCTTACCATTCTTACTGATGTTTAAAATAACATTCATTATCTGCAGAAAGTCAACAAGAATATTTAAAAAAAAATTACCTAAACGTTATTTTGAATATAAAAGGCTGCTGCATACCTTACAAACTAAAAATGCTCTTGCTGGGGAGCTATGCATATAAATCAAAACTGTTCGGCAGCGATTAACATATTCTGAACCTCTGAGCGCTTTCAAAACCGACAATCCTTGGATATTTTCTACACCTCACCAGCATACATTGAGCAGTTAAGTCGTGGTGTTTTTTATTTTTTAACTTCTTCAAAGCTGCTTTATTCAACATGGAATGCTACGCTTTTTAGTTGATGTTCACTTTGTGACCAGTATTTACGTAGCAAGTCTTTTCCGGGGGCTATAGCTAGTGCCTGGGGTCACATGGTGTTAAGTATGGTCGCTTGCAATTTGCCTTCAAGCATGAATTGGCAGATAAAAAGTTAATCAAATTATAGACTGCTACTTATACATATACTGTACGTATAAACACGTGCAACCGAGTTGTTAATCTTAAAAATGAGAAATAATCAGAAAAACCCACATCTGGTATGGTTTTGTACAGAGAGAGAGAGAGAGAGAGAGAGAGAGAGAGAGAGAGAGAGAGAGAGAGAGAGAGAGAGAGAGAGAGAGAGAGAGAGAGAGTAGTTTGCAAGCCTCTATCCCCAGGGAACACTTTGATGCTGCCTGCGAAATGGTCGGCAGTCGGCCTTTTGGGACTTTTTTTTTTGGGACCAACCATGTTTTAGGATCTAATATCAGCAGGGAACCTGGGGCTAAGTTATTTCCCCGAAGCATAAAGTCGTAGTTGCTAAGCTTATCCCTTTAAAAGTTAAAAATAGCTGATAGCCAATAATCTAGGGTTTTGGATTTAAAAGTTTTTTTATAAATATTGTGTTACGCACGAAAAAATGTAAGAACTCTTGTTTGTTGATTATATTTACTGAGATGCACACACACACACACACACACACACACACACACACACACACACACACATATATATATATATATATATATATATATATATATATATATATATATATATATATATATGTATGTATGTGCGTCTCATTAAAAATACTGCTTACATATAATGGTGTTACTGCTAAGCGACTGATGTTTAAAGTCATTATTTATTTATCTATTTATTAAGAGATGTAATGAAACAAAAAAAAAAAAAACACTCATCTTAATTAATCTGAATGTCGGGCCGAATGAAATGCCATTTCCATCCCATGAATCACATGAAAATTTACATAAGTTTTCTGGGGTAAATGGCGATCCATTTATTGCTTGAGCCAAATGAAGATTCATCTTCAGAGGTAATGAAGATCTATCTTATCATCCTGAGTTAAATGAAGACCAACAATCATCTCTGATTCATTCCTGATTAAAATGGAAGCCACATTCATTTCCTGAGTCAAATGGAAAGTGATGCTCATTTCCTGAGTCAAA
This sequence comes from Macrobrachium rosenbergii, assembly GCF_040412425.1. Lineage (NCBI taxonomy): Eukaryota > Metazoa > Arthropoda > Malacostraca > Decapoda > Palaemonidae > Macrobrachium > Macrobrachium rosenbergii. The sequence goes on from NC_089741.1 coordinate 49,276,017, forward strand.
TGGAAAGTGATGCTCATTTCCTGAGTCAAATGGAAAGTGGTGCTCATTTTCTGAGTCAAATGGAAAGTGATGCTCATTTCCTGAGTCAAATGGAAAGCGATACTCATTTCCTGAGTCAAATGGAAAGTGATGCTCATTTCCTGAGTCAAATGGAAAGTGGTGCTCATTTTCTGAGTCAAATGGAAAGTGGTGCTCATTTCCTGAGTCAAATAGAAAGTGATGCTCATTTTCTGAGTCAAATGGAAAGTGGTGCTCATTTCCTGAGTCAAATAGAAAGTGATGCTCATTTTCTGAGTCAAATGGAAAGTGGTGCTCATTTCCTGAGTCAAATGGAAAGTCATGCTCATTTCCTGAGTCAAATGGAAAGTGGTGCTCAATTCCTGAGTCAAATGGAAAGTGATGCTCATTTCCTGAGCCAAATGGAAAGTAATGCTCATTTTCTGAGTCAAATGGAAAGTGATGCTCATTTCCTGAGTCAAATGGAAAGTGATGCTCATTTTCTGAGTCAAATGGAAAGTGATGCTCATTTTCTGAGTCAAATGGAAAGTGATGCTCATTTTCTGAGTCAAATGGAAAATGATGCTCATTTCCTGAGTCAAATGGAAAGTGATGCTCATTTTCTGAGTCAAATGGAAAATGATGCTCATTTCCTGAGTCAAATGGAAAGTGATGCTCATTTTCTGAGTCAAATGGAAAGCAATGCTCATTTTCTGAGTCAAATGGAAAATGATGCTCATTTCCTGAGTCAAATGGAAAGTGATGCTCATTTTCAGTCAAATGGAAAGTGATGCTCATTTTCAGTCAAATGGAAAATGATACTATTTCTGAGTCAAATGAAAGTGATGCTCTTTCGGGAGGTCCAATGAAATGATATTCATTTCTGACTCAAACGAAATGCGATGCTCATTTCCTGAGTCAAATGAAATGCTCTATTCATTTTCTGAGGCAAATGAAATGCAATACTCATTTTTGCAGGTTAAAGCGAATGACCATCTCATTTCTGACTCCGACGAAACACGATAAACATTTTGACTCAAAGCAAAAATGCGTGCTCATTTTCTGACTCAAACGAAGTACAATACTTATTTACGACTCGAGCGAGTAAATACGCGTTTACACAGCTCCGACGAAACGATACGTATTTCTGACTCAAAGCGAAATGCACGATGTGTTTCTACAACTCAAACGAAATGCGATACTCATTTCCTGACTCAAACGAAACACGATACGTATTTCCTGACTCAAACGAAATGCGATACTCATTTCCTGACTCAAATGAAACACGATATGCATTTCCTGACTCAAACGAAATGCGATACTCATTTCCTGACTCAAACGAAACACGATATGCATTTCCTGACTCAAACGAAATGCGATGCTCATTTCCTGACTCAAACGAAATGCGATACTCATTTTCTGACTCAAACGAAATGCGATGCTCATTTCCTGACTCAAACGAAATGCGATACTCATTTCCTGACTCAAACGAAACACGGTATGCATTTCCTGACTCAAACGAAATGCCATGCTCATTTTCTGAGGCAAATGAAATGCGATACTCATTTGCTGACTCGAAATGCGATACTCATTTCCTGACTCAAACGCAATACGATACCCATTTCCTAAGTCTAATGGAATACGATTCTCATTTTATGAGGCAAATGAAATGCGATACTCATCTTCTGAGGCAAATGAAATGCGATGCCCATTTTCTGAGTCAAATGACAAGCGATATTCCTGTTGCTGAGTCAAATGGAAAACGATACTGATTTTCTGAGTCCAATCAGGATCGACAATCGTTCCTATGAGGGAAATTTCACTCGTCTTTCCACCAACAGGCTAATTTTTTTTTTAATCATCCCTTTCTCATTTCCGCTATCATGGTACTGGTTTTCTCCCTCTGAGCGCACCCTTCGACGGTATATATCTTCTCTTCCCCTGCATTGATTTTCATGGCTTCCATTCACACTTTCCCCCCTCTAATCTTCCAAGCTATCACCCTCATTCATTGACGATCGTCATCATCATAGCAGTCATTATTGTAATTATTATTATCACTATCATTTACACATGGTTAGTCGGTGGTATTACGGTAAAGTTGCCGTATCGAGGACCATTTACTTTTCGCGCAGTTCAGGTATTAAATGGCAGTTATAAACTCTTCTTCTCCTTCTTCATTATTATTATTATTATTATTATTATTATTCCCAAATGTAATTCTTCGCCTGATTTTATAATACGAATGTCATAATATTAAAATATGAATATCACACTCTGGATATGGAGCATACGGGTTACATACTGCCATTAATAACGAATGTTTTCAACATAATTCTCCTTACACTCAATAAAATTCATTAACATTACTCAAGCCCCGAAAATTTCACATAATCCCTTTTCTCTGGCAGTCTCAAATCAGCAGCAAGGTTTACATTTTCTGGAAATGATAATCCTTGGCGAATCCGCACTTCCTACATTATAGATCTCGTTTCTGTCTTTGGAATTCTCGATTTCTATCTAGAATTCTTGATTTCTTCCTCGCGATTCTCGATTTGACTGTCTTCACTGAAATTACTAACTTATTCTTAAGCACTTCTTTGAAATTCATGTCGTCTGCCTCGATATTCTTGATAACTTCCTTGGAATTCTCGATATCTTCATTGGAACTAGAATTTGGCAATCTCGAGTTTAGTCTTGGAATTGTCGAGTTACGCACTGGAATGATCGACTTACAGACTGGAATTGTTGATTTACGCATTGGAATTGCCGATTTACAGACTGGAATTGTCGAATTCTTTCTGGGTATACAACGATGTCTTCCTCGGAACTCGCCAGTTCTTCTAAGAAACTTTATCAAAGAATTCTCGAATTTTACCTCAAATTCCCGATATCTTCTTTGAGAGTTTCAAAGGATCTTTCTGTCATCCAACGTAATCCGCTTTAACTTCGCGGCAAATCACTTTCGTGTCCTACCAAAACCAAGATCTTTCTACGAAGCAGCTGTCAGATATGGAGTTATGCTCTTCTTAATATTTTTCTCCTGGTAAATCTAAAAACTGCTTTATTCATAATACATCAATATGATGTTTGCAATTGTATTAAAGTAAGACGTAAGTCATGATTCGTTCTACATAAGTATACTAAAACTATAGTGGGTGTACTTCGGAAGTAGATATTAATGGCTCGTGTGAGAGCTGAACGATACGGGGAGGCACTAGAGGGCATCAGCCTTCAGATTCTCAGCAGTTCTTGCGGACAGGCTGCTAGCCCCAAGTCCTTTTTGATTCTGGGTCCCACCACCGCAGTTGTCTAACTACAAGGTACATAATTCACTGCTTAGGTTTCCACGATCGTGTCCGAGAACTGAACAGGGCCCCCATGCTTCTTAAATGAGAATGCCACTGGTCATACGAGCAAGCCTTCCCCCATTCCCCAAGACACACACAGTACATACAAACATACATACATACATAATACATACATACATATGCACTATAACAATATATATATATAAAGTTTGTTTATATATATATATATATATATATATATATATATATATATATATATATATATATATATATATATATATATATATATATATATATATATATATATATATACATACATGAAAGGTAGTATGCAAAAAGCAAGGGGATCTCATACAGCCAAAGCACTTTTGATGCAACCGGCTAAAAGGCGTATGAAATGAAATTAGACGCCGTCGTTATGCTGAAATTGGACAACAGAAGAAAGAGAAGGACGGAGGAGGGAAAAATGAGTCTTTCAGAAATCCGCGGAGACCAGCAACAAAGGGAACGAGATCTAATAAAAACATCTAAAGAAGGATTCGTGAAAACTACTACAAAGGAGCAAGAAGCCATATTGAAGTTCGCACCACAGAACTGGGTACGAGGAACATCATAAAAGACCGGTCGAATAATTACAGCTGAAATCCTTGATCATTCAGAGAGGGAGGGAGGGAGGGAGGGAGGGAGGGACTCACAACAGCGAGTCATGAACTTGGGTTCACCCTTATGAGATATGCAATGTTCTGGGTCGTGTCGTAAAACTGGTGTTGAAATCATCCGCGCAGAATGAACTCCGAAGCCAGACTGCGAGGGCGAACTCATTATGTGAAACTGATTAGGGTACAACATACAAGTTCATCATTACCAAAGATCCAGCCGTGAAACCCAGCCGTTAGAGTAGGGATAAAATTCTCCTTAAAGATTTAACAACGAAACAGGGCATTAAACGTCTGCTTGCTGATTATAGACACGGGACTGGAGAGACCATAACAACGAGAATGGGACTATCACGAAAATTCAGGCTATGAAGAACAGCCAATCAAAATGCATCCCATGTTGTGAAAGAACCAGTTTCAAACAACAACTCTAATTTTGCACTGGAAAAAAAAAGTTAAGTATATCTTAGTTCAACCAGACCACTGAGCTGGTTAACAGCTCTTCTAGGGCTGGCCCGAAAGTATTAGATTTATTTTGTGGCCAAGAACCAACTGGTTGCCTAACAACCAGGACCTACAGCTTATTGTGGAATCCGAACCACATTATGACGAAAATGAATTTCTGATGATCAAATGTAAAAGTCGAGTTTTTAATGCAATTAAAATGATATTGCTATGAAAGAACAGACTGGGAATTAAAACTAAAAAACAAAAAATGATAAAAAACCTACATTAGCTCTTTCAGACACTGAGTTCAGATCATGAAAGCTTGTAAGAGCTTGTAAAGAATGGTCCAACAGTGAGTTAAAAAGACGAAATTATGTATAAGCTCTTTAGCATTGAACAGTAAAATAAAATAGAGATGTATCCTGAGCATAAAATCGTCATCAAATCTCGAATTGGATTCGTGATATAGGACCAGGAAAGAGTCCACAAAATCGTTATCAAAGATTGAATTCAAAATTAGAATCGGGAAACTGAATGCAAATTCGCTATTAAAGATCGACCAGTGAAATGAAATCAGGAGAGCGATTACAGAAAACGTTATTATAAAATTATTACTTTTTAAACAAACAGTCAGAAAACGTTATTATGAAATTATTACTTTTTAAACAGACAATTTGCAAAACTAATGCCCTGAACACTTCGACAAGTGGACGCACAGTTGTAAGTTATTTGCAAGGTATAGTGACTTAGATATTAAACGAAATGCGTCGCTTATAACCACAAATATTGTTTAATATCATATTCACTATACCATGGGAATAATTTACATCCAAAGGGAATTATAACTGATAGGTTCTTCTGCCCCGGCCAGGATTCGAAATTACACACACACACACACACACATATATATGTATATATATATATATATATATATATATATATATATATATGCTATATATATATATATATATATATATATATATGTAATATTGACTGAATAATTAAATTGACATGCTATACTACCGTTAAAACAGCAAAGATCATTGGTGCCGGAAATTAAAAAACTCAGTAAGACAGTTTCATACATAAACATATAACATTCATTTCTGTTTCTCCATCGTCTCCACAACGAAGTTCTTTTAACTTTTTCATCGCCTGCTCTTCGAAGTTACTCAGTAACATCAAAATAGTAAGTAAAAGATCAGAGATAACTTGCACTGACTGCAGATGCAAAAATTATTAATAATTAATCTTATACGATAGGAGGAAAAATTAGTATATATTAGTCGACCGACAGTGCCATCATATTCAAGTGGCTAGGGAGAGCAACTTACCACGGAAGTGATTTTTATTCTATTTGAAGAACTCCTCGAACTGAAAACGTGAATATCACAGTTTTGAGACACATACATGCCGCTGCAGAAGAGCTCCGCCGAGTCTACGGGCTGGTTTTCACTTTGACCACGGAACAGACTCACCTTATTTGACAGCCTCCTCGTCGGTCCTGGGAAAGACACGTCTCTGAGCCTTGCGTAGTCGCCGTCACTGTCCGAGGTCTCGGTGTCTGAGAGATCATGGAGCACATCCGGGCACCCGCTACGAGAATCTCGCTTCCTGCAGATCAAAGGAAAAGGTGGTGAATGGATGGCGTATTTCCTTCAGAAGGATAATGGTATCTTACATATAAAAATATATCAACATACAACGATTGGGAAAATGCTTTGTAGTGTACAATCATGTCGATTCCAAACCCGGATAAAAGAGGCGGTTTGAGCAGTGCCTTTTTCAGTCTTTCACTAAATTTCATCACAAGAGACCCTGTAATGGATATTTGTTAGCAAATCTTTCAACGATTCAATATCATTAATCCTTTCTCCATCTAATTTTATTTCATTCCTTTGTGCACTCTTTCTTCAATGCTCCTGCTTTTCTTAGATTCATCTTGAGACACGTCACTCTAGGCGTATGATTCTAATAAGCAAGCTTTGTAAACCCTTGTGGTGTTTTGCTGATTGAAACAGCATCATCTCCATATACTAAGTCTGTCATGTTTCTATTATTCCTGCAGTCTAAACCTTCCCTTCCATATCCGACCACTTTTCATTTTCTTTTTTTATTATAAAATCTATGAAAAGAGCAAACAACAAAGGCAAAATAACATTCCCTTGTAGCACCCCACTATTAACTTAAATTCCACTCGGCAAGACCCCAATCACCATTAACTCTGTATCCACTTCGTTCATAGATAATTTCAGTTAACTTTACCTGCTTAACAGAAACGTCATAGTGACGTAAGCTCTTTCATCCTATTGGTTTGTGGACTTTACCAAATGCTTTCTCGTAATCAACAAAAACGATCAAAAGCCATCAGAAGGGAATTTGTCAATTCCATAAGTTGCTGGGCATTATGCCTTAACGCAAATATTTGATCAGTGGAACTCATGCCTTTTCTACAACTAACCTGTTCATTTCTAAGCTTTTATCAATATACTTGCCCCAGTCTACTGAGAATAATCATACTTTTTTTTTATGGCAACCGGCGTAAGTGCCACCTCTGCAGCTAGAGCAAATGTTAGACATATATTGTAAATTATAGGCAGAAACCCATCCTGAGATCCAGAATTACTTTTGTAGGATATTTGTCAAGAGATCATCAGTGTTTTTCCTTAGCTTCTTGCAAATTCTGTGCTGACGATTCGTCTTATCACATTCTTTACGACGCTAACAACAAAGCCAGTGGGTTAAGTTAATACCGAGACCTTCATATACTATAAACAAGATATGTGAAATACTTTCTTAATTTCAGTATATATAATCAAGTGTTTATCGAGATTTTACGTCCTTATCACACAAACAGAACTTGATTCTCCATTTCTTTTGTTTTCTCGTAGCTGTTTTGCAATATATTTACGCTTACTTCACAACTTCATCTCTCTCACTGCCTAATTCTCCACTTTCATCGCTTCACTTCCTGTCAATTTTCCTATCATATAACATTTCTCTCTCTCTCTCTCTCTCTTATTACATCCTAATGCACTTCCTTTTCCTTGACTCCCCTTCACTATCTCACCTTTAAATAGGAATTGCGTCAAATGCAGACAGGGACAGTCGAGGACCATGTGATAGGAAACTAGACTATTGCAATTATGGCGAAAGCAATCACACAGCGTAATTGCATGCACGGTCATTAGATTAAATGTTACGTATGTCACATAAACGCGCATAAAAGCAGATCACGAAATTACCATTATCATTAAGACGATACCAAGAGGATTGCAGATGCGCAAATGGATTGTGCGAAATGCTAGAAACAGTATCCCACTGCCTGGCTATTGATTCGTCATGTAGATCTAATGCAACGGATGATCGCAGAATGTTAAACAGACTTCGAACATGTTTTTGTGGTATCGGTTTAATGGGAGTCAAATTACTCAATTATCCGGAGATGTCTTTTATACACCGAAACCTGAATCTACCCTTCATAACGCTGATAAGTTTCTCGATTAAAATCCAGTTATGTATATCGTTTGCATTAGTGTGGACTGAGGATATGAAAGCACTATGTAACACTAAAATAAATAATTATGTATGTTAAAATAATCTCTAAGAATGGAAGTATGGCCAAAACGTTCAATGAGAGAGTTATTTACATGTTAAAAATTTTGGGATTTTCTTTTATCAGTTGCCCTGTGGTAAGGGCGTAGATATCGCAGAGGCAATTTTTCGTTCATTACGTTTACATTATTCTTTACGTAAAGGGCGAAAGAACAGGCAACAATTTTCCCAATCGATTCCATGCTTGAAAAGTGGAAAAAGATCGAGAGGAACCTAATCAAAATAAGATTTAACCCCGGTTGGAAGATGGAAAGTAACAGAAATAAACTTTTATGACTCACATTTCCAAAGATGCAAAGGGCTTTCGCTGTAGATTTGAACGACAGTAATCTCACTTATAAATTCAGTAACGAAAACGCAAAGCCATATCTAATACCAACCAACTCTACAGTGTAACAACTTTCAATTCGACGCTGCAGAATTATTACGCCTTATGAAGTGGATCCAACCCCAGTGGGAGACCAGGAATCTAATTAAACCTTCCCTCGACACCCTTAAACTTGAAAGACGACTTGAATTCAAAACATTCCAATATCTTAAGCTCTTGCTAGGAGAGTTAATAACCGATTTGTCAGGTTCCTTAAGAATTTGTGAACATTATTAATATTACTTCTAGTACTACTGCTACTACTATTACTAATGACAAGACTTTCAAGAAATGAAGCGGAAAAAATGTTTTCACTAAATATAACGACAACCGAAAAGTATTGGATTAAAGGCCAGATCAATATCTAAAGATAAGTGACTATCTATTGCTATGAAAATAAAAGTCTGTCCTACGGGTGATCGAATAACAGTTATTAATAAAATACGAACCAAAACAAGAATAGAGCATACAGACGGTCTTTAAAATTATGGGTCAAATAAAAGTACTAAAAGCGATTTCACCACGTCTCTCCGGGTAACTCTTCTGTCGCAAAACATATTGTATAATGATTAAGTTTGGTAAATATTTAACAATGGCTTCGGCAGATGTATGAAGAAAAAGCTTCAGAAAAATCCCAAGAGGTGATTATTTTTGACAGTTTTTATAATAGCAAGGTAGAAGATAACCAGAACTCCATATACCTACGAGAGACTGACTTCTCATCTTGCACTTAGATACCACTATGTAAACACAGAAATTATACTATTTAGTTGCTCATGGTTTTGTAAAAGATATCTTGGATATTTTTCCACCATAAATAACGAATGTTATCATAGATGACAAAAATTCCACGTAGTTCCTGTTCAAGATGATTTTAGTATCAAGTGGCCTTTGTATCAGCTAATCTTACTGCCAATTTAATGTAAATGTGAGTAGAAATTTTCTCAAATTAATATTAGTCGTAGATGATAACTTTCAACTACAGGTTAACAATGAATCAAACTTGAAAAACCGGTTTCGCAGATAAGTCAAATAGAATTCATACGTTCTTGGTTATCTTGAAAAATTTCTTTGCCGATAACTTACAAAATCCGAATTCAGCTCCGGCAACTCACCCGGATAGTGCTAGACTTCCGAAAGGATTTCTTAAAGATGGAGGTATCATGACATTCGAGAATGCTGCTCTTCCATGGTCTAGATTTAGGGTAAACATTCTATTTCAATGACTGCATAAAAAATAAAAAACTAAAAGATGAAATGGAAGCAGTATATCGTTTGGTTTATGATAAATTATAGTATAACCAACAAAATAAACACTACCAGTTTTGATTAGACATAAAAATTTGATTCCTTAATAAAAAAGGTATATACGATTATGTCTAATCATAACATAAAGATTTGGTATGAGTTCAGTTGTAAGAAAGGTCCTAAAACTACACAAACGGGTGCCATATCATTCAAGAACAGCAAATAATCAGTGCTGTTTTTCGTTAGCAAACAAGAGCAGCTTGAGAAACACCAGGAGATACTAAAGCGCAAATTACTAACAAAATATACAGGCACACTATAAATAAATTCTGTTATATAAAATAGGACTCTAATGAACACTTTTACATGAGCGACATCAAATGTATAGATCTGAAAACGTTCGGCAACGTGCTCCTAGTGCAAAATAGCTAAAGCCATTCGTAACTTATGATCTACAATAATGCACTTCATTTCTTTGTGATGGATTACCAATGCGGATTTCATGAGAGGAAATCATTTGTATTATTATCACCAACCTCCTTCTCTCTCTTACTGGTTGGGAATTTTCTGGGACGTTTCCAATTCCAATAGTCCTGGCACTTTGCACTCTTCAACCTGATTTAATTTTCTTTTTCTTAGATTATCTATTATTTCCGATTTCCACAATCTATTTTTCTTCAACCTCTTCATGTTAGCTGATGGTAGTTTATCCAATACTTTTCAACCACAGCTTCCTGTTTTTTATATATATTTTCTTTGACAAAATCATAGTTGCATACCAGTATCGCCCTCTTATTTCCCGATTTCCATCTTTATTTTCAATCCACACTTCTCCGACTCCCTCTCCTCTCTCATTCGATCTAAATTCTGTTAACTTAAAATAATCTATTGTTTGTTCTAAAACCTGTTTTCTTTACCTTTTTATCAGTCTATCTAATTTCACGGCTTCAGTGTTAAACTTCAATGCAAAACAATTAATATCCGTTCCCATTTCTCTCTGTGGTCTATATCAACCTCCCGGATTTTACAATTTCCATTCTTAATTCTACTGTTGTACGATCCATACGTATTCCCACTTCTTAGGGAAGGTCTATCAGTCTATCAAATCATCTTATATAACGATTTCCAAATTTAACTCAATCGTCGTACAATAATGTACGTTCCCTGCCATATACCTACCTGTCAATCAATCTAAATTCACGACTTCCATTTCACATCAAACCTGCTGTCGAGCAATCAATATCAACTTCCACTTTACTCTCGCTCTTCTTCACACACACACCCACACACACAGACACACACACAAAGAGGTGGGGGTGGGGGGCGCCGGGGAGTCCTCCGCAAACTACCCAGCTCCTCTTCCTCCTCCTCCTGGGGCGTCCTAATACCCAAATCAACTTTTCCATCAGAGACATACCAAAGATGATCCGCGAGGACCCGCTACATCTCCCAATAGCTGGGGAAGAGCAAATTGGATCTTAGTCTGGTTGCTGGCTGGATGCTGGTGGTAGGCTAGGTGGGTAGGTAGGTTTCGACGATATTGCTGTTAGGGGAGAGTTTGCCCCCTCAGATTGTGCAGATATAGTGGGGCTTTCAATTCTATACGGCGTCAGTATGTGCTTAGTGAATTTTATTTATATATAAATAAATATATCCTATATATAATATATATCAGTATATGTCATACATATATATACAATAAATATATATATACTGTATATATACATATATATTATTCCCTTTGATTGCAAATTATCTCCAGGGTATACTCAATTCGGTATTCATGCACTATTGTGGCTTGATAATTGAAGTACAGTAATGTCATTCGGAAAAGTAGCGATTAATTCACACACACAGACACACTCCACACACACACACATATATATATATATATATATATATATATATGTGTGTACACACACATATATGTATATATATGCTATAAGATATATATATATATATATATATATATATATATATATATATATATATATATATATATATATATATATATATATATAAACAGTCCTACTACATTCTTGCTTTACGTGGTGAATCAAGGGTTAAACTCCTAAACAGAAAACGTCCATGTCAGTTTACGACCTGTAACAGTAAATAACAATTTCTGACCACAACTAGCTTAGCAACTGCCTATGGCTTTGAGCACTAATGCAATGCTTCCCAGGGCAGAGAGGGGCGCTTAGTAGGGGCTATGGACACCTTGGAGGAGGAAATTACGAGTCAACGGTGGATGGGATTCCTGGTTAGTCAGCTTTCCTCAAACTACTACTACTGTAAAATGTGGAGGCTTAACAACGCAGCTTTACTTTTCCGTATTTGCGAACCACCAGGTAGTCGGGGCAGGGGATTTAAAGGCTGAATAAAAGTAATTTAAGTATATATGGCTGAGTAAACATTCAATAAATAAATTGACATTTAGGCTATGAAGGACAGGCTCAGGAAATACTCTCTTAGAGGAAGCGTTCCTGTTCGAAAAAGAAAAAGAAAATATAAACTTTTTGAGGCCATCCATACAGGCAATATACTAAATCCCTTTTATTATTTCGCATTTTCTCAGGGACAAAATAAAAACAGCCACTTTCTTAAATATCAGAGGCCGCCACAGGCTGTTCCTCTATGACGTCAGCAGTCTAATCTCTTTAAGTAACATTTATTCGTAGTAAGAAAAAATAGGGTAACAGTACATTAACGTTAAAAACTATAACTACAAGGAATTCCGATATCAATTACATCACTGGCATAGCAAAAACAACAACAACAACGACAGATATGAAAACCTAGAGGCTTCCAAAACGAAAACAAGCCAAAAACCGAATTAGACAATCACCAATTCTTCCGACGCCATAACCACCTGAAACGCCCCGTTTGGAGAGCCTCAATAGATTCTTACGAGATTATCGACTCCGCGGAGTGAGGTGGGGTCTGAAGGGTACTCCACCAGGTAAGCAAATCTCCCATAAGGTCTCTCCTACCCCACCTAACTTCCCTTTAGACCAATATCGGCCCAAACATTGAATGTCAACAATAGATAATTACCTGGGTGTTTGCTTAAGGGAAAGTAGAAAAGTCAGCCAGGATGGGTGCAGATGAAACCATCCTTTTATGGAGCTGGCTCATAGCAGGAAGCCCTTGCTCAGGGTTAGGGAGCCGATCATGAGCCATGTGCAGTGCAGTTGCAAATGAGGGGTTGAATCTCCAGGAGAGTAAAATCAAAGACGCTGATGTTTAGTTGTGCAATGAGCACAACACGACAGCGATTTCTTTGCTGAGATAAGCTAACAACATTCCAGTCTGGCCCTGCTGCCTTCTGCCTGCGATTACATCATTTGCTTTTCATCAAAGTTCATCACCAATCTATCGATCACTGATCAAAAAGGAGTCGCTGAGGCAATTTCATACCCAGATGGTTACGGCGTCAACAGGTTTCACTACGCATAGTTGGCATTTTATTTATTTATTATTCGCGTTCTTGTTTGCGTTGCAGACACCGTCTCTTTGAATTACTATGAGCTAGAATACTTGATAACCTTAAACCTTTACATATTCTAAAATTTTCCTCCATTATTTAATTCGTGAACGTAAAGTCAACAGAGATAAAGCCAAAATTTTATGTCTCTTAAATCTCTTAACCAAACTTACCTGCTAACATTTTCTGTTTGCTTCTCAGCTCAGAAGTGAGAGTTGAAGAATTATGCAAACAGAGTGAAAAGAAGTAGGAATTCAAGTTAGTTGGACACACGTGGAGAAATGGCGGGAAAGATGAAGAACAATGAAATATTGAGCATTAATAGCACAGACAAACACAATATATATTTCCTGAAGTGCTTCTGAAGGAGTAATTCTAAGCCATCTTTCGTCACAAATACCTGGGTCTGTTTACAGAAAGCTATATGACTCATTCTTTCATGAATTACTTTCCAATTACCAGGGAAGTTCTTTTCTTTGGGGCTAAGATCCCCTTTGTTTCGTAAATGAACTACATCACGGTTCTCTTCCAATGATTTTTTTTCGCCTCTTTCAACTGCTATATAGTGATTTGTAAGCCACATTTAATTGATCTTCCACTTTCTATTTCTGAGAACCGAAATGATTGTTTTCCTCGGTCTCAGACGCGAGTTTGTGTCATTTTTGGCAACAAGCCTATTACCAGTGTCATTTAGTTCTTTCTTACTTATAGAGAAGTAGATTTGGACTGGGACGTTTGTATGTACAGTTTACAAACATTCTATATCTGTACGTGAACTCTCATATACTCCGTATATTATCAAGCTTTAAGCATAATAAAGCTTAGCACTAATGACATCCGTCTATCTCTAAATCATGAAACACACTAACTGTCTGTCAATCAAGGGATCATCGGAACCATACAGTGGTATCCGTCAAGTTTAACTGTCCATTAAGTTTGGTCAAGTGAGGGCAGCGGGATAAGGGCGGGTTGATCGGCTTAAGAGAACAGATGATGCCTACGAGGGGCCATTGCAGCTGAAAGCGAGGGATTAAAGAAATGAAATACTGAAATGGAATACTTTAGTGTTTCATTCGGGAATGGTCCTTTATCTAAGGAATGATAGATAAGGAAACGTCATTAAATTTGCCATGGTTTCTTCCTGTTTTCACGTGTAATATAAATAGCTCTTGAGCATGAGTATGGTGGGATTGCGCTTCAGATCATACGCGAGGGCAATCGAAGGCGCCTTAGAATTCATCCCACACTTCATAAGTATTACTTAACCTACGAATTTCATGCCTCACTAAATGCATTGCAGATCTGGCGTCAGTAATCAAGGTTGAATAAGGCTTCATCTAAAAAAAATTATTTATTCCTTAAGTCCATTTTATTGATTCCAATATACCTGCTTATTCATGCAATCCGTGAAGATTTGAAGAAAAGAAAAAGAAAAGTTTTTAATGATTTTATACGCATAATCATCAGTATGCACCCGTAATAATTAATTACCAAGTTATGCATTTCCAGTACTAGTTAAATATTAAGCTATGCATCAGCCGCAATCAAGTTTAAAATCGTAGTTAATCTGTAATAATTAAATATGAAGATATGCTTTATCTGTTAAGTTAAACTTCATCATTTATAACTAAATATCAGAGTGACTGTTAACCAAACAAACATAATGCTTCAGCCACCATAAATAATATCAAAATTATTGCTAACCAGCCAGTACAAAATATTGTGTTATGCCTCACCCACCATAATTAAATATATCGGTACTCAGGTGCGCGTTGCTTGGAAATAAAAAAAAAATGAGTTTCTCGAAGGCAGTGCTTCCTTCCCTTAGGGCAAAGGCTTAATCAATAGAGGAAGGTATAGCTAGTTACATCTTCCCTCTCACGCCTCTGCTGCTTTCTCTCATTCCTCCTATACTCCCGCCTACGCCCCTAATGACTCCAGTAACATTGCTGTTATACGCTACTGAGAATGTTATATTACTATACCACTACGTTCATTTATGCTGCTGCAAATATTGCGAACATTACTAATGAAAGACTACTATTAATATTACCAACATTTCTTGAATGCATTAATGATAATATTATTAGCGTAAGTTATAATATATTTTTAATATTATTACATTTTTATCATATACTTTTGCTAACGTCATTAAAATATGTAATCATGTCGATGCTAATTACTTGAACTAACTATAGTATATCAATTCTTTTATTACTGCCCAAGCCTGACTGTGTGAGAGAGAGAGAGAGAGAGAGAGAGAGAGAGAGAGAGAGAGAGAGAGAGAGAGAGCGTGGGTGTGTTACTTAGTAGTACTAACATATGACGAGCACCTTACAGACTTTACTTCCTACCTATCTGAGAGAGACTTACTGAAAATACCAAAGTTTAAGAATGATATAAAAAATACCCAGTCTCCTACTGATGCTTTGACTTTAAGGCACAATTTCGCCCACGTGCAATAGAAAGCTTCTGACGTCCTCTCACAAGTGCGTACATGCGTGTGCGCGTCGGGCTTGCGTGCATGTCTGTGTGTGAATTAATGTGTCCATTCAATTTTTGCCTTATCTTCCACGTCAACCATGTAAAAGCCCCAAATAATGTTTTTATTTTTTTTTATCTGCAGAGCAAACTGGCAGAGCAGATTAGGATCTGTATTTTTCATTTTGAAGTTTTGTCGCTCCAAAATGGCGTTCCACAAAAGGAAATGGCTGTCCAAATTTTATTTTGACGTTACAAGCAAAAGGTACTAATAAGCGGCCAGCGACTGCAGGCGGAAGTCGCAGAGACTTTTTGATTAGCGTACATTAACGAGAGCATAAAAGCTAGTAGAAGTACGAAGAATACGTGAAATTTGCTGTTTAGCGGACTGAATTTTTTTCTTAAGAATTTCACTACTACCATAGATGGAATCTACAGCGGCAAAAATCCAACTAAAATAATAATTTCACCTAAATATTAAGTGGCTTCCCTAAGGATATTTTGAAGAAGCTAAATATGAAGTAAGGGTCTTCTTAGTCTACAGGCCTTTTGAATTACCATAAAGTTAGTTATAAAATTTTACTGTATTAGGAACAATGAATAATTAATGCGACACCAATATATACTTTACGGTTATACAAGAATAGAAACGATTACGCAAAGCTAGAAACCATGGTTAAACTTCTAATAAATTTCTTGAGGGTAACAACATTGAATGCCTTCACAAAGCACTTAACAGCAAACAAACAACGGGAGAAAAATCCATAATTCCATAACAAAAAAACTTAAAAGCGTTTGCGTGTCATTTTCCCGACCATGTTTCCTTTAAAAATAAAGTCTGTTTCTTTTCGGGGGTCTCCACATACACTGATGGAAGGGGGCGGGGGTAATTATCATCGGTCATTATGAGTCAGGGGATCAACGGATCATATATCTACATGACGTCAGCGAAGGAGGAGGAAGTAATGCTAGAGAGAGAGAGAGAGAGAGAGAGAGGAGAGAGAGAGAGAAAGAGAGAATCCCCAGATACACGATCTCAGCGGCTCTACTTTCCAGGAAAACTGAGAGACTGGTGGGTGGGGGGTGATCAGAGGAGATGAATGGAAGGGGTGGGGAGGGGAGGGGGGGGGAGGAGCGTGCAACAACAGGAAAGGAAAAAATAAGAATATTGGCGAGACATTCTCAAATTCTCCAAGGAGATCTTTGTTTACCCCATTTGGGGGATGACGCACAGCCGATGCCGTTTCAACCAGCGCCGTCGGAGGAAAGGAAAACCTCCCTTGAATAATGATGGGGTTTCACCCGAAGAACGCACCGTGATCCTTCTTCTTATATCCACGGGGGCGGGGGGTTTACTCCAGGCCATTTTGAAAATTGCCTCTATTATTTTTCTAGCTAACTGACCGATTTGGTCACTTATTGGACACACTACTGTGTGGGTGTATGTATATATATATATATATATATATATATATATATATATATATATATATATATATATATATATGAATATATAAATATAAACTGTAAAGCAAATTTATAGTTCTCAGTCTTTTAAGATATTCGGTAATATTAAGAGAATCTTACGCTGCTGGATTTATGAAATTACCTTCAACTTTTGATAACTAATTGTTTAAACTGATTACCATATTGCGAAAATTGTAATTTTTAGCTTGTCTTCGGTGAACTTAGAATATACGTCACTGTAGTTATAGATTATTCCATGGAAACTTACCATTTAAACATCTTACATTAGAATCTACAGAGGATAATTCTACGAAAGAGAAACGCCCACAAAAACAACAAGCCAACAAAACCCAGCAAATATGTTCATCAGATACAACGCATTCACATCTTTCCATCCATCTGCGCATCTCTTTCTTCGTTAGCTGCCTTCCTCTATCCGACCATTCATCTACTACTTTCTCTCTTTGTCAGATGCCGCGTCGTCCCATCATTGCCGAAATGACATTTTTTTTTTTTTTTTTTGAGAGTATTCATTTTCCCCCAGCCGCGACTTTTGCGTAAATATTCAAACCCGAGTCTCTATAGCGAAGAATTATTCTTTGTTAGGTCTTGCGCTATCACGACGTTCCTGAAATTACAGCCTTTCGGGAATCATTTTCTCCGGCCGCGTATCTTTTTTTTTGGCGTAAATATTCGAATTATTCTCTCTGTAGTAAACAGCGGGGAATATATGACTGCACCGTTGCGCGGTAGAGAAAGGAAATGGATATAATAATATTTACTTAGAATGAAAGGGAATGTTCCCTGGATATTTGGGGTCTTTGAAGATGAACGTTCACGGACGACAGGAAACAGCAGTGTAGTAAGTTGTGGCGTTTAATGTAATTATTCACGAAACGTGTTAGTAACCTTTAAAACAACATCTAAGACACATTTAAAGATTCAAATTGCCTGCTTTGCCGACTTTAGTATAATTTGAAGGAAAATCTTACAAAAATATTAAAATAACAGTGGTGATGAGACACCATTAACAAAAAAGAAATGTATATATATATATATATATATATATATATATATATATATATATATATATATATATATATATATATATATATATATACAAGAAATAAAATACGTAGAAAGTTGCTATGAAAACAGAGCTTTTCACGAGACAAATATCACCAATTTTCCAAGGTTATTACAGCAGGCCTAAAGGATAACTCTCGTAGGATTAATACCTATAAATCTCTTCCAATAAGAGAATGATACAACACGACTTCCAAGTGGTGTGGAGCCCGTTACTTTGGCCGAGAAAAGAACCGCAAGGATTTCGGAGTGAACATCAGTTCTATTTTTATTTCTCTCTCCCTCTCTCTTTCTTTGAACATCCTTCTTCATCCTGTTCACCTTCATTTCTCTCAGGACATTGGCCTTCTACTTCACCTCATATCTTTCTCTCGGGACATTCCATATCTACTCTCATTCTCCTCCTCTTCCATATTCTCCCTCTTATAACACCTCTACTTTTCCCTCTCGCCTCGCTCTTTTTTCTATTATTCCCTGGCCGTAAGACACTGACAACAACGCTGCCATAATGAAGCAGAATATCTACGAGCTATACATTACCAGCTACTGTAATGTAAAAAAAAATCTCTTTCAAGAGATATATATGTATCGCCATATGTTGGGTTTATTTACAATCTGACTTTTGAGTCTACTGTGTGAGATATGGTCTCGACCCCGATAAAGAAGTTACCTAATGACTAAAAGCAGTTATATGGATGTAGTTAGTACTGATTAAGCATGGTGAGGGTTAATTGTACCTACAAAAAGACCTATGTTTTGACTTTATATAGAAGGAAGACCTACAAGAGAGTTGAGAAGCGGGAAAAAAACACTAATCGTTCGAACGGAAAGCCTTTTATTTTCTCTATCTTTCAGATTCCATATGCTTTCCTCGAAACATTTCTATAATGTTTCAGGAACGGAGGACGGACATGTTTTCTTTAGAAAGTTTATGTTTCTTTTTCATCTCAAGATTTATGCAGGCCTTCGCTCCTTTCATATCATATGCCATACTGAATGATGGCCTTGTTCCTGAGAGTGCAAGGCCACTGATGATCCAAGGTTAAAAGAAGATTCAAGAATGCTATGAGCAATACATAAATCACAAACCCTACTTACTCGGTAATCAATGATGTCTGCTGCACGCTCCACAAAATAATAATATTTCACGTACAGCATCACCGAAAACAAAAACAATGCAAGAATTTCCAGCCTGGTTTAGTTACAGGAGAGGGAATGAAAAGAAAATGCAAGAGGAAAACTATGAAACCACCGATAAATTAGGAAACGCTCGACCTCCATTAACTTTGAAGTGATGTTAGGAAAGACCTAGTTAACTACAAACATGTGGTAATGGAGCTGGGTAACCTTGTTAACTCAATAAGTGGATGGAGGCCTCAAGTATGGGAATAGGCAAATCTATGAGAGAGGAAAGGTTGAGAGAGTGCGATTATATTTTCCCAAACATCTTATGTACCCAAACATCTTATGACTTCTTTCAAGTTGTTTTCGTCTTGTACGTGGCTTACTAAACTTCTATTTTTAAGAGAGAGAGAGAGAGAGAGAGAGAGAGAGAGAGAGAGAGAGAGAGAGAGAGAGAGAGAGCCTGTTTGATTATCCTCTCATTTCTAAAACGGAGAATTCTTTGCTTTATTCTGTGTTTTCTGTCATTCGTTTGGCTTCTTGAAAAAGAATTACGTTCGACATTACTCACGAAGGAAAGCTGACAAGCAATTCATTCTCTACCACTGACTAAGTTCTGGGTACGTAACTATGCTCGTATCGGTCTCTTCACAGTGAGTGATAAATCCCTGCCAACTGATGTCGCATGACACTACGTGAGATGTCATTATGCTGGCAAACAAATTACACTCAGTAACCAAGGACTGAAGGTAGCTGTGTTATGTTTGACACCGCGAGAGGATAAAATCTGCGTTCCGAGGTAAGACTCATTTAGTAATAATCTTGCTTTAAGATACTGAAAACTTTAGGCATTTTGCTACATAGCTGCTGTATTCTGAAACTGTATTGTATATCTTGAGGAAAGGAAAACAAATCGATAAAATAATGCCATTGGAAATAAAGAATGTTTACACTTGTGTATCATGTTACTAAAGTAATACTGCCCGTATTAATCAGTGGTGTTCTATTGCATACATGAATGGCATATTGACATAAAAGGCCATTTTCCTTGGCCTCCTATGTTTTGGTAAATCCTCTTCCAAGACACAGGCATACTGACGAGATAGTTAAAGAGATACCTTTGTTCTTTGATTATATCAAGTCCCATATTTATAAGGTATTACAGATATAGAAACGCCACTGATAAGGTATCCTTGCTACACTTAAGCTACGATGGGAAATTCAGTAAATTCTTCGTATAATTTTGTCAATTCATAAAACCATAAGCAAGGTAACCTGTTCATCTGTAGATGCCATATTTGCCATATTTAGAGCAGGAAAATGGCCCTTCGTTTTTAAAATAATGCCACGAAGTTGAAGCTGACAAAAAACTTATTTGAAAATGAAGTGGAAATACAATTACTGTAATGTAAGGAAGTTAAAGATGAATGAGCCTTATCCTAAAGTGAAATTATAACTCATTAAAGCATATTAGGTCCTCTGATCCTGCAAAAGTATATCTCCCCCGAAATAATATCTGCTGTCATTTTGCAAAAGGCAGAAGCAGGAAGAGTGAAAATGTTTCTCTCATTTTTGATGGCTGTCTTTCGGCCTTTCTCTCTATTGTCTGGGCGTCATTTGCTCTTCCTGCATCTTGACACGGCCGTGGAGAAGAGCTTTTCCATTTTGATTCTAAAAATATATTACCATTTTATAAAAATAAAATGCCAGGTACTGAAGTATAAAGTCTACCTGATGTCGAACGTACACGAAGAATTAATATGTAAAACTGAGAGAGAGAGAGAGAGAGAGAGAGAGAGAGAGAGAGAGAGAGAGAGAGAGAGAGAGAGAGAGAGAGAGAGATTATTCAGGGAATACACGAGAGCAGGAAATTTAATTTATAGCTGAGGATGAGGGTAGAAATGACAAACATTGTAGAAGATGAAGTCTTATATTTGCCTTGTGATTAATAAGGGCGACGTACACAGTCAAGCATTTCCTGGGGCACCGTTCATAATATCTTTTACGGGAGAGAGAGAGAGAGAAAGAATTAATCTTTCTCTCTCTCTCTCTAATATATATATATATATATATATATATATATATATATATATATATATATATATATATATATATATATATATATATATATATATATATATATATATATATATATATATATATATATATATATATATATATATATATATATATATATATAAATATACCATTTAAGAAGATGCACAAAATAGACTGGATGTTATGTGTGTGTATGAGAGAGAGAGAGAGAGAGAGAGAGAGAGAGAGAGAGAGAGACAAAAGAGACTGGAGAGAGAGAGAGAGAGAGAGAGAGAGAGAAGAATCGAGCCAAATACATGTAAGGTCAGGAATGTTGACAAGAGAGATGGCTTTTGCGTCAACTTTGTCAAGTAGAATACTTGATAGATAGTCGTCGCATAAGCAAATAGTATTTAAGGAGGCGTTAAGTACGTCCCACAAAGACTGTAAAGACCCAAACAAGTTACCCTGAGTCCTTTAGATATTTTCTGCTTACTGCTAGAACTTCCTATGCATGTTAATCACGCAAGCGAACATGTTAATTTGGAAACTTCCAAAAGTCTATGTAAAGTGGGTGAAAATAAATAGATAGGAACTGTATCCTTCCAGTCTCAAGACTCTCTAATAGCATCCTTTCTATAACGAGATGGTACCCCTGCCCACCGTCAGTCAAAATGTCACTGAAAATTAGACTTCGTTCTCCGAAATCCCTGTTATGACCAATGAGAAAGACGAGGAATTTCAAGTATTGAAGAAAAATGTGGTTAAACCACATTACGAAAGGCATTCCATGCATCAGAAAAAAAGGTAACATTAGGATACTTGGAGATGTATGATTGCCAAGTCCACCAGCTGCAAGAACTGTGTGATCCAGTTGAAGAGGAAGTCAGTATTCAGCATCGACCAAGAAGTCTGAGTATGGGATATGATGAGGTATTTGAAACGGTATTTTCTTTTATGATTCCGGGAGGTAAAATATCTCACGTAAATGACTCATCGGAGCTTCGTTTATATCTAAAACTAATATGAATTTACAGCCACTCGTGTAGCCAGGAAGACAGACCGAACCAACAATGGACGGTATTTTGCATGACCGAGAAAATTACACAACATTAAATAAGTTAGCACTAATGGTCAAGTAAATGACCCGGAAAATGGAAAGGGGATTTGTGAACGAGTGCGTCCACGATCTAAATCATTTGTCCTTCCTCCCTCGACATTCTCTTAAAGGGGCTTGAAGATAGAATGTTTACTTTTCCCGTTACCCAGGAGCTTTGGAATTCTCTCGACCTCAGTTTTCCCTTCAAAAATGACCTGCATTTCGCAGTCTTCAGGGTTATAAAACGACCCTTCTTTTAGGGGACGGGTATGTCACTTTATCCGGGTTGAACATAAGACCTTTACTTATTTCCCCCTTTTGACAAGTTTTCTTTCCGACTGTAACTGAGGCGGCCTTAATCAAAACAGAGTTTCTAGGAACAACGAATTGCTCATTTGCTAAGAGAAGTCAAATACAACAATACCGAAATCTTTAAGAAGGGGTAAAGAAACTGGCTGAGAACAGCCCCCGCCACCCCCCAAAACGGCCAAGTCGCTTCAAGCAAAACTGGGGTAAACGACCTTGCAGCCATATTTAATAAGCGCAAGAAAAGACCGCAACAGTATAAGCATATTTTCAAATGAGCAACCTGAACTGCCCTTCAAGAAAAATTAGAGTTTTCTATTAAACTAAGTTTGGAATTTACTGTAGCCCTTTTTTTCGCATGTAAGTAAATTCTAGAATATTCTCCTATTCCTGAATCGTAACTTGCTCAATTTTTTTATTAGTTTACACTCGTCTTTGAGAACACATTTATGCATATGTTCCCATTTATGCAGATGTATACTAGCAAACAGATGTTTCTGAGCAAATGAATGTAGGTAATTTAATTTATAAAATATTTGAAACTTTTTATGATGTTTCAACTCGACTCTATACTTATCAGAGAGAGAGAGAGAGAGAGAGAGAGAGAGAGAGAGAGAGAGAGAGAGAGAGAGAGAGAGAGCTCTCTTCGCCTCAGCTTTTAGTAACCAACTAAAGTACTCACCAGAGAGAGAGAGAGAGAGAGAGAGAGAGAGAGAGAGAGAGAGAGAGCTTTTTTATCTAGCTGTTCTCGTCTGTGCTTTTAGCAGCGTGTATACTCATGGATTATGTATGAGGTGTAGATGAGTAACCCCGCTGATGAGAGGAGAAATTTCACATCTGTCGTAGCACCTGAACAAATAACATAATATACAAAGTTTTAATAGGGTTAACTTAGGTCATTTCAGGTTGAGTACTGTACCAAAGCACCATTGCTACTTATATATATATATATATATATATATATATATATATATATATATATATATATATATATATATATATATATATGTACAAATTATACATATTATATATGCACATATATGTGTGTGCATGTGAAGACTGGGACACAGAAACCAACATTACAAAGTCTGTCGAAAATTGTACCCCACGAGTTTCAAATTGATCTAGATTCCACTCATATCCAATACATTTCATTTTTACTTCTGGTGACACAGGTATCGTATATTTTTACATATGCTACGAGAAATACTTATAAACGCAATATCCCATACAACACACGTACGGCAGCAAATTGAGACTTTTTTGTTACTAGTGTACTGTATTTACGCTATGCTCCTGATTAACAGCGTCAGGAGTATGATAATATTGGAACTAACAAGTCTAAACTGGCAGATATAAGAATTACTAGTTCAACTGAAGTCATTGGCAGTACCCTGCAAGTTTTGAACACTATATACTGTGTGTGCGTGTATGTATATATATTTATATATATATATATATATATATATATATATATATATATATATATATATATATATATATATATATATATATATATATATATATATATACACACACACAAACACATATGTATACATATATATTGTATGTGTGTGTGCGTGCGTGCATATGTGAGTATAAGCGCGCGCGCGCGAGCTTTCAGAGGCACACTTCAACTACCAGATGTCAAATTGGACACCGGATTTTTCCTCTTGCTATGTTTGTTTTCATTTGTTAAGCGTTGCTCGCTTATTTGTTTGCAATGCTGCTTGTGTATACGTACTGCAACTGAGGTGGCCTTAATCAAAACAGAGTTTCTAGGAATAACGAATTACAGTACACATTTGCAAAGAGAAGTCAAATACAACAATACCGAAATCTTTAAGAAGGGGTAAAGAAACTGGCTGAGAACAGCCCCCGCCACCCCCAAAACGGCCAAGTCGCTTCAAGCAAAACTGGGGTAAACGACCTTGCAGCCATATTTAATAAGCGCAAGAAAAGACCGCAACAGTATAAGCATATTTCCAAGTTCGTGTTCCTGCATGCTCCCCGAAATAGCTTTAACATCAAATAAATGTGTGTTCGCAAACGCCAGCGGTGGCCCTATTCCAGTACATATCTTTCAGAAAGTAATTTGAGAGAGAGAGAGAGAGAGAGAGAGAGAGAGAGAGAGAGAGAGAGAGAGAGAGAGAGAGAGAGAGAGAATACTGGTATCGATTCTCCACCTTGCAAGCATGCATGCTCTTGTTCAGCTGGTTCCCAAGAACGGCAAGCAGTCTAACTTCCCTTGTCGCTCGTCTGCTCTTATCTCTGCTCTAGATTATCGATTGTCTCTAGGGATTTAGGACAAGCTAGATTCCAAGTAGAACCTACCTTTCGTGACTCAATTTTGGAAACTCTTTCTGAAAAACGTATGGAATATTACGTTTATACAATTAATTGATACGTAATCCCCTGGGATAACTGTAGTCGTTTTCATGAGTATACAAGTTCTGCTGCTGTTAATGTTAAATATCCTGTTCCTATTCCTTAATGTGGTGTACTCAAACTAGTTCATCATTATGCTTTTTATATATTTTTAATTTTGCTCACAACTCCCTCTCCTATGTCGATTGAGTCCTCTATCAAAAACGCCCACCCAAATAGCACGTGGATTTAGTAAAACTTCAACATTCTACTACAAAATTTAAAATAATTTTTGGTTTTTAATATTCAAAATTTTTGAAGTAAATTTAACCATCTACGTTATGCCCTTTCAACTAGTTAAATTATAAGTAAATTTATATACTAACATTTGGATACTTTGTTCCTTGTCTCAATAATTTTATAACAGCTGATTTACTCTACTGAAAAACAACGAAATAATTAAATCAGTCAGTTGACTACCTTTCCACTCATTTCGCAGCTTGGTTAACTATTTTTCCTTCTCAGTGGAGTTTCAAAAATACCCTTTACCGAGGCTGAATTTTATTGCCTTAACTCGCATCGGAAACTGTGGTCATCAGGAAACTGGAATCCTGGAAGGCTGTTTCCAAAAACAGTTGGTTTTAGTATTATTTCTTGTTGCGCTCAACCAATACTTCACAGTGCCACTTAATTTTTACGATGGCTTGTTTCTCTCACTTTCTCTTTCTCTCTTTCCGGTTACTTTCCTTTCCCCTTTTCATTTGATATTTTCAGCATTTCATATTCTCTGTATTATTTACCTCATTTATCTTCCTCCTAGCTTCATGCAACCATTTCGTTCAATCGTTCCCCTTTATTTGTCTCAACTGTTTTCTTAAGTTTCCACCTCATCCTCCCTTTTCTATTTCCTGTTCCACTTCCATGACTTTCTTCGCCTTTCGCTTTACTTTCCCTGTCACCCTTCTCCGTTGAATATCCAAGTTCATCTTCCTTTTTCAAGCCTTGTGCTTTGCTTACACACCCTTTACTATCATGTTTTCTTTTAGTACCCTTCAATATTCAATCCCTCTCTGTAATCCCCCTTAATCTAACATGTTAATATTTTTCCTTCGCTTTGCAAATCCTCCTTTTTTAATTTCTCTCCATTTTACAGCGTTCTTCTCTTGTTTCATGTGCTCCATTTCTTTCATTCTCCTTGATCGCTCGGTCTTACATTCTATCAATTCCGCTTTTCTCTTTTTTTTTTTTTGTTCCCTATCTTCAGTTCTCACTTCATTTTTCTTTTCATTCTCATCTTTCTCTGTTTCACTGCTTTCCTTTTCTTCTACTTTCTCTCCTTCGCTTCGAATATCTTTCTTGTTTTTACTCTTTCTTCTTTCGTTGCATACCTCCCACTCTCATATTTGCATTCCCCATCTACCCATCTCTTCTTTTTCTGTCTCCTCTTCTTCTGATGTTGCTTGCCTCTCACTCTCTTATTGGCGTTTCTTCTTACTTTAGTTTTCATTCTTTTTTTCATATTTTCCCGGGCATTCTCTCACTTCCTATTCCTTTCTAACCTCTCACTCCCTTCTATCTCCTTTACCTCTCCTTTACGTAACTGTTGTAGTACTTTCGTTTCTTTTCCCTCTCTTCGCTTTTCCACCTCCCCTTTAATATTCTTCTTCTCTAGTTCTATGCTCATCATTATTCCAGTTTAGTTTCCTTTTAGTCTCTCTCCTCTCTTTCCCTTCCACATTTTTAACTCCGCAAAAGAATGTTTTTAGTTACTTTTTTTTATTTGTTAGTCGGATTGGAATGGAATGGAATGGAATATAGAGTTTAGTCCAAAAGGGCAAGCACTGGGACCTATGAGGTCATTCAGCGCTGAACAGTAAATTGAGAGTAGGTAGGTTTGAAAGGTGTATTAGGAAGAAAACCTCACAGTTGCACAATGAAATAATTGTTAGGAGAGGGTGGATAGCAAGATGGAAGAAAGATAATATGAATGGAGGTACAGTAAAAGAAATGAAAGGGGTTGCAGCTAGGGGGAGAAGGGACGCTGCAAGAACCTTGAGTAATGCCTACAGCGCACCCCGTAAGGTGCACTGTCGGCCCTACCCCCATACGATGTTGTTAGTCGGATTGCACAAAAAGTTGTATGTGTGGCTTTTTATGAACATCTGAACAAAGGGGGTTCTCGTCATTTGCAAACATGACTGAATTTTGGGAGAGATAGGAATGTCACTGTCGGGTAGAAGGAACCTGCTGGGGAGTGGTCTACCATGCAGCCTCATTATCAGAATGCGTCAGGTTCAAGAAAGCAAAATCCTACGCATCATTACCGTAGACTTTGGTGCCGAGATATAATCTTTGCCTCGGCAAGGAAAGCCAGTAATATTTCGTTCGGATCCCAGCAACTAACAGGCTCTGGTCGATAAAAATAAATGCCTGGTGGGGTTGGACGTTGGCGGATGTATGCGCTCTGTTAATACTTTTTGCATGTTAGTTCTTTTTATTTTTTCTAGCTATCTCAGTTATGTCTCTTCCCCATGTTTCACTTATTCTATATTTGCTTCCAAAATCTCACATCCGTTCGTGATCACTTTTTCGTTCCTTTTTCCATTCTTTCCTCCTTTCTATTTCTCTCTCTCCCTCCCTCTCTCGTTATCTTGCTTTCGTTTCTCCTCCAATCCTCTCTTCTTTCTATATTTTTCCCCTCACTCTTTCACTTCCGTCCCCTCCCACTCTCATCACTATCGCAACATCCACATCATCCTGATATTCCTCCCCCACGCTGTTATCACCGACAGCCTGATCAACCCCCCCCTCCTCCATCCCACCTCCCTTCCTCCCCTAAACCCTTTCGGACACAGCAACCAGACTCGGTTACGTAAACAAACCATTAACCATAACAACGCTCGATATGGGGCACCACGCTGCACTTTTATCACAATATTAATTTAGGGTAAATGAATATTGATCCGCAATATACGGAGCAACACGCATACGGTGGTCAAGTTACCCAGACTAGGTCTACTGTAAGCCGATTTTGGCCGTTCTCTTTCCCATCTCTTCTTCCTTCTTACTTATTACGTCTCGGTTTTTCCTTTCGCTTCACTTTTCCTCTTCGTTCTTCCCGTCTTTCGCTTTTGGTCTTGACCCTTTATGCCAATTTATTTGTTCCTCATTTTTTCTTTTTCTTTGTCCTTTTTATTTATTCAAAATCATGTATCTTTTATCTATACTGTTTTATTTATTCTTCTTTCATTCGTACTTCTAATCTCATTTTTTTTCTCGTCCTTCACTCTTCCTGTCCTCTTTTGTTTACTCATTCCTCATTTTTTATTGTCCTATTTTTTAATTATACTCATATATCTTTCATCTCTGCTCTTTTATTGACTCTTCTTTCATTCGTACTGCTAATCTCATTTTTTCTCTTCCTTCATTCTTCTTGTTCTCTCTTGTGCCTTCTGTCTTCTCCTCTTCACTCCCATTTTTTCCCTCTTTTTCCATTCCGCTTCCATTCATCCACTTCTCTCTTTCCACTTTTTCTCCTCTGTTACTCTCATCTTTCATTCTTCCTCCTTTCTCTTTTATTTCTATATATAACTTTTGTTTTTCTTCTCTCCTACTTTCTCTAATCTATTCTTTCATTACTACTCTCATTTTTTCCACTGATTTTTCCCTTCTCTACTTCAACAGTTTCCTAGAGCACTTTTAAATCTTATTCGCATGCTCTATGAATTTTGGAGTTTTATCGTTTTTTTCCCCTCAAATCTTTGAACGCGTAAAACTTTTCATAAATCTCGTGTAGGTTTGCTAATCTTTGCACTCTTCTGTATCAGATATTCCACACTCTGTACTTGCTCTTCTTTCCCCTACTTTTGTACCCTCAATCTTTCTGTGCAGATTTTTCCTGTCAATTAATTTTTAAGAATTTGTACATAATTCTATGGTTCTATAACCGGTACGCTTGTTATTTTGAAGCAAAAAATACCAAGAATTTTGTCTCTTAGTGCAACGAATTATCTGTACAAACTGCCGTATTTGTCTCTGGTGCATTAAATCAATCAGTTATTAGCGAATTACTGTTTTTACAATAATGTACACAGCTGAGACCGTTAATTTCATGTTATGTGCTACCTGCCTTTGTTGTATGCACAATTTTGAACGACCACTACTACCCATTTTCCCAACTCGAAATTCTCCAAAATCCTTCATCAACCACAACAATAGTCGAGGAACAAACACCACAGCTGACGGTTTTTTTATCGTTTCTCAGTGGTAAGGATTTTGTTTATTATCAAGGAGAAAAAGAAAATCCTTTGTTTTCAAACCCAAAGCTTAGAAACAAGTCATGAGACGACTACTTTAAGTTAAATTACATTAAAACTCAACTTACATAGTTCGTAACAGGCTTAACGTCTAATGGCCAGCAATGACCGCAACATATAAAAGAAACTCCGTTAACTGACACTAACAGAACTACCAACAATTCAAAGCAAATGGTGTAATCTGGATTCTTTTCTCCAGGCCACTGTTATTAGATTAGACTGGCATTGTGCCAGCACGAGCTCTTGATCCTTAAAGGGGGCATGGGGGGCGAGAGAGAGAGAGAGAGAGAGAGAGAGAGAGAGAGAGAGAGAGAGAGAGAGAGAGAGAGAGAGAGATTGGATATTTGAGGCATTGCCTAGCGACATAACAATGGCGGTGATAACAGCAAGGATTTGTCTTATTCTGTACCTTGAAGTAGAGGGCGTATCGTTGAAGGTGACCGTGTGCTTGACCCCAGGCGAGTGCTTTCGCTTATTCCAAGAACCAGCGCCTCCTGGAGGAGGTTTCGGCCGGAGCCAATAAATCTCTTCTTCTTCCCCTCGTGCCTGCAGGAAAAAAGGTAATAGATTCGTTAGATCATCTAAAGGATTACCACAATGAAATAGAGGCAACAAACGAAAAACAGACGATTATTTTTTTAGTTAGAAGTATGGTAAAGAAAACATGGGACACAGACTGCTTACAAAGAAGAGTGAAATGACAGTAATTTGATAAGTTGAACTATCGAGTTTTTTGTTATCAAATATATATAAAGACTAGAAAATGTTGAATCTTAATCAGCAAATGAAAGTGATTATATACTGACATAATCATTGAATCACAATGCTGATAAGAGACTTCAAAATATCAAAAGAAAAATTTAATCCTCTAGTGAACAGATTAATGATACGAGCTGGATTTTAAAGATGGTGATTCACAAAAGATACAGCTTTCAACTCTTGAACCAGCTTAACTGAATAAACACGCAAGTTTTTACTGGACGTCAGTTAATTACTTTGAATACGTGTGACACGGCTTATCCCTGGATCATCCTCTATCAAAGAGTTTTGCAAAAAGTAAGACGCAACTTCCGTAACATAAAGAGGATACGAATCAAAATTAATAGTAGATGACACATTAAAGCAAGCAGTATAGTCATCAATAAATCTTGTTATGCATACAGCTTGAATATAGAATGGTGGAAAATACATAGGTCGGTGGCCATGTTGAATTTAGATTGGTAAATCAAGAGTTAATAATTAGTGATTATGTGAAGGATGAACTGACCCGTAGGGGCGTAAAGAGACTGAACAAGAAACCTATTTATAACTTAAAACCACTGAGTCTTAACGATACGGAAATTCTCAAGATGTTATGTGGAAGTGATAATTATCATGATATTCTTACCTTTTTCTCGGTGACAGTGTGCATGACGAGTTTCATGAGCGACCTCTTGGGACTTCCCTCCTGAAGGAGGTACGTCTTTCCTGCCCCAATAACCATGACTGGGCCTTCCGAGTCCTCAACCTAAAGGGAGAGAAATTTATCAAGAAAATTTCTTTCCAGCACCCTTTCTGTGAGTAACGTTGTAGACAGAGTTTGAAGGAACTTAGATTCAATATTTGCTTTTCAACTAAAGTTGAGAAGTTTATTTCTTGTGGAATTTCTTTTTTTGAAGACGTCTTGGAGCAGTCTGTCAGGTTATTTTAGAATGAATGAAGTTGAGGGGTGGTTATTATTAAACCAAGTGGGCGAATCTGACAAGGATTACTTATCACTTATTTTACACAGATTGTAAGTTCCCATATAGTGTCATCAATGGCACTATGTAAAGTTATGCCTGAAAGCACCGTTCAACTAGATACGTAAAAGTACACTGCCCATGACCATAATACATTGTTTTTATAAAATTATTCCATAATCATGAATCTGTTAAAATCTTATGGAACAAACCTCTCTTGTTATCATGTCTATCACAGAAAGGCCTAAAAAAGATTTTGCGTTTGTGATTTTTCGTGGTGTTTAACGCTTTATATCAGTGAGGAACTAAAACTACAACTAAAGTTTATTTCTATTTAAAAATAAATATTTTTAATTATAAAAAGTACCCATTAAGTTATTCTGATTTAGTAAGAAAGCTGACCGGGGCGCGTTTTCGCAATCCAAAAAGAGTTTTTCTGACTTTCCAGTAAACTGAATGAAAACTAATGCACGGTAACACTGATAAGTGAATGAATTATTTAAATTATGAAATATCATGTCTATCACAGAAAGGCCTAAAAAAGATTTTGTGTTTGTGATTTTTCGTGGTGTTTAACGCTTGATATCAGTGAGGAACTAAAACTAGAACTAAAGTTCATTTCGATTTAAAAATATATATTTTTAATTATAAAAAGTACCCATTAAGTTATTCTGATTTAGTAAGAAAGCTGACCGGGGCGCGTTTTCGCAATCCAAAGAGAGTTTTTCTAACTTTCCAGTAAACTGAATGAAAACTAATGCACGGTAACACTGATAAGTGAATGAATTATTTAAATTAAGAAAGTCAGAACTGGGGTAACTATACTTGTCTCTAGTATAATATCGACATTAAGGGGCTAAGAAGGAGTTATGATTGTATATTTATGGTGCATTATATTATTTATTTGCTGATATTTAAGAACTGACTTCAGCACGCTACTACACACACAAACACTTACACGAAACTACCTATCTATCTGTCTATATATAGTATATAAACTATTTATCTATGTCTATATATGTGTGTGTGCGTTTGTGTGCGTGCGCGCACAGTAAGCGTGAGCGTGTGCGCGCGTACACAGTGAAGATAAGATCCGACTAGCTGTTTTCGCAGCGAAAAGTTGCACAACATGGCATGGTTAATTAACGACGCAGTGTTTTATGCTGTCACCCTAATAACGTAAAAAAAAAAAATTGCCAAAAACCACATTTAACTTCAAGAGACTTATGGATCATAAAATATTCATGATTTATGGCAAAAGTTGCCTCACCGGGAGACTGGATACACGACAGCATCCCAGCAACACAGCATTATTCTTTGCATGGAAATGACTTGAATCGCTTATGCATTCACCGGAGTCTCTCTAACAAGCAGTCGGTGTTAAATAAGTTATAAAATTCTACAAAGATTGTGGCTTTTAAGGACGCTCTATTTTGCGTGAAATTGAAGAACCTCTTCTCCAAACTTTACGCAGCGTTAATCAGCTTTAGTTGTCAGGAACTGTATTATGGCGTAATAGAAATTTGGTAGGATGTAATGTTAATGATTTTAAATATTCCCAAAAAGAAACAGCGCCAATGTGATTATCAAATCAATGTTTATATTTGACAGTAATACCATTCAAAATACATCTAAAATAACAACAACAGCAACAATAATAACAAAATACTACTACTACTACTAGTACTACTAATAATAATAATAAATGGTCATAGAAGTAACTATCCGGCAAAAAAATAAGTTAAGTATATCTTAGTTTAACCAGACCACTGAGCTGATTAACAGCTCTCCTAGGGCTATTGAAGGATTAGATTTATTTTTACGTGGCTAAGAACCAATTGGTTACCTAGCAACGGGACCTACAGCTTATTGTGGAATCCGAACCACATTATAGCGAGAAATGAATTTCTATCACCAGAAACAAATTCCTCTTGTTCTTCACTGGCCGGTCGGAGATTCGAACTCGCGACCAACAGAGTGGTAGCTGAGAACGGAACCCGCTCACCCAGCGAGGAACTTACTATCCGGCAAAAAGCCACTATATTTTCAGTTCAACTATCCTGTCTGTTATCAGAATTATGAGCAAGCTAAGAAACGAATTTATGGTTACTGACAATGCCGTGCATTACAAAAAAAACCTCTGACACTTCCAATTCTTTGTGAAAGAAAACCCCATGAATATTTTGGTAAGTAATCTACTCATATTTGCAACGCTGGTAACCTCAGACTGCCCATTTTGATTCGTTATACAGTGAATGTATACTTTCGGTACGTGATTCGCTATGTAATATATCTAATCAATTCATTTGAAAATCACCCAGTTACATAATGCATGATGAAAAGCTAATCTTTTAGGATAAAAGTAGAAGAGAGAGAGAGAGAGAGAGAGAGAGAGAGAGAGAGAGAGAGAGAGAGAGAGAGAGAGAATGCTGAATAGACGAGTACCAGGAAAAAGATGGGTGAGGGGGGAAGATCAAAAGTAAAATGAGCAGAGGAAAAATCAACCCTTTTTTTAATTGCAACATAAACGGGTCCTTACCTGCTTTGAAAGCTGTACTTCATTAACTAGTCTAATGGAATGAGTGCTCGTCACGATGGTCTTCGATATCTGGACCCGCAGTTTGAAGTACCAGCGAGACTGTAAAGGGAGACACAGAAAATTTAATATAAGGTATGGTTACATAAAACCCATACGCGATAACATGAAACGAAAAAGATATAAAAAAAACTTGTTTATATCTGTTGCGTCAGTCCATCCATCTACTTAGTAATATTAGGTAATGGGAGATACACTTTTTTGTATATATATATATATATATATATATATATATATATATATATATTATATATATATATATATATATATATAAATATATATATATATTATATATAAATATATATATATATATATATATATATATATATATATATATATATATATATATATATATATATATATATATATATATATGCTAAATACTCTTGCACGTGATTTTATATATCAAACACCACAGGGGAGAAGATGAAACACTACTGCATAATATCCTGACCGGTGTCGGGTTTATTGCTAACTAAGCCATTTTCAGAGAATAGCTTAGTTAGCAATAAAGCTGACACTGCCCCAGGAACTATAACCGCGTTTCATCTCTTCCCTTTGTTGTTTTGTATATATATATATATATATATATATATATATATATATATATATATATATATATATATATATATATATATATATATATATATACAGTATATATGCACACACATGTATATACACACACACACACACATATATATATATATATATATATATATATATATATATATATATGTATATATATATAATGACATTCTTAATGGAATAAAGAAGCAAAACATTGTTTGGTGAGCTGTTTAACTCTCATACAGTACCCAATCACTGATTACTCAAAGCTCCAAGAATATAAAAGCGAATTTCTTTAAACCATCAGAAAAAGAAACCGACTCAAAAATCGCCATATGTCTTACATACAATTCGCCTCAAACAATGGAACTATAGTCCAACAAATGTCAACATTCGTGCAAACAAGGCAGGGACAGCACATATCCTAGGGTAAATTTATTTGTCATTTGGCATTGGCTCCGAGAGCGACCGCAGAGTACACTGTCAACACGATCCGGGACGAAGTTTGTTCTGTGCAGGCACGCCATTCCTCTGATGGACACTGGTCAATAATTTACCGATGTCCTTTGATGTCCTGACGTCCGCTGAAGTTCTGTCATTGTTCATCGGAGTTACAAGTCCCCTGATCGCAAACTTCTTGAGCCACGGCTTCTGCAGATTTTAGAGCGAGGCCCTCGTGAGTTCACTGTGCCTCAAAGCAAACGAACTCGTAATGTTTTCATTGACAAATTTCGAGTTTTGTTCCATGGAAAGGAAGAATAGAAGAAAAAAAAGAAAAGATGCACTGTTAAAAGGATGTAGTATACCCAGAGTGCAAATCGCTAGTTGATGTATGCAGATTAAAGAAGTTATGAGAAAGGAAACAATGACGATTAAATTTTACGAGTCATTACTTAGAGAGAGAGAGAGAGAGAGAGAGAGAGAGAGAGAGAGAGAGAGAGAGAGAGAGAGATAGTTATGCCAAAACTTTCAAGAATCTTATTCCATTTGTTTTAACTTCTTCGGCGAATGAGAAGCGGGAGAGATATTAATTTTTAAAAATCCGCCAATACGACAAACTTTCTTTTCTCAATTGTAGATATAAAGTTATCCACCGATGCGCATCCAAACGTGCGGACGCGGGACCCACGGCGAAAAAGTTAAAAGAATCCCCGTGTATATAAGAATTTCTGTCAAAAAAATAAAAAAGAAAAAAAGGGGAAAAATAATCAAACGCGCCAGAAGTCACGTTCAAGAAGGTTCTGGTCGACCAGTCATTGGACGTCTGGAAAGAATTTTGTGGACTGGAAGAGGATAGCCGGGACAGGGAGGCAGGCAGCCACCCTGGCATCCTTCCACTCTCTCTCTCTCTCTCAAATATTCAAAAGGATGGGACGTCGTCAAAAAAGGAGGGAAAGAAATCCTTCATTCAGAAACGAAAAAAATATTTGGAAACGTGAAACGTTCAGCTGCACTAAAAGAGGCGCTACTATCATTATTCTTAGTACTGTTATTGTTATTGTTAGTATCACTGCTATTCGAAGGGACGAGACATCACAAAAAGTCATCCCTTAAACAAATAAATTTATTAAAAAACCTTCAAATATGGCATTCTAAGAAACACCGTTCATATGAAAAAGAACGATTTCATTTTATCATCATAAACATCAATATTAGTAGCATCATTATTGCTATCACTGACAAGTGAAAAGCAGTTTTTCTTAAATAATTTCTCGAGCAACCTCTAAAACCAATTTGTTTCCGATCAGGGACTGGTGTCACAGCTGAAACGTCATCAATTTTTATGGTTTCACTTAAAATCGAAAGTAGAAATACCTCAACTGCACCACATTTAAAAACACTTAGGACTTAAAATTACAATTTCATCGCATGTGCAAGCAGTAAATCACACTCTCCATCCCTGACAACATTAGAGAAAAGAATATGAACGCGTAACAAATAGCAGGGATAACAAAACGGAGTCTTCCAGTTTTTTAAGTAAATTGCATGCCACTGCAAGAGACAGTTCACCTCGATTTCCCTTGGGTGACACCCAGCAGAGAACGGGGGTTTTGAAAAGGTTTCCCGTGTAGATGTAATAATGACCCAAAACGGAATCTGGTTTATGATCCTCTTAGTTTCTTAGAGGACTTTCTTCATGCGTGTATGTATGTATGTCTGTATTGTAAACACGCACATAAAACGCAAGAGAGCGTATGCAAAGATATAATACTATGCACGTACATCTGTTCGAAAATACACAAACACACACACACACACACACACACACACACATATATATATATATATATATATATATATATATATATATATATATATATATATATATATAGTATATAGTTCATGTAACTGTGTACTGCCACTCGTCCATTTATTAACTGTAGTATTTACTTTTCCTAATTTACTTAAAAAGCTCTAAAATGTGTCGGGCGATCGGGTTTTCCACATTACGTATTCATATTCCATCAAACAAAAGTTGTTCGTGTAGGATACTCGAAATGATCTGCAAAGGAATAACCATGGTATTTCATCTATCTATCTATCTGTCCTTGTCAAAAGGAAAGGAAGACAGGGAAACACTGGCAGATCATGAGGTCATTCCCTCAGATGATACCTCCTTCCCCTCTCTCTCTCTCTAGGAATAAGAAATCTTTTTCCTCAAAAAACAAAGCCTCTGTTTTCTCTCTTTTCTCTTTCTCTTTCTCTCCCTCTCCATCTATCCATCTGTCTATCAATCTCTCGGCTGGAACAAGGCGACAGCAAAAACACATCCACCATCATCCAAGTCTCACTCTGACGCCAAACTGCAACAAAATGCAAATGAGACGAGTTCTTCCAAAGAATTTCCCTGTTCAAGGAACATTAAATAAATGTGATCTGGAAAAGACGGATGGACTGGATCATCTACGAAGGCAGCAGAAGCAGCAGCAGCAGTAGCAGTGGTAGCAGAAGCAGTGACAGAAGTAATCGCAGACACAAGTATCAGCAGTTTAATATATGCATCTATTTTTCCTTGATATTTTGTCTCTATAAAAGGAATGTGTTTTGAGAGAAAGCACACATTCTTTTCTGAAAAACAAATGAATGACAGAATTTGCAGGAGACTTATTGTAAAAAGTAATGAAAAAAGGATATAGTACCTAGGAATGTAAACTGACGCAACAAATAAATAACAGAAATTGCAGGAGACTTACTCCTAAAAAATTATGAAAAAAGGAAATAGTACTTGGAACTGTAAAATGACGCAAAACTAAATTTTAAAAAAATCACGTAGCACGTGAAAACAATGATATAAATGAAAAAATGACAAAGAGAATCAAAACTGAAAAACTAGTAACACAAATAAGAATCAGAGAAATTAACAACATAGACAATGAATGTCGAACTCAAATAAAAAAGTCATTTCCTTAAGTCGATTCGGGGCAACGATCATATAAACGATGCAATGGATGATTTTGTTTTCCGAACGTAAGAGGGTTTTAAAAAACAGCGGTAATTTCAAAGCGTTCCTCCGACGAATTCATCATGGACTTGAAAAATCCCTCTAACCTTCTGAAAATGTGCGCAAGAGTATGTACCGTTTAAACATACAAATATGTGTGTGGCTGACAGTTGGACAGATAGGTAGATCTAGAACAAAGTGTATTTATAAATATGTGCGAGAGGGAAAATCGGTTATAAAGTAGGTGGCTTTAGAATGAAACGTGACGGGATTCACCAACGATAGACTTATCCGACAGAGCGATCCATTTACAAATATTCCATACATGCTTTTGTAAACCTTGTCTTACTATCCGCCACCTACTTTATATTCTTTTGCTTCATATTCACTAAAACGCTCATTTTCCTATCCTTAATGAATTAATTACAATTAATTAATGTTTTTCTGGGAGAAGCACTCAACCCCGTCTCTCCTGCTGTTCGCAGTAACCCTACACCGGGCTGCGCTAAGCCTTAAAAAGCTTCGGGTCTGAGTTGGTTTAATTTCGGGCCTAACTAAGACACATTTTGTCACAATCTGTATGTTTATCCTTACTATTTACTATTTATTTGTATGCACTATTATCTTTTCTATATTCTGTTTCACAATCAGGCATTCTGTTCTCTAATGGTGTTCTGGTCAAACAAATTGGCTTTTGGATTGTTTCAAAACAATGAGTGGTACAAATAACCACTGTTCATTGTAACCCACATTTCAGCTTTAGCAGTGGTTTTCGTAAAACATGTTTACATTTTTCCTCACCATTTTAGATCTTATTGATCCAAATACCTCCCCCCTCCCGCCCTATGGCAACCCAAATTCTAGACAGGCTCTCTAAGAAAATCTTTTAAATACTTCAATTTACGCCTCTCTTGTAGATTAACATTCTTTTCAGTCTTCCTGATGCTAGTTTTATGGATTCATACACTCCTGTGTAAATTCATTATTTCCATAATGTCTTGAACTTTATTGGCAATCTTGTTCCTTTTGCTTATATCTCGATGGCCTTGGGAGTTGTAGCGCTAGCTTACAGGATTAAATTTAAAATAGTGTACATCAAGATTCTTTTAATTTTATTACCATCTTTGGACACTTCGCCTTATAATCAACAGTCAACAATGTATCACCAAAAAACGTCAGCCCTTCCAGATTTCTGTCACACTGCCTCTCCTCAGACCCCGGGACTTTCACGCCACAGTTTGTGTTTTTACCTTTCCCCATCTTCATTCATTTGGCTATCTACAAGCATGTACAGGTTCTTTGTATTGTTGACGTAGACACGTTCGTGTTTGCACACAAACAAGTTCCACATTCAGTAACAGTACTAGCCTGCTCAACATTCGCATTACTCAGTCATCCCATATTGGTAGGCTAGTTGGTTGGTTTAGACTGAGCTGGTTTGTACCATCACAGGCCCAGATTTCTTGAATAACTTGGTCAATAATTCCAGAGCAGTTTTTACAGTGAATTCGTTGTTGTGATCAAAATTTCTCCCCTACCTAGAGCAAAAAATAAGCCTACCTTGACAGTCAGGAGCCATCCAAATTTATACAAGTTCGTAAAAGCAATAAAACAAGCCTACCTTGACAGTCAGAACCATCCAAATTTATGCAAGTTCGAAAAAAAAAAAAAAAAAAAAAAAAAAAAAAAAAAAAAAAAACTTACCTTGACAGTCAGAACCATCCAAATTTATACGAATTTGAAAAAGCAAAAAAATAAGCCTACCTTGACAGTCAGAACCATCCAAATTTATACAAGTTCGAAAAAGCAAAAAAACAAGCCTACCTTGACAGTCAGAACCATCCAAATTTATACAATTTCGAAAAAGCAAAAAAACAAGCCTACCTTGACAGTCAGAACCATCCAAATTTATACAATTTCGAAAAAGCAAAAAAACAAGCCTACCTTGACAGTCAGAACCATCCAAATTTATACAAGTTCGAATAAGCAAAAAAGAAGCCTACCTTGACAGTGAGAGCCATCCAAAGTAGAATCCACAGGAAGAGATGAGTGATTGTTGAAATTGTGGCAACCAACACAGATGTGTCCAGCGAAGCCCTGTACACGACGGTCCAGTCGTGTACCAGAGGTGAAGCAGCTGCCGTCATGAACACCAGCACTGTTAGACCCCAGCAATGAGGCCAATAACTCCAAGGTGTCTGGAGAGGATAAAAAAAAAAATAAGATTATTACATTCACTCATAAAATCTATCAACAAAACATATGCAGATATTCGCGAATAAAGCACTAAAGAGCTATGTTAGGCCTCAGCAGCGGGCCCAGAAGCCTGCATTTTGAAGTGTCTTGAATAGGGGAGAATAAGATTTAAACCGTTATCTAAAAACATTTATCAAAAAAATATGATTACCTGGGAGAGAGAATCATTAAACCATTAATTCACTGAATTTATGAGTAAAGCATGAGTAACTCTTACATCTTATAGAAATCATATTATACAGAATTTAACGACGAGATCGTCAGTTCTGAAAACTACGAACATTTGTTCTACTTCCTATTGTCGCTTGTTAGAAACATACCAAACACTCCTTCCTGAAAATCTACTTAGGATACAGAAATCTTCATGAACAATAAAAATCAAGCTGCAAAGAAATATATCAAAAACAGTAAAATACTACAACAATTTAATTTCATTACTAAATGATAAATTTGCGCTCTAGGAAGGCCATAGTAATCCTCCAGAACGAAAGGAACCAACGAAAGTTTAGTAAAAATTCAATAGCATAATTGAATTACTGAATAATACATATGTTCTCTTGAACGGATACGACGGATTAAGGTAGGAAACAATATTGGCTTTATGTCTTTCTCACACTCAGCTTTTCTTCTTACCAAAATGCTGCAAATCACAGAAATAAATAAAACATAACTTCAAAATGAGATTTCTGAAGCAGCTCGTTATCACACCAATGTCTTTTTAAGGCTGGCATTTTATAATACATATATATACATATATATATATATATATATATATATATATATATATATATATATATATATATATATATATATATATATATATATATATTACTAAAGGACCTCATTCAAACTGGATGGTATCTAAAGGATACTTGATGATGTGGACTGTTTGTCCAAGAAAGCTTGTAACTTTTGAATAAAAACTCCATTAGATACCATCCAGTTTGAATGAGGTCCTTTTAGTAATTCTACTAATGCACAGAACAATTGTGTATGTGATAAAGTTAATATATATATATATATATATATATATATATATATATATATATATATATATATATATATATATATATATATATATATATATACATATACATATACATATATGTGTGTGTGTGCGTGTGTAAATATGTGTATATATACGCACATATTTACATCTATATTACATAATATTTTTTCTTAGTAAACGATAACTTTTCCTCCTCCAGCTCCTCCTCGCATCTGTGGTGCCTTTAGGATTCCTGTCAGAGGCTCGGACTAAAACTTCGTCAGCCGGCATGATCAGATGTCTTTTTATCTCTTTTCTTCAGCTTTGCTTCCATCAGCGTCTTTTCCTTCATCTGGAAAGACACTCATCCTTTCGCTTTCTCGGCCGCCGGTTGGACGTCTACCTTTTACTTTTCCGGTCTTTCTCGGCAAATTTCTCTATTCGTCATGCCTCAGCAAGAGCTGGCACTGATGTTACATTAAAGTGCAAAATCATTCCTTTCAAGTTTCTCAAACATTTAATGGCCATCCGGGAAGAAGTTACCCCCCAGGAAGCTTTTTTTTTTTTCGCTACAAAGTTTCCTTGGGAAATCAAAGAGTCGTGCATTTTTAAGTGTGACTGTTTAGTCAATGTCAAGAGTGCTTTTGGTCAGAGCTGAGCATCGTTAAAGGAAGACTAAAATCAATACAGAAGTTTATTTGGTTTTCAGTTCTAGATGACAATTATGAAAATATTAGATGCGCTATGAAGTGTTCGGAATTGGGGGATCGACCTTCAATTATTTTCATTTTTATTTATTTTATTCAGTAGATGAAACCTATTCATATGGAACAAGGCCGAGGGCCACTGACATGAAATTCAAGCTTCCAAAGAATATGTTGGTTTCAACCTTCAACCACAGACCCCACACTGCAGCAGTAACTGATCATGATACAGAGCCAGTGATTTTTTCATCGCCGGGGGGAGGCGCGAACTCATGACATCTGAGTGGCAACCAAGACCAGCGAACAGCTAAGTATGAAAGCGACAAATACACTGTGACCTGTACGAGGGAATTCGTCAAAAGACGGCCATCATTAAATGAACAACATTCACCAGAAAGCAACTAATTTTGTTCCATTATTTCTATTCAACTATAATTTCAAAAGAATATTTTGAGAGGCACGAGATTCCAGACTAGAATTAAAGAGAGAAAAGGGGGACTGAAAAGACAATCGGCGTTAAAATCACGCAAAACAAAGGGGTGTATGGCACCTGGTCTTTGTTTGCAAGAATCTGTGACACGCAGCCGTCTTAATCAAGAGGATGACTGCTGAAACAGAATCTATTAAAAAGAAGAAGCAGGGTACCCATAGACGAGAATTTGATGTAAAGTCATTTGCTGAATTAACAAAAGGACACATTCTCGTTAATCTGTAAGGGAGGCCAACTAAACGAAAGCTTTCACCATAAAGGGGTAGCAGTATGACCTCCAAAACAGTGGACATATCTTCGATATTTGTTAATGAATGGGTGCTCTCACGAAAATATTTTTGATATATGGAAACAATCGCCCCAGTATTTCATTATCGTCATCTAAATACACCTCTGTAAAACATATTCGTAACTAATACGCATGAGTGGGTTAATACTGACAATACTAAAACCCACAGATGAACTAAAATATTAGATAAAGAACAAGACTGGCAACTTGCCCATGAAGCACTTAACTGCTCACGACTGCCTCCATTACTTAACAAGCTGCTAAGAATTACAGTACCCAGCAAGATTAACTGGTATTTAAGAGTTAACTGGAGTGATTTGAAGCTTAAAATGATGAGAAGAAAAGTAGACTCAGTGAAGGAGGAAATCAGCAACATTCTGTCGAGAAGATGTTGAAAGTAACTAGTAGGTTGCTGATCAGAATGAGAAGGTGGGTAAGACGATATCTGAACTGTTTATCCAATGCTTTTGGCTACAGAACGGGTGCCCTAGTGGTGAATAAACATCAGATCGGGATAAAACATTGAGTTGGAAGTTCGGCATACGGTATCTTGTAACAGACCTTCCTAACTAAATCGTAAATATTTAGACAAAACTACCCTCCAGTTCATTAGAGATGACGCAGAGCTAATACAACAGTGATTATCGATGAATTCAAGAAAAGGATTAGAGTAATGCAAAAGAGACAGGAGGCAATATAAACTGATTAACTCTGTCACTTCCTCTTTGGAAAAGGCCGAACAGACAAAGCACTGAAAGAAAACAAAGGCTCTAGCTTCTTGAATAACACACAAAGACAATATGATGACAGAACAGTTCACTGTCAAATAATCAGAGCCTGACGAAGAGAGATATAAAAGCTGCAGACTTAATTGGCAAACATGGTAAAGGAAAAAATGACTAATGGTGCACAGGGGACAAGGTGGAGTTATCAAAGAGGGAATAGAAAAACGGCATAACGAGTATTTAACCGAGAGAAAGGAATCTTAAGCCTTGCTGAAAAGGCAGAACTAAAAGCAAAGCAATTTCACAGTATAACCTGTATACATTTTCGGTTGGTACTGTGCGCCTGTAATGAGTGCTTATTTACAGTCA
This sequence comes from Macrobrachium rosenbergii, assembly GCF_040412425.1. Classification (NCBI taxonomy): domain Eukaryota; kingdom Metazoa; phylum Arthropoda; class Malacostraca; order Decapoda; family Palaemonidae; genus Macrobrachium; species Macrobrachium rosenbergii. Next base: position 49,319,573 of record NC_089741.1, read on the forward strand.
GTTATGATCTGAACGGAAAGGGCATCTTTGAATATACAGTATATACTCTTAGCTATCACGTAGCTCATAAAGCTTGGTATTCAATAAAAAAGTTAGTTTCCTGTATTTTTCATTATGTGGTAGCTTAGAATCAAGGACACCTTTCTCTTTTCGAGAAACTTTTTAAAATTCTTTATCCAATCACTGCAACTAACAGTCACTGTCACCAGCAACCAGAATTATCTTTAAACATTGTAATCTTAGCTTAATTTAAATCTTCCTCTCCGTTCAGATGATTTCAATTACTTAAAATTGCCTTATAACTACATCATCAAACAACAAAAACATAAGCACACTTGTACCTATTAAGAATAGTAGCTTATAAACTTTATTATGAATGTATATTAAAACCTACATGAAACCATAACCTCTCATTTCTTACCTGGTGGCCATGTTTACTCAAGATGTGATACTTCTCCTTCTCGGCATTGAGGAAGGAATTGAATTTAACGAATCCGTAGATGTAGAGGACACTTCCCGATGCCAGAACTAGTGTCTGGGAGGCCGTGAAGACGGCCAAAGTGGCTGGTAGTGGTAACAGGAACCCCTCGTACACTGGCAGGACAGTTTCTGGACCCATGATGTGGACTTTATACAGAACCTACAGGTGGAAAACAAGGGGAAACTTACGTGAAGTTTTCGTTCTCACTGTACGAATTGAGCTTTTAAATGAATAATCGAAATTGTCTCTCTTTGCAAAACGGTAAGCCAACACAGGAAATTACGCACTACGTTTTCGTTTTGTCTGTGAAAGAAAAATTATTTTAGGAAACATCGTAATTTCATGTAAGACGAACCGGGAACGCACGTAAAATTTTGTGAATTGGTCATGATTCACACTTTAGCATTTTCAGAACTCGTGCATACATTTTCTGTAACGGTGCAGGGTAACAATACTAATAAAAAAAGAAAAGAAATACATTTTTATAAAAAGTGCTGATCTCGGGAAATATGAAGAGCTTTTCTTAACTCCACACTCTCATTTTTTACGAATATATACTTTTTGAGGAAGACCATCAAAGTTAAAGCGTAATTATTACTTTTTATCAATTTGCCTTATAATAATAATAATAATAATAATAATAATAATAATAATAATAATAATAATAATAATAACAACACGACTGGACACGGAAATTTCCTGTTCTAGGTGCTGTAGAACTTAACTATAAGTATGCAGAAAAATTTAAAACTAATTCATCCGTTTATATTTTCTCTTCCGTAGGGATGCTACGATGACATTCTGTCTACAATATGAATTCTCTATTTTCATAATCTGTGTAGTAGTTCTGAGTCAAAGTGCGGAGAGCAAGGACAAAAATAATATGAGCAATAACAATATAACGTCACACACAGAGAGGAGTTATAATAATAATAATAATAATAATAATAATAATAATAATAATAATAATAATAATAATAATAATAATAATAATAATAATACGACCACTTCTGTTGTTAACAACACTGCCCCTCTCTCTGAGAATAAATCAGAAGATATTTTTAAAATAAATTACAACCACTGACAAGATTTCTCCCGATATACAATACAAATTCATGTTTGTTTAAATAATGGAAAAATTAATAATAAAAATACGACCATTTCTCGTGCTAATTCTACTGATATTTTCTCTGAGAGTAAATTAGAAGGTATTTTAAAAACAAATTATTACAACTACGCCAAAATTTCTCTTGAGATACATTACAAATTCATATTTATTTAAAAAATATATATATACTGCTTCAAGCCTGAAAACCCCAATGAGGAATCATCTGATACTCTAATGGATGCGGACCCACTTCCGGATGACGACCAAGAATTACGCAATAAGGGAAGAATCATTATGGTGGCATCCGCATTACAGGATTCGCAACTCTGCACTGGGTCAACAACGGCGATGCTTTAGAACTAACCAAACACCAGCTGCTGCAATCGGTTCTCAGCTGTTTAAATAGCTGGAAACGTTACTGAATACACGTTCCCTAAAATACGAGGCCCAGGGATATAGCTACGTGGTACAGCACGCGAATTATCATAAGCGAAAAATGTTGCTATAATGTTACCAGCTACAGGCGTTTGCATGCTAGCGCGGTGGGATGTGGGGGGGAGCGCAAGCGCACATAATGATGAAAGGTTACATTCATTATATCCTGTTGTTTGTTTGATATCTTTCTTAATATTTGCTATCAGGGAAATTTTGATTCTAGTGTAAGTCCTCTCTCTCTCTCTCTCTCTCTCTCTCTCTCTATATATATATATATATATATATATATATATGTATATATATACATACACTCACATATATACATGTACAATACATATAAATACACACACACATATGTATATACACCATGTATATGTATTCACCTATCGACCAAACAAATATATACATAATTTACGTCAACTTCTCTCTCTCTCTCTCTCTCTCTCGTCTGTATCTATAAATATACAATTCGTTCATAGGCATATATACAAACAAGCACAAACACACTGTATATATATATATAATATATATATATATATATATATATATATATATATATATATATATATATATATATATATATATATATATATATATATATATGTATAACTATCTCCTCTTGATTGATGCGCATGTCATTAATCATACGACATCTGAAATGAGATCAGCCTCGGAATATGAGCTGTACTATTCTTGAATGAATCATAATGGATGACACCGGAGACCTATGTTCACATGAGGCTTGATAGCACTTGATTAATGATTCACACGAACACATATACGCACACACACAGGAAAGGGGGCCAGGGATGGCGAGAGAGAGAGAGAGAGAGAGAGAGAGAGAGAGAGAGAGAGAGAGAGAGAGAGAGAGAGAGAGAGATTATTATTACACAAATGAATAGTCAGTTAGTGTTTACACTTTTATAAATGTATATCAACATGACTTGGGCCTGAGACTCAAGGGATACTATTATAGAAATCATGAACAATTTTATTAAACGTCAAAAATATCTATTATGTATTTCTTCAATAGCAATTGTACGTTGGCAGTTCTTATAGTTAACACAAAACTTAAGAGATAACTTGCACTGATCTTTATAAAAAAATTAGTGCAATTTAGAATGATGTAATGAAGGATATTACATAGCATCTACGCTTCCCAAGAAATGTATTACAATAAAACTATACTAAAATATAATTTCTCGATGAAATACTGAAAGATGGGACCTATTTAGAAACGACATTATCTTACGAATTCTCTTTTACAGCGCAAGTTATCCATTTCATACAATATGAATAACGAAAGTTTTCGAAATGATATGGCAATAGGAATTGACTATACAATTTTTTTTTACTGTGGTAGTATCCTATGAATATATATATATATATAATATATATATATATATATATATATATATATATATATATATATATATATATAAAAATAGCATAATAAGACATTCCATCTTATAGGTCTTGCATTAACTTATTAAGAAACAGTTTCTTAAGGTTTACGACACACAATTTACGACGTGGATTTTCATTACCTGGAATCCATTGATGGCAAATATGCTTTGTGCTGCATTAAGGATTAACTGTGTGAAGAAGACCAACCCAAGGCCTTTATTTGTGCCCCAAAATACTCCAGCGTATCTGCAAAGAAGGAACAAGAAGGTTTTTACATCTTTTGATACTGAATATGTATAAGTACACTAAACATGAAATCTTTGGTTTCTATTCCATTGCTGTATCTCAGTTCATATATGTATTTGATAAACCGTGAACATTGGGAGCCCAGCAAATCCAAATTGTACTGAAACAGCTCTTCACAGCACCCTCTCCAGAGCACAAATTCACTAACCTTTGAAATTAACTATACCATCTTCTGACTTCTTGTGTTCGCAGAAGACAGTAACGTTTAACATTTTCAGCGGCTACCTTAATGCAATGGTAAAGAGATGTTGACGGGTATCTGAATGTGAAAGGTTAACCAAGCTGTTATTTTAAGAGGCAGCCCATACAGTAAGAGATAAAATGCTTTTCTTGCCCACGCAACTCTTCCAGCCTCTTTAAGAGGTGTTAGGACCAAATGCAGTCTTTCTTTTTATTTTTATAGATAATGAGTGACAGCTTATGCAACTGTTACATTTTAAACCCTATGAGTCTGATCATAAATAATAACGTGAGACGTTATGTACCATGAGAATTTGCTGAATGCAAGTGGTATCTAACATTAAACATGGAATCAACTGCAATCGGTAATTGAGGTTTGTACGCACAATCGAATTCATTCAAAAGCATAGTAATCCGCAACATTTTGTAATCCTTTGCTATAGCATGAGCTAAATGATTCTTTCATAGAACCACTATTGTGCATGGTTGTTATTGAAAATTTTTTATATTTATTGCAAAACAGCAAAATGAAAAAAAACTACTGCACAAAGGCAGCCTTTTATACTGTATGTACTATGAGCTCTCTTTTTAAAGATGATTCTAAATGTTGCCGATATTCATGTAAGTACAAAAATATCAATGTAGAAACCTTTATATCATAAAGAGATTCAGTCTATCTCCCACTTGTCAATAAAAATGTATTCTTGCCTGATAAATATACAACGTGCACTCTGGCTCACTAACAAATACCTTCTCCTTTTCAAACTCATGATAAAAACATTTCCGAAAGTCTGTAATTGGAAATATCTTTATGACAGAGTCTCTGGACAGTTTTAAAAAGCAAACAAACTCTACCTGCTTCTCTAGAAAGTAACAGCTTGAGTGGAAATACTTTAATATATAATTAAAACAATATCTAAGACCTTATCCCTGTCTGTACTGAAGATAAGGGATGACAGTAGCAGAGAATGTTATTTTGATTTCCGTGGAGGCATCCCTTACTAGGAAAACGTCTTCACTGATTTATTAATGCGAAACTTGTTCATTAATCACATCCAAAGTACAACCAAAACTTCGGTCCCTAATCAGGAAGAAGACCGTACAAAATCTGCATCACCAACCAAGGCTCAAGAAAAACGAATTTCCCATCACTTCCTTGCAACTTGTTTCAATTCTCTTCGCCTCTGTCTCCTTCCTCCTTCACTTTCTCAGTGGCCAGTCCAACACCCTCTCCTCCTATGATATTCAATAAGGTCATCACTGAAGTTTTGGGGTTCTGGGCGGGAAGTTTTCAACCTTCCGACTTTATTTGACAGCACCAATTTCTGGCTCTGAATTCTAATTAGAGATTGTTTTTTTTTCTTTCTCTTTTTATCTCATGGAAGGTCTTTTCTGAATTGGATCTGAGAGAAGCGCTGCGTGTGTGTGTGTTTTTAAGTTCGAGTGGATAATAAAAATAATAAAAAAAAAGACTGCGGTTTGAGGTGAATAAGCCAAGTCGAAGGAAGAGTTCGCTGCCAAAGGAAGGCGGCAAAGCGTAAATCACGACTTTGGGATTTGGTATTATTCTTCTCCTGATAAAACTGAATTTAGTTTTGTGGCTTGGCAAGAAGTATTGCTTAAATTATTGAACTTGTAATAATTTTTCCTTTTTTTTTTATTTGCACCAATGAGCAGTAATTAAAAACATACAAACCACGGAAATTTGTTTTATATCCTTCGACTCACTTAACAACTACGACAATAAACAAAGGATAATTTAAGACATCGAGAACTGTTTCAGTAACAACAGAGGGCTACAACGTAAGGAAAAATTAGTAGCCAAAGAATCCCGTTCAACAAAGCCAAGATCCTCAAATATCTTTTTCATCGTAGGAAACCTAAAAATTACATTCATTATATATAAAAAAATACCATATTCTTCATTACATAAAAATAAAGAATACCTTGATTTCACAAAAAAGCTAAAAAAAAAAAAACAATCTGCAGGAGGAACAATCTTACATATTCCATATTTATATGATGAAAAAATAAAGAAACTTTAATTTAGTCAAAATACAAGAAAAAAAAATATTACTGGAAGAACTAATTAAAACATTTCCCTTATTTCAGGGGAAAAAATCCTTACTTTAAAGAAAACCCTCAAAATTACCCTCAAAAACAGGCAAAACACTCAAAAGTTCCCAATCAATTCAAAAAATCTCTTCAAATTAATCCATAATTAAGTCAAAGAATCCCTTCAAATAAATGCATTATAACATCAAAACATCCCCTTCATCACATGCTAAACCTAGAGGAAAAAATCTCATAAATTACACAAAAAACGACCTAAAAAACACACACACACTCCTCTGTATCACAGATTTCCTACGTACCTTCCAGCATAGATAAGGTGGGCTAGGACATAGTTGAGGAAATGGGGCGAGAACGGTCCCCACGGAATTTCCCCGACGTGCCAGACGTCTTCGGGAAGGTCCGCTGCGCGAAGGGTGACAGACGTGGAGGCTTCGTACCGAGATGCAACAGTTCCTGTTTCAGGAGGAAAAAGAAACCCGTCTCATTTCATTTTTCTGTTCAGTGTCATTTGGGAATTCTGTTTGGAGAGGAGAACAAGGCTTAGTTTAAGATGTTTGGAAAGTAATGCGTACACACACACACACACACACATATATACGAGTATATATATCACTTTCCAAGTAATAGTTCATTATACGTATGTATATGTGTGTGTGTATGTACGTATTTTGTTAAGGTATTTTATCATATCTTTATTATATCTGCATTGCAGATTATCTTTTAGGCCATTTTTTCCTTGTACATATTTAAATATATATACTGTATATACAGTATATATATATATATATATATATATATATATATATATATATATATATATATATATATATATATATTTTTATATATAATTTACATGGGAAAAAGTGGCTCAAAAGATAATAATCTATAACGCAGATGATGACCTGGCAAAGAGATACTAAAGCACCTTAAAAAATACAACGAATTACAATAATTACAGAAAAACAGTTTGACAAATGATCTAAGATTACTCACTTCCTCTCGTCGGGTTCTCAGAATTCAGTGCAAATCCAATATACAACAGTAAATAGAATAAACAGATAAAACGTTCTATTAGGTAATGAGCTACGTCGCTTTGAACCAACTCACTGACATGCAAAGCCAGTCAGACTATGAGCACCCAGAGTGACAGCAAGATAATTGTCCCGTGGTGCAGTCGTTCCCATGGTAATGAATCTCATTATGGCAATTCTCATTTTTATTTCTTTATACGTCAGTTCGTGCGTTTATCACTGTCTCAGTTCTGCGGATAAATGTCGGATATTTAATTTTAGGAAATGTCAAAATATTTAATTTTAGGAAATGAATACATAGAATGTTTGTCTCCCTAAGGTTCGTATGGTTTGGTCGCGATGAAAAGGGTGAGGAGAAGTTTGTCAGAAAAGTATCTGTAAGACGTAGTAGGGCGGAGGACGGTAGCAAAGCCTAAAAATGAAGAAAAAAAATCATATGCGAAGTCCTAAACCAGACAGGGATTTATGGTGCAACAACATAAGACATAAGACTGTAGATAAAACTCATTTCACATCTAACAACAGAGCGGAAATCTGACGTAAATACGTTAACGATGACGCTCACTATACTGTAATAGAGTAACGTACGAGTATATAAAATCTGGACCTTTCTGTGTTACATCACCATAAATAAGTTAAGTATGTAGGTTGTTATGTACCACACTGATCGTAAAGATAATGTAGAAAAATTAACAGAATACTGCAGTGGGGTTCGTCATGTGTGTGCAACAACAAAGAAAAAGGCTCATTAAACTAAGAATAAGAAGACACACTTCTAATGCATAACAATGCGCGTCCCCAACAGCATAACTTCCACTGCTATAATATGTCAAGAAAAGTTTTTCTAATTTAAACTTCAAAGAAGTAAGAAGATGATGTGGGAAATTTTATGCACGAATAATATTTTAGGCACGTTTCATATCTGATTTTATGAAAGCGTCTGATACCTATGCAACTGTTTATACACGTACATCTTTTGAATACAAGTTCTGAAGGAAATTGTTTTCAGTTTAACTTTCATACTTTTACGCTTGATTAACAGTGACTACAAAAAAAAAAAAAAACAAGAAATGCGCCGAAGTTTCTTGGGCGCAATCGAGTTTTCAGTATAGCGTATAATCAAGGCCACCGAAAATAGATCAAATAGATCTATCTTTCGGTGGTCTCGGTATAATGCTGTACGAACCGCGGCCCATGAAACTTTAACCACGGCCCGGTGGTGGCCTGTCCTTATCGTTGCCAGACGCAAGATTATGGCTAACTTTGACCTTAATTAAAATAAAAACTACTGAGGCTAGAGGGCTGGAATTTGTTGTGTGATGACTGGAGGGTGGTTGATCAACATACCAATTTGCAGCCCCCTAGCCTCAGTAGTATTTAAGATCTGAGGGCGGACAGAAAAAGTACGGACGGACTTTGACTGAAAACTAAAAACTGCACTGAGAAATAGGTGCTAATGATAACTGAGATTCTTCCTTAAGAGTACGTCAGAACCCGAAAGCCTTCGACCACATGCTCGAACTTACAAAGATCTGGTTGCATTTATTTCTTACACCCCTGTTCCTCATACAACTTTGGGTAAACACATGCGTGGTCAGTAGAATAGGATAATTATACTAACGTAGTGACTCGACTTCCTAAGCTAGTGCATGCCACAAATAAAGGTTCAAAAGCAACCTACGGAGTACCAAATAAATCGTTGGCATCTACATGATTTCACACATGTATGTTAGGTGGGAGTACTGTTTAAACGCTGCAGACATAATAAATCTCCTCTAATCTTGGTTAATAACCTAAAAAGCTGGTTCTTTGAACATCAGCCGAATCTGCTGCTACCAAGTGATTTCTAACATAAATGACACCAACAGTCTTAGTTGGATAATAACTGCATTAATTCAGTGATAACGAAAGCCAACCAAAACAAGCATTTAACAACAAAATATTATTTTTCATTGTCAAATATTTCGTAATAACAAATAACATCTGTAATTACCCGTTCCTGCGCTTTCAGTACTTGGCGTTGATGTCCCTGGACTGGGTCCGAAAATCTTGAAGATGGAATCTCTGTCCTTATGCGGCAAGACTCTGGACAATTCTGACCACCAGACGTTACCTGTTAGATTACGAAAAAAAAATGTGATTAGCATCCAAAGGTTCAGTTTTATTGAGGGCCATTTTGTTGACGTTACAATTCACTAAGCTTTCCAGCCTTGATTGCCAGGATTTGTTCAGAGCTGCAATGATATTTAATGTGAGACTTGAAGAAAATACACCTCGTGTTTTTTATACTCTTCTTGTGCATAATAATGCTGATTTTCTCTTACGCATAATGCAAGGTTTCGTATCTTGAATCTTTCAAAATTGTCAGATAAGCCAACGACAAGATACAAGCTAGAAAAGGAGTATGAAAATTTGAATTGTAGACATAATAAAAAACTGACATCCACGTATGACTAGAAGTTACACAATGAAATAAATTTTGCTACAATAAATTCCTCTGAATATGATTTCATTCTAAACATTTATAAAGAATTCCAGAACGAAGCTCCGATTTGAAATGGATAATTTAAGAAGCATGCCTTCTGTTTCCATTTAATACTGAACGTAACGAAACACTTTTCTGTTCTTGTATTTTTGCCATCTAACAGTTTCAAATCTACACCTAGCTTTTCAGCTGTTGCATTCATTCCTCCTCCTCTTCCTCCTACTCCTCCTCCTCCTCTTAATCCTCCTGCCTTCTCCTCCTCCTCCTCCTTTCCTCTTTCGTCCGAACCTTTTTCAAACACAGCACAAACTCAAGACTCATTCTAGTTCGTCTCCATTCACTCCTGCCTTGGCTACCACTTGGAATTCCGGCAGCGTCCTCGAGAAGTTGGTACGACCTGATGATCCATGCTAATTGAAGGACGCTAATAGACTAATACTTATAAGTATGTAATTCAGGAGTCCTCTTAAAGATGCAATTAGGAAAGGACTCTCGGAGCCTCTCAGGACACTTACCAGAGTGGGTCGGGTGCTGAAGGCCGTTACTTGGGATTCGTAAAGGAAAGTCGGTCGAGGTTTAATAATAATGTGTAAGAAATGGGTGACACGGATGATGGCGGATGGAGATCAGATGATCATGAGAAAACTAGTTGTTTAAAGATTACGAAGAAGCGCTCGAATCAAAAAGAATTAAAAGAAATGGAAGGCGTGGGCTTCATTTGAGAATGTATCAAGTACCATTGAAGTAGCTGTATTTCATATTAATTGAGAAGAGGAAAGGGAGGCAGTATGATGCAATACATTAAACTGAAAGAAAGTATATGCTTTAAATTTTAAAAATCGAGAAAACAAGAACACGAGAGAGACTATGGCTCAACACACTGGAGTGGGAGAGATCATATCCTACTTAAGTGATAAAAAAATCGAGAAAAACTAGAAAATGAGATTAGGAAAAGTTACTTATACAATTGCAACCCTTGCTTAGAATCCTGATATAAAAAAATTGTCTAGATGTGGATTTTACAAATACGAAATAACAACTCGAGTATAAAAGTAAAGTAAAGCAAATTTAAAAACTCGATAAAACTCGATAATAATTTTTTTTTTCACAGAAAACAGGATCCTGAATAACTTCCAAGAACAGCATTATGAAAGTGGGACAACACAGCATAGCCAGGATATACTAACCCGAGTGTGTAATTATGCTATCTTTGCTTAGCTCAGTTCACAAGTATAAAATCCAGTTACGAATAACATACACTTCAGGAGTTTTCCATGTTACAAATTTTTCGAAGCCGTAATGTAAGTTTTGAAAGGATTAAGTTAGAGTATGGCATTCATTCATGCTTTTATGGTGGCGCATGGTACCGTTACCAGATGATTAGGAAATCAAATAAATATATTCTTTCGAGTCAAATTTGTGGTTGCAAAGTCCATGAGGAGGTGTCGATAATTTTACACTAAGATGCAAAACCATTTGTCAAGTCTTTGGTTACTGTCGTAAGGCCAGAGAGATAAAAAACAATAATTGATTATTATGAGTCTTTCACAGCGTTGAACTTATTTCTGCGAGAAGGAAATTATGAAAAATCAGACTGACGGAAATCTTACGCAATGGAATAACTGCTTAACTGATTCATCTACGAAAGGAGCACGAATGATGAAACAGACCTACCAAATACACTAACTTAAAGGTTGAAACTGATACAAACACACTCACTCCCTCTCCCTCTCTGGTAATTGCAGTAAACGGGGACGGACACACACACACACACAAATATATTATATATATATATATATATATATATATATATATATATATATATATATATATATATATATATATATATATATATGTGTGTGTGTGTGTGTGTGTGTGTGTGTGTGTGTGTGTGTGTGTGTGTATGCTCGCGCGCACATATTGAGCCACTTTCATTCCCTCCACTTTCAGTTCTCGTTTCTACATATAAATCTTACAACCTTCCATCCTTAAAGAGGCAGGTCTTGTCACTCCCTTCGGATCAAAGACCTTCTCTTTTCTCTTTTTTACCCCTATAATGCCTTGTTTCTTGTAGGTCTGGCTGCATTATAGCTTTAAAAATACAATGTAATTTTAGAGATATAAAACTAGCAAACATTTAAAAATGGAAAGTGTTGGGCATAAGCCCCATGGGCTCTCACCGGAGGCTTCATACAAAACGGGAAAACCTATTTAAATTAGTAGGTAAAGTGCACTCAGTCTGAAGGCTCCAATATAAGCCCAACAGTACAGTCTTTTGGCACGAGAGTTTGATGTACTGCAGCCAGACGGCCATGAATGCATGTAATAACTGAACAGATGGAGTTTTACGTTGAAATGACAGATTGGCGTGCGCTCCTAAAAATAGCATTCGATATGCTGCTGGAACTGTTGGGCAGCTTCAAAGAGAGAGAGAGAGAGAGAGAGAGAGAGAGAGAGAGAGAGAGAGAGAGAGAGAGAGAGAGAGAGAGAGATATGAAATTTTCGGTCGATATCTATCGCTGGGTATCCGGCAAAACTGGCAATTTACAACTAGGCAACACATTTTTATTTGAGTACGGCAGTTTACAGAATATAATGTTACCATAGGCAGTCATTTAAAAAAAATCATTTGATTTATTTCGCTCGTAAATGTGTCGCAGAATATCGAAGCTGATAATGCTAACCCCGTATATATGTGTACGCATGTGTTTATGTAAACTAAATCCATACATAATGCTCATTCAAATAAAATAACATTAATTTGTGCAAGGTGTGGGGCTCATGAAACTCTCATCCATCCCAATTTGGTGTTTTTCGTGAACTGAAAAATGAAAACATATTTTTCACATGAAAGCAAATTTCAAAGCATCACTGGATAAATACATAATATTGAAAAATAATACTAGTCCTCAAAAGGTTTTGGCAATGTTCAGTTTATTATGAAGGTACATTTCAGTTAATTCTTGAATTTATGGCTCTATTTTAATCTTACTGCATTATTTTGATCATATTGCATTACTCTGATCTTACTGCAGAAAAAAGCCGTGATACACTGAAAGAAATACTTATATCACAAATTACTTAGACTGGAACAATTCCTTCATCTCTGTATTTATCATGAAAGTACAGTAACTACTAAGTATATTTTCTATGATTACCTAAGGAACACGAACAGAAAAAATAGTCACTAACATTGTAAGGGAAGTCGTCATCATATTTAAGGAAAGGACCAAAGATAATACTAAAAGATCTATGGTTACATCTGTGGTTGCTACAGGACAGAATCTCTTACTATATCCGACAGAGTTATGATTGTTCCTCTTAGGTCAAAGCAAGTGTAATGGCTACCAATGAATTAGAGACAAGGATTCGTACAAACACCATAGATGGAGTTTGGATACCCTTTGCGCCAAGGGGAGTGGTCACAGTGGTTCTGTCTTGATAGAGCTTCAAAGAGAATTGTGGCCAGGCACGGTAGATTGAATAGGCTATCAGCAGACCTTTATAGTTCGTCTGTCTTTAGGTTAATTCTATTTAATAGTTTACATTGCTTACGGGATTGCCGCTTTGCATATTCAGTAAGCAACAATACTTGAAAGTAAAGGAAGGTATTGAAATCAAGTATGTCTTGCCTTGTACAAATGAGCTAAATTTTTATTCAGTCATGTTATCTAACCAAGAATTTTTAAATTTATTGTAACATATTTAATTTTAACCTAACGCCGGGCAATGCCAAGATAACTAATGTTCTCAAATCTTGTCCGTGCCTTAGCCTTTGTTCCATAGTTCTCCAGTCTTGAATTTAAATATATTCGCTTGAAATATACTCAAAATACCATTCCTTTGCTTATCGCCCTCACCCCGGTTTTTTTTTACTTTTTAAGAAATTAATTGTTATTCGTTATTATTGACATATATTTCAATATGTTACTTGATAGCTACATATTTACTCATTTTCTTTCTTATTTTTATCTAGGGGCATAATGTTGCGCTAAAGTTTGCCATGCAAGTTCGTGGTATTTTGGTTTGTTCTGTAAGATTGTAAATATGTAAATAATAATAATAATAATAATAATAATAATAATAATAATAATCTTATTATTATTATCATATAAACAACAAGCAACGCACCGATCGTTCATCTCCATGAAAATAAAAAAAAAAATAAAACAAGACTAAATCGACAAAAAAAAAAAAAAAAAAAAAAAACTGATAAAACCTTACTTTCAGGAAGAAAAGCGGCCTTCGTGCCCACGGCTTCCATGATGAGTCGGGCCATGATAAGGAGGTGAGCGACAAGAAGATGCAGGAAGGGCGCCGTCGGGCCTGCGTGGAGCCAAGCAGCCCTTACCAGTCCCCCGGCGGCACCAGGCAGCGGCGGAGGATCTTTCGAGCAGGCCCCATCCTGCACCCCCATCCTGTAACCATCGTTGGCGTAGTTTCCGATTTTGAAGATCGCGGCGAAGAAGAAGAAACACATTAAGACGGCAGCTGCCCCGACTAGACCTGGAGGAGGAAATGTGCGTTGGATTAGAAGATGATCAAAGCTAATGTTGGAACAGGAACGTATAAATAAACACAAAATAACAAACAATGAAAAAAAAATTCTTCAAAGAAACTTCCAACAGCCAACGTTAACGTATACATAAACAACATTAGAACTGATCGAAACCAGTGTTGGAATAGGAACGTATAAATGCACACAAAATAATAAACAATGAAAAAAATTTCTTTAAAAAGTTCAAACAACCACACGGGGGCAACATAAGATGCTTACGTAAACATTAGAGCTATGCTCAAAGGATGCAGATACACCACCTCTTCCTATGGTAAGGAAAAAAAAAATAAAACAAACAGACGGAAATAATACAGCTTCTGTACGTGTCCTAACCAAACAAGTCATTAATCAGTCTCCTGTTGCGACGCTATTAAACCCACAGTCGTCTTGTCAGCACGGTCTACTACTGGCTTCGTATTCCAGCTCTAAACAATAATAATCTCTTTCTTAATTTAGTCCAACGATGGCCTGAGTAAAGAAATAGCCCATGCTCATAATAAAACTTAACAACTATCATGCAGCCATTCCAACACAAGTCCAAGTTCAGCCCCGATAGGAATGGGGGTGGGGGGGTGAGAAGGGGTGAAATATAAAATGTCAAAAATGTTGGGCATTGTTAATTGAAGCAACTATCTTAACAGGAGAGAGAGAGAGAGAGAGAGAGAGAGAGAGAGAGAGAGAGAGAGAGAGAAGAGGGGGGTGTTAGGGAGGAAAAAGTGGGAAAGAGTGAGAGTGAGAGTGAGAGAGAGAGTAGAGGGGGTGTTAGGGAGGAGAGAGAGAGAGAGAGAGAGAGAGAGAGAGAGAGAGAGAGAGAGAGAGAGAGAGAGAGAGTAACATCATTCTATCTGTCCGGAAGTCCAATTCTCTTTCTCCTAATATCAAAAGCTCATTTCTCTAGCTGTATATCTGTCCACATACATACACAAATACACACACTCACACAAACATATAGTTTTATATACTAATCAACACATGAGCACGTGTTTCACAGAAATAAATTACTGACTCACATCGGGATTGAACCTTGGTCTCTCAAATGACAGGCCAGGGCACTGCCAACTAACCCACATAGGTCAGTTGGTAGCGCCCTGGCCTTTCATTTGAAAGACCCGGGAACGATCCCGAAGTGAGTCAGATACATATAGTTTTATGTATGTATATATATATATATATATATATATATAATACATAGAAACATACATATATATATATATATATATATATATATATATATATATATACATACATATATTTTATGTATATATATATATATATATATATATATATATATATATATATATATATATATATATATATATATATATATATATAAACAAACACCTATATGCCCAAGTATCAAGTAACAGCGTAGGTTAACCGTACTACCACCCCTGGCATGCACGTTCACAGCTCAAATAATTATTTTCCTTTTGTATATTAATTCTATTTATTGCATCAGGTCAATCTATGCTAGTTCCACCACTCTCTCTCGCCTTCTTTCGGTCTATCTCAGCTGACAGAATTCCCCGTTCAATCTCGTGACTCACCGATGTGCACGTTAATCTCCAGGTAAGGAGTGGTATGGCGAGGCCATGGCAGAAAGAGGTACTTGATGAACTGTTGGACTTCCGTCGTGATGACGTAAGTGGTGAGGCCCAGTGCCACCACGCAGTATCCGACGCTGCCCAGGCTGTTGAGGTGGCACCCACATCTCTGCAAGGGAGGAAATAAAAAGATTATTATTTGTTCTCTTCTCTGAAATGTATAGGCAGCCTAATTATTATTCTTCCTTTGTGTAAAATGTCCTGGAGCTGGCGTGTATGTTGTTAGTTTAATCATTATTTCAAGGAATGATCTAAATGAGCAGACAAATACACCTCACAAACGGTATACCAGTGTTACTGAACCTGTTTACATTGCAGAGCTCAAAATGAAGCAGAGTGTATGTACGACCATGAGGGATAATTCAGTTACATATATACTAATACATACATATCATATATATATATACACACACACACACACACACACATATATATATATATATATATATATATATATATATATATATATATATATATATATATATATATATATATATATATATATATATATATATATATAAAACGATATTAATCAGATTAGTTTTGGGCAGTGGCAAGTCGAGTGACAGAATTTCATAAAAATAAACGTGCGTTTAATATTTAGTTATATTTCAGCCGCAAAAATAGCACTGGATATCTGTAAACATCGAAACTTTGTTATTAATGAATTTCATAGCATGTTCTGTTTTTTATTTCCTCTTCAAATTGAGGGAAAATTATTCCACATTTTAAAACAAATGAATAGTGAATATCGCATACTTATTTTTTATCCTGTGTAAGGAAGAAAGAAGAGAAATGTTAATCAATTTGCAAAATAAAACTGGCAACCAAACATTTGCAGGCGGAATAAGGAAAGCAAACGTGACGTTGAATTATGACATGAGATACAAGGTTCTGTTTCACAAAATGAGCTAATAAAACACTTTTTTTTATTAGCGATTCGAGTCTAGTATCCTCTTTAAATCTTTATTCTTCAGCTCTTTGGGTCTGATGAATATAAGATATCTTACCCTGGGGTGTTTTTGAAATGTCACTAACTCACCGAACTACTAAAAATTACTCTTCAAAGAGGAATTTTTTTCTATCATCAGCAAAAAAAAAAGTATCTTCTTTTAATCTCTGGCAATTCTGTAGCGAGATTTCATATGATTTCTGCGAAATCATACTAATCTGCATCTGGTAAGCTGATGGCTCTATAAGCTCACTTATCCTCTGATAAGGACTGACTTCCTGGCTCTCTGTTTTTCAGACTCCTCTCAGCAACCTTATATATTTTCCCCACATCATTTTAATCACTAATGAACTCGCTGGAATCCCTATTTTTCCTTGGGTTCTGACAATGAAAGTGCTTCAGTATTTACCCTATTTTATGTCTTTTTTTTCTGTGCACCGACGTAACAGTATTTGTTTTTTGAAGTTATACTGGCATTTTCAGTTTGGTCCAGAAAAAGGCTGATCGTACGCCTCAAAATAAGTAAACAGTAACTTCAAGACTCCTCCCGAAAAATACCTAGAATGTCACTTGCTTCTTTCAAATGATTATCAGCAATTCTCCTTGGTGTGATCTGTCAATTTATACAAACTTACTCATATGTTGAAAACCATCTATTAACACCTCAGAGAATCTTATATGGTCTCTTTCGAAATTTCGAAGGCTGTTGATTTGTGGTGATACTTGTTCTTGCTAATCATAGTACAGCAGCTTTGGCTGGAAGTGTTTCTTATCTTAAAAGCTATTTCCCTTTTCATGTATGGCTTCTCTAGCTTAAATTTAGTCGACAGTGCTTGAAATGCTGTTCTTTTCTGAAATTCGTCTCTATCTTGTTCACTTTGTCTTAAACTATCATCGTAGACCTGTACAACATAATAAGGTTGGGGAAGAAAAAATCTGGTGTATTCATATACTTTTGCAAAAATGTTTTGTAAAAATGAATCCTTACGGTACTCACCATAATTTTTCAGTGTACTAAGACCTCCCTTCATACATCAGTAATTAGAGCTTAGAAGTGACCTTGTCACTTCACAGCCTAACTGAGAATGCCTTGAAGAAGCCTAGTGTACTTTTTAACGTACGTCATCCTCGCAAGTTCTCTAGCTCTGGCCTCACTGTGTTAACACTTCCTGGTATGCTTCTTTTCAATGTTCTCTTTACCTATGACATCTAATAGCTATTCGACTCTTTCAGTAAAATAGTTTTTACTTGTAGGCAGGAGAAACTGCTTATGCTACACTGAACATGGCTTTTGCAAGGTTGCCTGAATATGTGCCATTGCCCGTTTCTTGGGCTGGAAGTCTGGCTTTGCATTTATAAATCTGCAATTATTTTTGTCCAGTAAAGATTTCTTATGATCTCATTACGGTAGGAAGCAGCTTACCGTCCTGTAAAGAAGAATCCTGCTGGCGTAATTAATTCTTAATTTATTGTAAAAAAATTCAGTCGCTTTGTCTGCCTTATTGGTTGTGCATTTTTATGTGCGGAACCTTCATACTATTCAAAAACTATTCTACATGACCCCAAGAAACTTGATAATATATGATTGATAAACTTAACAGTTATATAAAATGCTGAAGCATCAGAAGAGGAGATGTCTTATGCCACTAATTGCCTTCAACAGAGGAGGGTAATTCAGCCGGAACACGTTACGCAAATATTGAAAATGAGGTTATTAGAAGTTATGATGTGTAATGAGCAGTCGAGCTCTACTTTACAGATACATCGTTTGCGAAATACCTCCTCTAATGATATGGCTCTGTCTTGAGTATTTGTTTTCACGTTGCCATGACAATGAAAGGAGGCGGATGTATCTCATTCTGGTCCTTATGAATAAAAGAAACGCGTTCTTTATGTAATAGACTAGCTGTATGTTTTACTCGGAAAAACAATCATTCCAATATCTCAGCTCTTTCTTTAATTAAAAAAAGCGAAATACTTATAGATCTGTCTTTCAACTGCCTCTTGTTCCAGGAGGAGACGGATTCTTTTTCCCTTCTCTATTTAGACACGTGGGGAAATATAAACAAGAAAATTGTTTCCTTTCGCGTCCTTGTATCAGGCAGACAGGGAAGGGCCAGGCAAGACGTAAACGGAAGTCGTAAAGAGCTTGTATCGAGAGATCTAATGATCCTCTTCTTGGAGAGAAGCTTCGTCGTCAAGAGAAAGTCATTAAGCCTCTCTCTCTCTCTCTCTCTCTCTCTCTCTCTCTCTCTCTCTCTCTCCACAAAGCTACAGCTTTCCAAGTCGTTGACACTGCTCACTTGACCTCCTCCACTAATACATTCTCTTGAGTGTCTTCGAGAATGCGATGTGATTCTCCAACACTCTCAAGAAACAAAGGAATTCTAAGGGAAATATATTTAATAAGAAAAAGTCTAGCGCGCTTGTGAAAATAAATGCCTACCCGTCAGTTGTAACCATCATGAAGTAAGTCCGTAAATAAAATGGAATATCAACAGATGAAGCAAAAAATAATGTTGATGCTGAACTTCAAACGTTTGCTGGTAACACAATATTCTGCTTCCGTGATTGATCTAGTGAATGAACATCTATAAATGCTGTCGCTTCGTAATGATAATGTTATTTCACTTGTTATTGCATTGATGCATCTTTCACAGACAGGTGACAAGCAGTAAAACAGCGGACGTTTTTCAGTATTTCGCACAGTTTACAGTAGCAGAGGCACTAATAACTGTGTTTTAAACTAAATTCAAGTACAAAATCTGTTTTACTGTAAACGGGGTATTAGCATAATAATCATAAACATGTTTAAAAACAATTATTTCCAATTTCTCTATGGAACTGTTTTGTTTGACTAATCATTTCAAATTCTTCAATATCAAAAATCAGTTTATGGTAGCACATTTATCGACGTAAATCTCCTTACGGTAGTATATAAACTAATAAACTTTTATTCCTGGCAGCGCTTTTAAGGAGACTTGTTCACGTCGGTTTTTTTCAGTAAACAAACTTTTATTCACGGTTCTAATTTCAATATGAAAAGGAGGAGATTTTGAACAGCTTAATACCTAGACGAGTTAAGGTCGAAAGAAGGATCTGTTCATTCAACAGAGTTGGAGAGCCACTCTCTTCCATCCCCTTTCCTTTTCTTTTCCCTTAGAGAAGGATATGAAATGATTAATAACCCATCCCATCGGTCTTCGTGTATAAATACCCTTGTACAATTTACAATAGACATAAACTACAGAGTAAGCCGAGTTCAAGTCAAAATTTATGATCTTAAATAGGATGATTGTTTGATGTAGCACAAAATCACATCCCTACATGATAATTACGTTTAATGATGACAAACTGGGGTGTTTGTTTGCTGTAGCCTATGGGAATGATGACAAAGATAATGAGGGTGACATTCTAATAATGAAGATGGTCACATGACAGCTTATACAGGCAGGACACAGAGAAAATAACGAGGTTATCAATAACTGTCAAGCGAAAAAAGATTATGAGTCATGAAATGTTTCTTTTTAATTCACTTCTCTTTTTATTAATTCCCAGAAATTTCTGAAAAGAAAGTTCTTGTTTAAAGATGAAGGCAAAGTCTTTGAACAAATGTTATTTGAGGCCACAGAAATTATTATATTTCCTACATGCCTAAGGCTAAAGGATTTTATTCACGAATATTAGATATCGTCAGTTTGAGAGAAAGAGAGAGAGAGAGAGAGAGAGAGAGAGAGAGAGAGAGAGAGAGAGAGAGAGAGAGAGAGAGAGAGGTGGGGGTGCTTCTGCTTAACCACTGAATAATATTTTTCAAGTTACTTAACGAAAATATAAGTACCTTTTAGAGTCGCAGGAGGAAAGTCTATATAACATCACCGCACCTTTTCAAATAATCTAATATTTGTTCTTCATGTTTACAGAACGTTTTCTCATGATGCGTTCTCCTTCATGTATGTTACCTCTGCGAAAGTTATTAAAGTTTTTAGGAATTTTTTGTTACCAGTCACCAATATATGAATGATTTTTTGCTCATCACGCTGCTGTTTATTACTTCAAGAATATTCGAATGTTTTTTAGCAAAACCTTGTATAAAATTTCCTACACAGTTTATTTCTCATTCCATGGGAAAACCAGTCGTCTACAAATAAGCGCATATCTTCAATGATATCATTAGTTCCTTACATTCTGTAATATGGATTAGTGTAATCATACCGCCATAACCGTCGGTAACAGAAGAGATGGCAAATCACGACCCAAGAAACGTTACGTACCGCCCAAAGCTTGGGCCAAGTTACCTTCATTCTCCATGCAAATACGGCGGTCCAAGGCAGAGCGATGGAAAGTCTAAGAGCGGAGTTCGTTACCCGTAGATTAACATAAGTACTACATCCAAAGGTTTTTCTAAAGAAAGAAAACTGATATCAAACTGTGACGTAATGGAAGCAATTTAGAGGTGAAAAGAGTAATTTGCAAACATCGGCGAAGTGCTCTCCATATCTGGAAAGTTCTTTGAATTTGTGGAATAACAATTCTAGGTTTAAATCCAAAAGATGAATTTAAACCTAGAATCATTATTATCCGACAGCTGCACATCAAGTTTTGGGACGAGTCATAAAGACATAACCTATTGTGTGCAGTCTTTCTGAACAGGATACCCAGATGTAAAAACGGGGGCAAAAGACAGAATGCAAATATTTCTCTCTGAGATCTTCTTTGCAATTTACGGAGAACGGCGTTTTGCCGTGGTGTTGCATACACGTGTCTACATGTACATATGAGAAATGATCAAAAGACAAAAAAATTCTGAGATTTGCTTTTCAAAATCTTTTAAACAAATTCTGGCACTAACATCACCAACGTTTTTATTTATACACGGAATTCGTTCTGATTATTATTTATGCATTTTGGACAGAACTTAAAAAGTTTTTATTTATACCAGAAATTCGTTCTGATTTTTATTTATGCATTTTGGACAGAACTTACGAAGTAGGAATTCATTCCGATTATTATTTATGCATTCCGGGCAAAGCTAACAATAATAAATTCTGGTGGGGCATTCTATTAGTTTCCTTGAGCTTTAAGAAGCAGGATGCCCACAGCTAACATTGCACTTCAAAATCTATCGAACAACAACAATAAAATTACTTAATTATGTATAAGGAAAATATATTTACTATGAGCAGACAACTAGGAGATCAAGTCAACCTGATAAAATGAGAGGAATTTTAAGACGTCTGTAAAACTGCTTTTAAGCCAGATAAGATAGTAATCAGCTGCGTTTAATAACCGAGGAACTTCAGGAATTCTCAAGGATATTGGAAGATGAGTATAATTAAGAAGATTATCCTTATTAAGATCGTTAGGAGATTCTGCTCACGAGAGAAGATTGTGTGTCCGTAATGCGTCTTTTGAATATGAAAGGATTATTGTGTATCACAACTTAAACTGATGTATATATTTGTGCATGCTAGTGGTTTTATAATCAAACATACATATGAACAAACACACACACCAGCACACACATATATATACATAAAAAAAATATATATATATACATACATACATACATACACACACGTATATATGTGTGTGTGTGTATGTATGGGTATGTGTGCGTGCGTGCATAGACTGCGTTATGGAGAGTGTCAGGCAGCCATATGGCCATTATTTTTTAGACCAGAAAGGAGAAAGGCGGAACTAGGTGCCAAGCCTTTCGCATTTATTC
Source organism: Macrobrachium rosenbergii (assembly GCF_040412425.1). Taxonomy (NCBI): domain Eukaryota; kingdom Metazoa; phylum Arthropoda; class Malacostraca; order Decapoda; family Palaemonidae; genus Macrobrachium; species Macrobrachium rosenbergii. Next base: position 49,341,921 of record NC_089741.1, read on the forward strand.
CGTTCAAAAAGGCGGAATAAACGCGAAAAAGCCCGCACTTCGTTTTTTTTTTCCTTCTGCCTTCGTGGTTCAAACATGATGGTTCTAACTTGGCATCACCAGTGTGAGTCCCGAGATCAATCCTACGTGGTGGGAAGCGATTTAGACCCTTCCTTGAAAAAAAAAATGTATGGTTCATTTTTTGACTTGGTTTAAGAAGTGAATTAGGTAACTGGTTGTCATAACTTTTGGTTTTTGCGAACCGGATGGTCAACATTGTCTGGCGTCACCCCCCCTCTAGGGAGATGAGGAATATAAAGATATTTTATCATTAGCAACGACAGGTGTTGCTTTTTTCCTTTTTCCATGAATCAGCGAAGAGCCAGACTGGCTCGTTCCAGTCAATGTGAAAGCCAGAATGCAAACTGAACGAGAATCTCTCTCTCTCTCTCTAATAATTTCCTGCAAGTTGTACTGTAGATGCGAGTTTAAAAAATACTTTACACTTTTTTTTTATGTTTATTGGATTTAAATACTCGTGTTTAGTATTATTTTTATCCTCACAGTTACCATATGCCAAATTCTCCAGTCTTGGGGCAGTATGAATAGGGATTGGCAATCAATCTAAGAAACTATTAAAATCAAACAAACAATGAAAGGTAAACGCAGCTTCTAAGCAGCCGTAATAAATATGAAGAGATATAAAACATTCCCTACATCAATTCTAAAGAGAGTCCTGAATCTTTTGAGCCCAGCTGGGTGAGAGGAAGATTAGGAACCATTTCTAGCTGAAAATCGTACATGTGGCTGAAGACTGTTTTTTTAATTCGGATGTAAAAACACTACAACATAAACAATTAAAGATAAATACAAGAAAAACAAACCAGAAGAAAACTTTACTGAGGTCAACAACAAAGACTATGACAATGAATGAAAGAGGTTCCTCGCTCTCCAATTAGGGCAAGACCCTTTTGTCATGCAAGTTCGGACTGGTCATAGAAATACCACAAGAATCAAGAAAAAAATTGCTGGGCAGAAATGCCCAGCTCTTTCACTCAGTATAGACAAATGGATTCCAAAGGCAGGGGATGCTGGTGCAACGCGTATGTAAAGATACTTTGCAGTTGAAATTAAAATATATAAGATTTGTAGCTCATAAATTAAAATATATTAGAGTTGCAGTTCATAAATTAAGATATATTAGATTTGTAGTTCATTAATTAAAATATTAGATTTGTAGTTCATTAATGTAACATAAATTTTTATTCATAAATTAAAATGAATTAGATTTGTAGCTCATAAACTAACTTTGCTTATTCTCAGTGAATTCTAACTAATGCATTTCAATAAATCATTTTTAAGATTTTCCTTTCTACTTTCTTCGACCAGGCATCAGCGATATACAGTACGCTCTTATAAACGCTCAAATCTGTAACAGACAAAAGCAAAGTTTTCGAGCATAACTTATTACAGCACTAAGAGTATTTAAACGAAAGTTTTCAACCAACAGCCTTGTGGGTGACAACAATTTACTGCAGTGATTCCCACTGATATTTTTTGAACCTTACGTTGATTGTGTTGACTTTTTGAGGGGTTTCTCATCTGGAAAACGTTATGCCTAGGAGTTCGATGTAATTTACGAATAAAAGGACACTTTTAAGTACAGTAACTACCTTCGTGAGTTCCATTACCATAATCGAAACAGCTGCATTGAACTAAGAAGAAACCTGAAATATCAAGTTTTTCCTGAGTTATGGAGAACCTGAAGTGTCTGGAGAACCTGAAGTGACTGGAGAACCTGAAGTGTCAAATTAAGAACGGTACAACTTTACAAGTTCCTCAGGTAAAACAATAACAAAGGCTTTGCTCAAAGGGATTTTTTTGTAGGAATAATGAAAAGCAAACCATTATATAAATCCGCTTTAAATCTCTCGTTTTAACCTCTCGGACTTTGGATCATTATATATATATATATATATATATATATATATATATATATATATATATATATATATATATATATATACATACATATATACATATATATATGTATGTATATATTGTATATATATTTCATGTTAACCTTTCTAAGGGGTAGAGAGAGAGGCTGGGCCATATTACTATAAAGCCGATGGGATGGTCATCCTAAAAGCTAAGGAGGCCGGTCGGGTGTAAGTGTGGTTTGACTTGGGGGTAATGCAAGGAGAGAGGGTTACAAAGACGCCGGGGGAGGGGGGGGGGTGAGGGGAGACGAGGGTAGGGGGGAAGAGGGGCTAAAAAGGATAGAGGTCAGACGAGAGCAAGGGAGTTTGAGGTTAGGAAAGGGGGATCTGAAGGAGAGAAGGGATAAGAGGTAGGTAGTGGATGAGAGGCTGCCAAGTGGAGGAGGGAAGGGAAGGGAAGGGGAGGGGAGGGGAGGGGAGGGCAAAAGAGGTTACCAAGGATCGAGGGGAGAGGTGCATGGCCAAGGCAAAACCCCTTTGTCATGCAAATCGGGTCAGGTCCAGACGGGATCCACTGTGAGCAAATCACTGCGACTGTCCCTGCAGTGTTGCCAGACAGAATAATAGTAGTCGCCAGACACCATAAAGATGTCCATAAAGAATGTGCGTCTGAAAGGAAAATATCCTTATTAAATATTTTGGAAGAGCCCAGCAAACAAAGACTGTAGCCATAATCATCTAAAATGCAGGCGTCGATCAGGATGATCAGCGTTTTTCTTGGCAAGGATAGCTTTTATTCTTTTTTTTTTTGCCGCTTTGAATGGATAAATTTTAACAATACAAAATTTCTGATTACGATTATTTTCCCAATAAAATTTCATTTTATTGGACTCAAGAGAGATATAGTGTTAAACAACTGAAACCTATCTAAAAAAAACACCGCACAGTTACTGTTAACTGTTCGGAAACTACAGACATAAACGAGTTCCAAAATTTCATATCTCCAGCTTTGGTTGTATCCACGATTTCTAATTCGTACGTTCTTTCCATTCGTATCTTCTAATGCGAAATCGAAAAATCCATCATTTCGGTGTTGATTGAACGCAACGCAAAAATTAATCAGACAGTAGCAATTTAATTAACAAAAAAAAAAAAAATAACCCTGGTTCCCTTTTCTACATCAGGGAACATTACAATGCAGTGCAATATGGTGTACTTTTTTTTTTTTTTTTTTTTTTTTAATTTTGGGGCGGTATTACCGCATGGGCAAGTCCAACCAAACTGCAATCCTGACGGATTATCGCGAGCCTCACGTGATTGCCCAAGTCTAGAATGAAATTTAGAACTGGGAGGGGAAAGTAATAAAAGTATACAGAAGGAGTGTAAAGGCTGATTACGTTCCAGGATGAATGGTCAGTGAGTAGATTCTGGATGGGAGCAATCATGGGAAGGAAATAAACAACAGACGGGCAAATGACGTTGTTTTGGTAAAAGCCTACATATTTTACCTCCTTTACGCAAGAGGCCTGACACTGATAAAACTACAGATAATCTACAGACCCTACAAAGCTCCCATTGACACTGTGGCCAGCCGGTCCCTGCCGGATTCCCATTCTCAGTCTCCCTCTATCCACTCCTTTGCTCTTTCTCCCCCCCCTTTTTTTTTCCTCCTCTTCTCCCTCTCTCTCTCCCATTCTTCAATCTTCCTTCTCTCACTCCTCCACTACCCAAACCGCAGCATTTTAGAGGTCCGAGGCAGCGTTGTGTAGTTTGCAAATTCAGGCTTTTAAACTTCACTTTCCGGTCCGGAGTAGAAAAGATGGGGAGGAGGGTGGGGTGGGCGGCAGGGGAAGGAAGGAGTAGGGAAGAGGTGGGGTTAATGGGATGCTGAGAGAGATAGAGAAAAATTTGTGTAGAATTCGGCGAGAGGCAAAGTTGAAGGTTGGCGTCAAGGACATGGGGGAGTCAGCTTCAATGCATCAAATTCTATATGGAAATAGTAAAACATGGCCCATCAACAACAACAACAACAAAAAAAACAACAATAATAATAATAATAATAATAATAATAATAATAATAATAATAATTATTATTATTATTATTATTATTATTATATTATATGGACAATCATTTCTGAACACATCTCTTCCGTACTGGAGATTACCTAAATATTCTAAACTTATCTCTTTTAAAAGTTAAAACATGCTCGTACGTCCCTTGTTATATTCCCCAGCGCCCCTCTATCACTCTCTCTCTCTCTCTCTCTCTCTCTCTCTCTCTTCTCTGTCTCTCTTTTGGCAGTCGGCTGCGCCTTTCTACGAATGTACGAAATGAGGCGAAGCGAATTCAAATCAGCAAAATGTTTTCATCATTAAAGCCTGGATGGTTTCCTATGGGATTCAGGGAGGCTCTTTGAGATGTAATCTTTGTATGTTTATCGTCGAGGGGTAGGGCCCTTTGGAGAGAGAACTTATTACTTATGTAAACAACAGCAGATTCTGCCTTCATTCAACTATAATTTGTTGAAAAGTTTGTCTATTTTATTTTTTTTTAAGAGTAAGGATTGTTTTACTAAATCATACACCGTGATTACTGTTGTTTATAATGATAAAATCATTATTACTATTTTTATGACTACTATACAAAGCAAAATACAAGGGTGCCTGTAGTCATCAAGGCCAGAACCCTGGAAGAAAACTGCCTTCTTTACACATAAACGTGCTCATAAATATGTCGCTCTCCATCTTTCTCTCTCTCTCTCACGCCCACACCCACCCACACAAACACACACACATACACCCATGCGCGGGCGCGCGCGAACAAACGCTGAAAGACCAAACGTTAACGGCGGGATTTTTAGCCGAAAGTTTATTTCTAGGAAACTTGAATTGAAGTTCATCTCTGGAAGTATCATAAGATAGTTTTGGAAGTAAGTTGAGAAAGAAGTTGAAAGGCTGCTAGAATAGTTCTAACGCTCTCCGTCCATTCACACAGCCTACACTCACACACACACACACACACACACACACACACACACACACACACACACACACACACACACACTCTCTCTCTCTCTCTCTCTCCATCAACGGGATTTCAATATCTGGTACTTGAATCTCGCCTCTGATTCTTAATTGTTTTCCAATCTTATCTGAATTCACATGAGACTTGGATTTTTTCCCCCCCTCAGCTGCCTCGTTGCTAAGCAACTGGTAGCTTGTTGCTAAAGTTCCCTATTGATCTCGCAAGCGCCGTTGTAGTTAGGCCGACTGTTTAAAACTAGTCAATTTTTATTCTCCTTTTTAACTCCACGAACGAGAATGATTCTTTAACGCACGGCTGAGGGAAATGACTCGTAATACATGCCTACGGTAAAAAATGTTTTGTTTTAATTATTTTATCAACTAATTAGAATTACGAGAACGCCGCGAGACTAACAGCAGCAGGAACGTTTAATAAGATAAAATTTCGTGCTTGTTCAGGCTCAAACGCAACCACTATTAAATTATAATTTACTTTTTACACAAACAAGGGACTGCCTAATATAGCAACATTAATAAGACTTTAGGATTTCTACCCTAAACGCACTTGGCAAAAGATACAAACATGACAGAAATACCAAAATGTTATACGCAAATGAAATTCAATTCGTAAGAAATATGAATATGAGAGGAGATAAATGTGAATTGAATATCGAATTAGGCCAAAGGCCAAGCACTGGGACCTATGAGGTCATTCAGCGCTGAAACGGAAATTGACAGTAAAAGGTTTGAAAGTGTACCAGGAGGAAAACCTCGCAGTTGCACTATGAATCAACAGTTAGGAGAGGGTGGAAAGTAAGATGGAAGAAAGAGAATATGAAAGGAGGTGCAGTAAAAGGAACGAAAGGGGTTGCAGCTAGGGGCACAAGGCACGCTGCAAAGAACCCTAAGTAACGCCTACAGTGCACTGCGTGAGGTGCACTGACGGCACTAACCCCCTACGGGCATGAAGTTATTGTGTTCAATTAACTTCAATTCAGAATTAATATAAACCCGTTGAATTCATGAGCACGAAGGCTGAAGTCAATGAGTTAAAGCTGAATCCGCTGTCAAATAAACGTAAACTTTTAATAATGATTTTGTGCTGCGAAACATTACATTAACCAGTGCCTGGAAAAATGAAATATGCATGGTTCTGTCAAACTGTATATAAAAAAACTCTCTATTGATAATCGATACACCATGACACTATCTGAAAGTTGTTTTGTTGAAACGATTTTAAAAAGTATAAAACTAAACAAATCAAAACTAAATTGCTCCGAGAAACTTAAAAATAATGAAATTTAATCGCTCGAAAATATAAAATACAATAAGAAAAACTGATAACCTTGCACAAAAAAATAAAAAATAAAAATCTTAAATGTAAACCTGAACTTGTTTGGAAAATAAAAGAGGAAAGCAAAACTATGGAAAACATTTTGAAACCAAATTTCTGAAAATAAAATAAAATAAAAAAGGGATAAAACCCGAAAGCCCGCACGGCAAAGACCAGAAACACGTTCCTTCCGAAAAAAAAAAGAATAAGCAAAAGAAAGAAAAGAACTAATGAAATAAGCAAAGTCGGTCTGATCCAGCGAGCGCTTCATCGAGAGAGAGAGAGAGAGAGAGAGAGAGAGAGAGAGAGAGAGAGAGAGAGAGAGAGAGAGAGAGAACCGGAAGCGCTCTGACCCGAAAAATCTCTCCAGGAGGAATGAAATGAAGTTCAGGGCAAATGAATGATTTCATTCACATCGGGGTGTGGGAAATCTCGCTCGAGAATTTACGTGGGTTTCACTCCTGAGCAATGGACGTTCAATTTTCAGGCGATCCTTTCGCTCTTTGCCCACAGACTCATGATGAAAGGGAGGTATGGGAAAGAGGCAAAAGGGAGGAAGAGGAAGACATGAAGGAAAGATGAAGTATGTGGATAAAGGAAGAATAGGAGAGGAAAAAGTTATGGTAGCGCGAGAAGGGGGAGGAAGAAAAAGAAGAAGAAAAAGGGAAGGGGAAAAGAGGAACAGCATGATTTCTTGAAGGCAATAAATAAGGGCAATGGGAACTTCAAACCTATATTTAGATACTGTCTGGATAACATGATGATCAAGTTTTCTAACAATTATGTAACAATTTTCGTCCATACATAAACTCACAAGTAATTACTAACCTGGGTAATGAGAGGGTGGGCATACCTTACAACCTTTAAAGAATTACCTGAGTGACGATAATTCTGTTTGGTGACGACGACGCTGCGTAACTCAATAACTTTTACCAAGGTAGGTAAGCAAGTAATGGTTACCCACTATTGTTATTTCTCCGTACAAGCCTGATAGTATGCGCTGCCCTAGGTCAGGTTTGGATGTATCCCAGTCGATTTTTTACACCCACCCCTCACCCCCAACAGCAAAGGTTAGATTAGGTTAGGTTACGATATGTCCTTATGATCGGTAATCACACGCACAAGGAAAATTTTTTAAGACAGTTCTTTGAGTTTTTTGTGCAGATTTGTCTATTTCACCATTACCGTTGATGCTATTATTAGAATATATAAGATTTAAACCTGATGTCAAGCGCTGGGCCCTATGAGGTCATTTAGCGCTGAAAGGAAAATTGGGAGTAAAGGTTTTAAAGGTGTAACAAAAGTTGAAACTCGCAGCTGCACTATGAAACAATTGTTAGGGACGATGGAAAGTAAGATGGGAGAAAGAGGACATGAACGGAGGTACAGTTAACGGAATGCAAAGGGCTGCAGCTAGGGGCAGAAGGGACGCTGCAAAGAACCTTAAGCAATGCATGAGGTGCAACAGTTGATGCGATTGACTCCAATTTAGTGTCATCATTTTAGATCTTAACCTGTAGGGGTAGGGTTAGGTTTAGTTTGGTTCTTACGTTAAATGTGGTTTTTCTAATGATTGTTTGTTTTCATAGTAATTTTTTTTACATTTCCGCCGCAAAATGCTTAATTTACAGGTAACTTCACCCTGAACCGCAAATTCCCAACATACCACCTATTAATGAGTTAAGGAAGGCATTTGTGACTGGCAGAAACGCCAAAATCTTACAGGAAGGAAATGGGGAACAAGACGTATAAGGATGCGGATAAAAAGACAAGGAGGAGGAGGAGGAGGAGGAAAAATGCCGATTAAGAAAAGTTTTGGAGGAGAATATGGAAGAGAAATTCTTTGATTGATTCTCGGATGATTCGTCGAGTAAACTTTAAAATAATCAATTCCCTTCAACCTGCCACAGCTTGACGCGTCCAGAAATTTATCAAAGACAGACGGTAGGGTAAAAAAAAAAAAAAAAAAAAAAACACAAGGGCGAGCGAGGTATGAAGGATGGTAACAAGAAAAGGAAAGGAAGTTACTGGAACTTTTAATATCTTCAAAATTTCCGTAACTTCCCTCGCTATTTTGTTGATGCTTCAACTCTTTTATTATTTCTCCCATCGTTGTTACGCAACAATTTGTTTTAAAAATATTTTTTCCCCTAATTTGTTCTACTTTTTCTACCGATTTAGTTTTTCTTTCAACCTTTTCTCATTACATTTAAAGCAAAAAACTTTAACGTTGAAAATTATTTTGCCAAAATTTTGCGACTTTAATAGGTTTTGTTACTTGCTGCAGTTTCCAAAACCATTTGGGAAGCGCTCTCTCTCTCTCTCTCTCTCTCTCTCTCTCTCTCACACATCATAACAGGAGCTGAATTTCAGGATAGGTAAAACCCATTAATTCCGTTGGTCCCAACACGAGAGAGTAGAGCACATAATTCCCGACTACAAAATAAGCAGTGGCATCTACAGCGAGGTCGGATTAGGAATGTGAGCTGGCCCTGGAATCCCTCTGAAGAAGAGCTTGGAATTCCAGGCAAAATCTTATATTGTCTAATTGTATATTTTAATATATTGTACATATTATTCAGATAAATGTTGCATGTTTACAACCGTCTTATCAGTTGTTCAGTAGCAAGAGCTTATGTGCATAGAAAAAAAATAAAATGTAATTAATAAACCTTGTGCGCCTAGAAATAAAAAAAAAAAAGAAAACGCAATGAATTAAAAGTCCAGTTTCATTATTTGTATAGCTAATTCTGGTCGAATACGTCAGTTTTGAAATTACCTGCAATTTGAATACAATCTACTTTCATAAATCCCAAAGGAAATGCCGTACGTATGTTCATTTCATATTTACTGGAAACAAAGTAGACAATACTGCATTTTCTACTATTTGTAAGAATAGCATCTTCATATATCAATTTACTTTCAGTGTTCGATCATTGTACAACTGTACTTCTTCCTTTCCTACTGTCCTTGTCTTAATGATAATCTTTGCATTCTATGTTATCATCATTAATCATCTTCCAAACAATTCTCCCTCCCTATGTCTTCATATCTACAGGCGCCATTGTTCCATTCACGGGGTCTTTCCATTGTCATATATCAACGGCACTTCATTCTCACGCGAGAATGACTCTATCTGAAATGATAATGAACATGCGACTGTGCACATTGTCCATTCATGTAATTCAGTACTTGTAAATTCATATCGGTTTATGACAATGGCCTTTCGCTCGACTTTAAAGGTATAACAGGTGATGTCTGTTTCTGAATGCATGCATCTCTCTCTCTCTCTCTCTCTCTCTCTCTCTCTCTCTCTCTCTCTCAATTGCATACACTTTTACAAATACGGATTTATATACATTTTATACATTTCAAAACGGCACCTTTTCCGGGCTGTTAGCCCCACGAGAGAGAAAATTCCCCATAAACGCCGCTGGGCCCTTACTATCGTGAGGCCCACTGCAGTAACAGGTTATTGTCTTTGTAAAATTCATGAGGATTAAACAATAACATTCTCCCATTAACGAGTTCCATGAGCTCCCCAGTGAATGGAACGATGGGGGGTCGGGGGGGGGGCGGGTGTTTGCTGTCCCATTCTCTCTACAATGACATTGCAGTAAACAGAAAGAATAGGGTTGTCCTCAGAGCGGTTTTATATCTCTCGGTCATCACCCTCGCTTAAATGAAACAGTTTTCATAATAATAACTCTAAAAAGTAAATGTACAATGGAAAATGAGTCCATACAAATGAAATAAAAGGAAATAGTGAAACACTACATTGGGGATAATATGACTAACCCTCGTTACGCTAAGCACTGACATATGTATGTACAGTATGTATGCATATATATATATATACATATATATATATATATATATATATATATATATATATATATATATATATATATATATACATACACATATACATATACATTATGCCTCTGCTGATAAGAACAAGACATCAGTTACTTTGTAGTAATACGTCCATTGTGGATAGCAACACGGAATGGAGGAAATGGGGCTAGCAACTCCATCTCAAAGTACCAGCTGGGAATCGTTCGAGTAACATCTTTTGGAGTATGCATGTGTATATACTGTATACATATGCATATGTCATGAGACGAACATGACCAGATGAAAAATCCACTTAACAAGCACGATATTTCTAAAACTACTCCATGACGTCACGAATCAGGAATCAAGACAAGGCTACTTATTTTCCAAACGTTTCTCCATAATCTTTCGATGTCTTCGAGTCCCTTGCTACACATTACATAGAACTAAGATTTTGTGTTATTCATGGTCCATTAATTTCTAGAAAATCTCAATATAAACTTCAGTTTCACACAGCTTTGGCGCAACCATAACGTATTTGGCATGGCTGTCACCTCAGAACATTTTTCAATTTTATTCTTATCCTTCAGCAAGAAGCCGTTTCCTCTAAAAAAATGACAGCTAAATAGCAATAACTTTCATGCCCCAGGAGTTGAATTAAGGCTTCAATAAACTTCTGAATTAAGGCTGAAACTTCTGGCAAAAAGTAAACTTTAAGAAATTGCTGAATTAAGGCAACAACGCCTCTCACGATCTGCAACATTACGGAATGCTGAATTAAAGTTTAAACTCTGAGCAATTTAACTCTCATAAACAGAAAAATTTCGATTCAAACTCCAGCAAATAAACTAATGCAAACTACTGACTAACTGTTGTTACTACTGATAGACAAGAAAAAAAGTGCACCAAAGTTTCTTCGGCGCAATCGATTTTTCTATACAGCCGCGACAGCGTACAATTAAAGCCACCGAAGATAGATTTATCTTTCGGTGGTCTCGGTATAATGCTGCATGAGCCGCGGCCCATGAAACTTTAACCACAGCCCGGTGGTGGGATATCCTATATGACTGCCAGAAGCACGATTATTAATGACTTCAACCTTAAGTAATATAAAAACTACTGAGGCTAGAGAGCAGCAATTTGTTACGTCTGATGATTGGAGGGTGGATGGTCAACATACCAATTTGCATCCCTCTAGCCTCAGTAGTTTTTAAGATCTGAAGGCGGACAGAAAAAAGTGCCGACGGACAGACAAACTGGCACAATAGTTTTCTTTTACAGAAAACTGAAAGGGAAGCTTCCACAAACTGCTGAACTAAGAATAAAACGCCGAGCAAAAATAAACTTCAGCAAACAGCTGATTTAAGGATGAAACGCCTAGCGAAAAACACCCGTCCGAACACAGCTGAATTAAGGATGAAATGTCCAGCAAAAAGTAACCCCCCAAACTCCGTTGAATTAAGGATGAAATGCCTGGCAAAAACTGGACTTCTACGAACTGCTGAATTAAGGTTGCAACTCCTAAAGAAACTTACAGAAGCTGCTGCATTAAGAGTGAAACGCCTAACAAAATATTAACTGTCACAGACTGATGAATTAAAATTGTGACTACTTGTAGAAAACTTCTACAACCTGATGAATTAAATATGAAAGTATAACAAACACTGTTTCATAAAATGCTGAACTGATGCTGAAACTAGTGGAAAATAAACTCCAAAAAGCTCTGAATCAGGGATGAAAAGCCTTACAGTAAATAACTTTCTATATTTTGTTGCATTAGAGAAGAATCCTCCGTGAAAAGAAACTTCCAGAGCGTCACATACATTCACAGACACATCACACGTGGAAACTGCTCTTGGGTTAAAAAATACTTTGAGATAGGAATACCGAACAGCCAGCCTCCAGCTATATTGGACACCGTTTCTTTCTACCCAGGAAGTAGAAATTTATAGCCGAATTTCTATCGGAATTCCATACAGGTGAGACGAAAGGTAATGAATTATTTCTGGATTTAGCTGTTTTTGTTGGATCCTCGACACTGGTAGAACGTCACCCGGGAAATAATTCCTTGTAAAATTTTGTAAATGTTTATTTATTTCTCAACATCTTTTTTAAAGGTAATTTAACATAAAACAGACTATTTCAAAGTAATATGAAGATATACTGGCAAAATGTGAAGTAAAATACACATAACACCCTAAAAAAATTTTAGCATTATGACATCAAATACATGACCATTAAAATGTTAACTGTATGTTTGTTGCTTTAGGATGTGTAGACTACTTGCATGTTTTCTTTAGTATATTTGCCTCTTCTACCAAAAAGCCCATTTTTTAAATGATGAAATGCTACATGCAAACTCTAACAATGTATTAATAATGTTTTCCGATTCTGGATTAAAATGAATAAATTAATTCACTCACCCAATAGAAAAAAGAAAGTAGGAAAGAACGGGGACATGGAAATCAGAAAAGGAAGTGCAATAAACAAGCACAGACAATCACGTCCCCGCCCTCCGTTCAATGAACTCATTAACATGAGAAAGATTCGACAAGGGCACTTCATCTCTACCCTACAAAACCAAGTAGTCCTTACAAGCAGGAAACGTCTCGCATTTTGAACGAATTACATCCCTCGTTCCTCGTCTTCTGAAGTTTCTCTGCTGCAATAAGAAAACATAAAAGACGCACACGCACGCATACACGCACACACAACACACACACAAACGCGTACACACGCGCACACACACAGGACGCCTCGACGCAAAAGAGAATTTTGCCCTGAAATTAATCGGTCCGGAACCGTAATGAAATTCCTCGTCCGGGGAAAGCATTCTCTGCCAAGACAGAGCCTGAAAATTGTTAAGTCAATTGTATCCGTTTCTGGAATGAAATTCTTTCGGCTCTTCTTAAGTGGGAGGACAGTCCCAGCCCTTGTGCTTTAAAGCAGGAAATAATTATGTTAACTTCCCAGAGCCCCCCAGGGTCTTCCCAAGGTCTTTCTTCAAGATTACTCGGCCAGCATTTTGTACCTTATTTTTTTCTCTCTCCATTTCTCTCAGCGTGTCCTTCATTATTCTCTCTTTCATTAGAAATAAAAATATACATTACAGACTTATGACATTACATATTGCTTTTATAGGCCATCTTGATGAACCTTCAACAAAACACTTGAAATTTAAATGTAAAAGTAGACACACCAATACTTATTAGGGCACTTCTATTCGTTTGTTTTCTGAGCTACCAATGGTTTCTCCCACTGTCTCAGAATATGTTTTTTTTTAATTTTTAATATGTGAAACCCAACATCCTATAATTAGCCAAATCTCTCTCTCTCTCTCTCTCTCTCTCTCTCTCTCTCTCATAAAATCATCCTGCCACGAAGAACTAAAACTTGTACTATAATTACCCGTCAATAAGTTCTATCTTAGGAATGAACATGATATGACTAATAAAACAGCTATTCAAAGTATTTCCAGATAATCTGGGAAGTGTAGCTAATCTGGAAGTCCTTCGTAAACCTACCCAGTTCTTTCTTAAATCACTTATAAATCTGAAGACCTTGATTATAAGCTAGGAACTACGAGACGAAGTTTCCAGAACCATAAGACGTTTAACCATACTTCTTCTCTGTACTATCCTTTATCTGTCGTAGGACTTCTACTTTTTCAAGCTCATCACATAGACGCAAAATGCTCACTGACACGTATAAAAATATCTAAAAATAATCACGCAAGAGCTACACTAGACTATAACACAGGTCTAACATAGCACTCCAAATTTTCCTGTCTTAAAAGGGGTCTTGCTACATTCAACGCTGCAAGAGAAGACACCTAGCTCTTGACCTTAATGGTGATAATGATGCTTGAGCACCATTCCTTGCTACGTTAGAGTTCGGAGATGGGACAGGGAAATAAGTCACATACTAATACTATATATTCTGAATATTTAACTTTGGGATTTTATAGCAGTTTAGACCAGTCAGTTTGAAACCTTACAAATAATTTGGGTTGTGGCCATTTTTATTGATTGTGAATTCTTCAACAATTATTGCCAACAGACTTTTAGTATTTAGTCTTTCCATTTGCTCTCATGAGAGTTCTTCAATGAAGGGGTGGGTAGAGCTCTCGGCTAACACGCTGTAGACCCAGCGTTCGACTCTCCGACAGGCCAATGAAGTGCTACAGGAATTTATTTCTGGTGATAGAAATTAATTTCTTGTCATAATGTGGTTCGGATTCCACAATAAGCTGTAGGTCCCCTTGCCAGTAACCAGTTGGTTCTTAGCCACGTAAAATAAATCTAATCCTTCGGGCCAGCCCTAGGAGAGCTGTTAATCAGCTCAGTGGTGGTATGGTTAAACTAAGGTATACTTAACTTTTTGCTCTCTTGAGAATTCCTGCTGTTGATATTTGCTAATAATGGCCTAAGAGACGACTGTGCTGTCTCCTGCTCAGTAAGCTGCGATATCAATTTCAGTTACAATGACTAAACACCTGTGCTGTTTAACTTCTAGGAAATAATTCTTATGAGTTCATTTATTATTAGAACTTCAAGTCCTAGAAGATTCAGTGGCATGCTCTTTCCATATTACTTTAAACGTTGCTGGGTAATCCGTAAGCCCCAGAGAATTTTAAATCCTGTTATTCGGACTTTTGTGTTGTAATCCGTAGTTCCTAACCTAGGTTTCAACTGAACTTTGTGTATCTAGTAGTAAGGTGGAAGAAATAGTCAAAGTTCCATGCTTCGTATGTAAGGGTTTCCCATTCTCTCTACAGTTTCTTACACGTTTTCCTTCCTTTTTTTTCTTGTTCCCTTCGGACCTGGGCTAGATAACTGCGCTCAGTTGCCCATTCTATTGTGTTTTGGTTTTAAAAATAATTTAGAGAGTCATGTGTTAGCAGTTAGTAAAATGCTAATTATTAATTAATATATTAGAAGACTTTGCCAATTTTAACTGACAAAAGTAGGTTAAGGCCTAATATATCATATGTTATTTCCTTTATCCCTCATCTCTAACAAACTACTGCATAAAATACTTGGCCGAAAATATTAATTTCCAAAGTGCGAAATCGCTAATAAATGCTAAGAGGAAAGTTTAAGAGGTTTCCATGCAACCAAAATTGATTAAGAAAGAGAGTTAAATCAGAAAATAATAATAATAATAAGTAACCAATAACTCTGAATCAAAGCTAATTACAACTTGATATTCTTACCTCCTAGTTCTCTTGTGGAAGTACAACTTTGAGAGAGAGAGAGAGAGAGAGAGAGAGAGAGAGAGAGAGAGAGAGAGAGAGAGAGAGAGAGAGAGAGAGAGAGAGATTTTCCTTAAAAACACTGAATCACATCGACTTTCTCCTGGCCTAAATCGAGACACAATCTAGAACCACATTGATTTCTTTCCACAAGATTAAGCGAGGCTTAGGAATAACTTGCAGGAAAGCTGAGAAGGAAAGGAAACATAGGGAGTGCAGAATCACCTCCTTATAGGTAGGCAAGACAAGCTGGAGTCTGCAAGAAGATACTGATGAACACGAATTATTGAGATAGTCTTACAGAGAGGAGTAAACTCATTGCCATGGAGTTTGGCTTGAACGGCCTTATTTCAGATCTTGCCAAAACCCATTTGTTTTTCTACTTGTTCCAGACATAGGGGCTCATAAATGAATGAACATGTTCAGTACTTTTAACCGAGATAAAAACTGTCATTGAAACCTAAAACTGTAGGAGGATTTTCCCTGATGTTTTTATTCGATGACGATGAGCTTCGTTTTGACTATATTACAAATGCCTTTAAATTCTTATCCTTTTTCTGAAGAGTTTTAAATTCTATATCTCTATTCTTATACCAGACCATCATATTACTTTGTTTTTTCACAGGAAAGATTTCCATATTCTCGATTTCTCCCCTGCCCTCAAATCCACCTGCCCCAATCACACAAATGTAAGAGGAGGGTAATATTTTACGGTGCGTACTGCAATTCAGTTAAGTGGGTTTTGTGGTTACACAATCAAAAACTCGACGAAACGAGGACTGCACAGCATCTTCTCATACGACCATATCCGCTCTTCCCATTTTGGAATATTAACAGGGAGATCCGAAATTAATTAAGATCCAATTCCAGTTCATAAATTCTAAAGAAGAAGGTCCTTCCCCGGATATACTAATGAAATGGCGGGAGGGAATATTCCCTATTATATTTCCTATCATATTCCAATTCCACCTCCCACACAGCCCTGGTTCCTCGTCGCGAAAAGACGAGGCAAAGGAAGCCCCGATGAAAGGGACGGAGACGACACGAACATTATGGAACATAAGAAACCGTTCATTCATTTCAATATCAGCTCCCAAAGAAATTATTCCTCGCACAAACGCCAACGAGAATAGTTGCTCGCTGTACAAAGGCACTTCTTGTTCCGGTTGACAATAGGAAGAGTCCGCCAGCGATTCTGAATGGAGATTTTAATTTTCGAATGGCAGAGTCTATAAAATAATACTATATTTAAACGTTTCAAATGAGAAGTTGTTATTGAAAAGATGAGTTTAAACAATGGTGTCGATTGGACAACGATACGCGCTATGCATGCAGACCGCTACATACATACATACTGATACGTGTTGATGTCATATGTACGAATAGCTTACCTCATATTATTGAAGGAACACCAAGCGCTAGCTTCCCTTAGCCAAAACCAGCCATTTGGGATTACTATTTAATCTTTTGATTCATATATATGTATGTATGTATGTATGTGTGAATGTATAAATACATATATATATATATATATATATATATATATATATATATGTATAACACACGTACATAATATACATATACACATATATATATATATATATATATATATATATATATGTATGTATATATATACATGAGTGTGCGTAGTACTATTTTTAACTAACCCATTTTTATCTTCGCTATGATATAAAATCTTCCTCTGTGTGTGATTGTTCCCCGCCATTCCCTTAACAATTCCTTGCATAATTGGCAAAGGCACCTCAGCCTTTGGTCCATCAGTTGCTTTCCTTGACGATAACCTAAATTGGCCTTGGCAGAATCCTGATGAACTCATCACTGACGAATCTGTTCAGTCTACGACTCTCTTAAGATAGCTAGAAATCTGTTTGTGTGGTTGTGCCTGCGATTGTGTCGATTTTTTCAATTACCCAGCACTCTAGGATTCGGATTCTACAAATATCTTCATACTAATGACATGCACACGTTTTATAATGTATATAATATACATATATATACATATACTGTATCTATATGTCTAAATATATATACAGTATATGTGTATATATATATATATATATATATATATATATATATATATATATATATCATATATATATATATCTATATCTATATATATATATATATATATATATATATATATACTATATATATATATATATATATATATATAATATATATTTTCAACAACCATTTCCGGTAAGAAGGGTGGTACCTAAACAAAAAAAGACAACGATCACTGCCCTATTTATACTTGAACTGATGAATCGTTGATGAACAACTGTGCTGAAAAGTTACATAATATTACCCACTTTTATACGCCTACAGCGTAAGCCTAATCGTAAACACGATCCTTTTATGAATAAACGCTCAACTACGGGAGTTTTTACCCTCATGCTAGTCATGAAGGTTGGGAGTAGGGTCAACGGCCCTTATCTGAAAACCAAACGCTTAACAAATTGGCAACATACTTTAACGTTCTGGTGCAAGCGATAGTGGGTAGTAACGCGACTCCAAGTCAAGATTCTAGGTACGTACATAAGAGTGGTATACCCTAGAATGTAGTTGTTGCCAGTTTTCCAACATACCTTGTATTATTAACCAATTTTACGCTTCCTTGTTTTACTATTTTAATACACATGCATACACAAACACACACACATACATACACGCACACACATACTCGGTTTTTTTTCAATCTTCGACGACCCTAGAGGCTAGGAGAGCTCATCCATTTCCGAAGCTCTCTTTTTGTCTTTCCGCCAGAAAATGGCAGAATAGCTTTCCATTTTTTTATTTACTTTTAATTTTCTTTTTTTTTCCTGCGATGTAATTCTATTTTCAGTCACCCGCCTTTTCATCGCTTTCTTCCTTGCAATGTTTTTCACTTTAGACTTTGTAGAGATTGTTTTTGTTACCTAAAGCTGTTGAACTGAACATATTTTTTTTTATTTCCTCTAAAAGTCAGATACTGAGTATTCAACATTTGCTCACGAACAAGAACAAAATAGAAAAACAACGGTATTTGAATATATGAAATAAATACATCTTATACAGCATTTGTGAAAAAAAATGAGGTTTATGACAGGTATACATTAGCCCCGAACTTCAAATGAACCTCTGTCGAACAGTATAAATTACAATAATCTGATTCCTAACACTGCACTAATAAATCTGATTCATCCACAAAAAATTCCACTTCCTAACATGTCTCCGAATCAAAAATCAAATAAATATACTGATAAAGAAACAAATGAAATAAAATTAAACATTCCTGATTCCCCAAACGCAAGATACCCCAAATTCTCCAACCTCCAATGTCACTAACCATCAGACGCACGGGCGCGCTTATGCTTTAATGCGCGACGCACAGTTCACGTCATTTGGAGCGGGATCTAGCCGAGAACTGAAGTGGGTAATTTGGCGTGGCAAGATTGCCCTCCTCGGAACATCTTGCAACATTAACGCTCTCTGACAGGTGAAAGGGCATTATCATCAGTGGGAGTGTTTATCCAGAAAAGCAGGCAGGCGACGGAAATGGAGCTCCGGCCTCTTTGCGATTGAATAATGAGAGGGGATTCGCCTGCAGGAAATTTACATTTTCTTCGAGAGACTTCCCTGAAGTGGCTGAATCTCCCTAAATGTCTTTTTCTCTTTCAAAAATGAATTTGCTCAAAAACAAGGACTGACTAGGATAAATAGCCACACTTACCCATCCACTTATACAATAGTGATATATTATATGCTACAAACCTTACCATATATATATTATATATATGCTATAATATATATATATATATATATAGATATCTCGTTGTGAGGTCGGCAACATGACATCGTTCTGATACTCTGGATACTGGTTCGAAACCTGCTACGTACATCAGAATTACTTAATATTCTTGCGTTTGGATCTAAGGCTTTGTAGTGACAAGCGTATTCAAAAAGTGTCAAGAATTCAAGAAGTTAAGAAAGCACTGTGGTATTACAATTACATACATATCTGGTAAAAAGTGACCAGTACATTCTACATACACACACCCATATATATGTACATACACACACACACACACACACACACACACACATATATATATATATATATATATATATATATATATATATATATATATATATATATATATATATATATATATATATTTATTCACCTGTTATATCCACCTTTTCTTATTTGGGGACTCCAATTGTTAATATCTTATCGATTTTTAGAAAGCTGTTGAAATAAGACTGCCTAATTTATTCCTCTTTTTTGTGACCAACTATGAACAACAAAAATACCGACACACGTATGTATACACACACACACACACACATATATATATATATCTATATATCTATATATATATATACTTTTTTCAATAACCACAATGGCTCTTGCCTCCTGGACTTCATCGGACTCTTTTGAAACGCTTAAAACTACAAACCTAAACCCTAGCAGGAATAACCAAGAGAATTTCAATTCCTGTGACAGGATTCGAACCAACGACCAGAGATTCCAGCGATAACATCAACTCTACCACACTATGAAGACAGACGTGAGTCGAGTACAGCTCATCATACACGGCTGTCGAATTCAGATACATTTTGCGGGTCGCTGTGGCTATTAAAAATACAGAATGTTATATATCTGGTAAAAGCAGCCAGTATATTCCAAACACGAATTTCTGCCTGAAAAGTAATGGTCCATTAAATGCTATGATACGATGGTGCAGATGGGTTTAGTCCGCCCCAGTAAAATGTATCTGAATTTGATAGACACACATATGCATGAACTGGGCTAAATGTATACCATTCGTCTTCGTAGCAATAAGAGTTGATGAGTTCTCGTGGAATCTCTGAAAAGTTCAAGTTTCTTTGTTATCTCTTGCTTGGATGTATGCTTGCAGCAATAAGCGTATCTGACAAGACATTTGGTAGTTCAGAAGTTAAGAGACGACTGCCGATTTTCTTCATCATGGATTTGAAAATACAGGTGTGAGTATTGTAAGTAGACCGTGAT
Organism: Macrobrachium rosenbergii; assembly: GCF_040412425.1. Classification (NCBI taxonomy): domain Eukaryota; kingdom Metazoa; phylum Arthropoda; class Malacostraca; order Decapoda; family Palaemonidae; genus Macrobrachium; species Macrobrachium rosenbergii. The sequence goes on from NC_089741.1 coordinate 49,362,329, forward strand.
CCCCGGAGAAGCATTTTATCTAGATTATTTATATTTCAAGAGGCTGATTATATGACTCTGGGTAAAAATTGCAATGAAGTAATACTGACATTATTGTATCTGTTATTCCTACCGATATCATCTTCTGTTTGGAATCTAAAAGACGATGACATTTCTAGGGAATGTGAATGTATTAATAACCTATAAACCATTTAGTTTTGGGGGTCTCACTTACACCGCGACCCACGTGTTAACAAACATTTAATGAATCATAATAAAAACAAATCACATTTCTATGGAATGTCAAAGTAGCACTTACCTAAAAATCATTTAGTTGTAGGGTCTCACGTGTTAACGCATATTGTATCAATCCTAGTTCTTCGTTGGGCGAGTCGGTATAGTTCTCGTCTATCACTCTGCTGGGCCGGAGTTCGAGTCTCCGGCCGGCCAATGAAGAATTAGAGGAATTTATTTCTGGTGATAGAAATTCATTTTCGGTATAAATGTGTTCGGATTCACAACAAGCTTCATACGTCCCATTCCTAAGTAACCAGGTGGTTCTTAGCCACGTAAAATAAATCTAATCCTTCGGGCCAGCCCTAGGAGAGCTGTTGATCAGCTCAGTGGTCTGGTTAAACTAAAGTATACTTAACTCTGTATCAATCCTAAAAACTCACGAAGAGAAGTCCCCCCTATAAAGCCCCCATTCCTAACCAATTCTCTTGATTAATAAGCGAGAGGACGAGTAATACCTTCTCATATTCCAGGCCGATCTGAGATGAGGGCCATAACCCTCCGACAATGTCTTTTCGGGAGTGACATATGACCGCGACTTTTCTCCAGAACTGGATAACCGGGTTCCCCCGAGGCTCGCTTTCCTAAAGTCGAGGCGACATTACATTCTTTTTTTCCATTATCGTTTCCTGGGAAATTAAACTCTGTATTTATACTTTCTAAGCGTTTCTATGAACTAGGTTCTCCTCTTTTTCGTCCTCATTTCATTGTATCCATTGAAAACTGATAACGGGGGATTCACAACTAAATTATAACGTCTAGCCTTATTTACATAAACCATTCCACTTCTGCACTCGAATGATGATGATGATAATAATGTAATGACAACAACAAGAACAAACAACAACAACAACAACAACAACAACAACAATAATAATAATAATAATAATAATAATAATAATAATAATAATAATAATAATAATGAAAACTTTTCTGAATACGGTAATCCTCAGCTATAAACATCGTATCAACAGAATAAAAACGCAGATTGTAGAGTTCTTTGGGTCTGTTGCCGGGGGCCAGTAGGGTACAATGACGTCCAAAAACAGAATGGATAAGAAAATGGAGACAAATTTATTCAAACAAGTGTATACAGAGCCATCGTGACATAATTAATCATCATTGCCATTCGTCCTTCATGGGTTATTTATTTTTTTTTATTAAAATCGATATTTCTTCAGCTCTCTGAACTTTGTTTTGAGCCGTTTGATAAACGGATCTTTAAACTGGGTACTAACAGACAGATTATATTGTACTCAAATTGAAAATTACTACTGAATTTAATGTGTATGGTATATATACGTTTATTCGCATATATATATATATATATATATATATATATATATATATATATATATATATATATATATATATATATATATATATATATATATGGGGACAAAGTAATGTATGCTTTTGTACATTCGTACACGGTAGCTAGTACAGTACTGTAAGTACAAGAACATTTCTTAAAGCACTGATGCCGAAAAAATAACGAGTTTTGGGTGCTTTTACAACAGTAGGTGACTGCTGTACATCCATTTTCAATATTTAATATATTCTCCAAATGTCGGCGATAATCCGCTTGTTTGCTAGTCTTCATGAATTTTTGCCCCTAAAAGTAATGCTTCTCTTTGTTCTTTCTGTGGAATTATTAATTCCTTTCTTCACTTGAAGTCTGCCACTGATTACATTCTTCCCCATTAGTTGTCATTCCCTCTTCTTCAGTATTTATAGTCTGATACGTCTATTTCTGTTTCTTTTCGTTTCTCAATCACTCCCATTTACTCTTGGTCCCATCCTTTGTGCTACGCATCGAGATTTATCACAAGCGCTTACTGCCATTGCTTTCAGCTCACATCAAAGGCCAGCCGGCTTTTACATGATTTTGTTACGACGTGGCTTTGCTTTTGATGTTCCTCATTTAAAAGAGTTTTATTCACTGCTGCTGAAATTGTTAATTGCAGGCTTCGACGTTTAAAGACGCCAGAAGAGGCTGCCTTCATACAACACATGTTTCAAGTTAACATCTTGGGAGTCAATTTATTGCGAGAACTATCATGAAGGGTTGGAACGGTCTTCTTGCCCAAAAGCTGTCAAATTTAAACTGAATATTCAAATTATTTTCATCTTAGTTTACGCCGATACATTTTTGTGATTTTTAGACCGTACACGTTGTGTAGCAATTCTCATTCAAGTCTGATATAAATTAATACAAATTAACATAACAGGAGGGTTGCCTCTCATTCAAGGAGAAATGATGAATGCATAAACACATATGCACACACACACACACACACAGAATGAGATTTCTGTGGATATAAGAGGGTAGAAAAAGTGAGTAAAACAGTATGTGATGGTATAAGGAAATTAAAAGTGAAAGGAAAAAGGTGATTGTTTGAATTAAAGTTACGTGCCTGAAGAGAACATGTGCAGTGGGTATTGGACAGGGAGGGCCCTCAAGATAGAAGTGAATAGTCCAGTGTGAGTAGGGGAGTTAGACGATCAGCTGAAGAGCCTTCTATATTAAGTGAATATAATGGCTAATGTAGAGGAAGTTATGAGATCGATTTCCATTCACCAGTTAAAATATGACCGTGGAAGTAACTTTTTGTTCTCTGGAAATGACTTTATATATATATATATATATATATATATATATATATATATATATATATATATATATATATATATATATACATATACATACATACACTCACATAAGTATATATATACATACATACACACACATGTATATATATGTATATATATAAATATACATATGTATATATATATATGTGTGTATATAACTGTGAGTCGGTCGTCTAATAAAACACGGAAGAACCTTCACATCAATCAGAGGTCACTTAGAAAAACTTCATATCATCCATTAGGTCAGACGCCGCTTCTCTCTCGCCTGGTCGACCTCCATCCATATTGGTATAACTTTCACGCCTGGTTGGCCATTCCTTCAGTCTCTTATGGAAGAAAATATGAGGGGCGTTTGGCCTCTTAAGGGCCGACCTGGAAGAGGCCGTATTCTCTCGCAAGAAAAACTGGCCAGGTTTTATTAAGGGAAAGAAAATAGCCTTTTCGAGTGATTCCGAGAGGTGACTATCCAGGTAAGCTATCCACTGAAGTGATCTGTGGAAGATATCCTGATGGTTATTGCTTTTAGGTTTGACTAGACTTTGTCATTACAGGAAACATGAAAAGCTCATAGCAGAGACAAACAAACAAAATATACGTGCAGAGAGAGAGAGAGAGAGAGAGAGAGAGAGAGAGAGAGAGAGAGAGAGTCTTAACCTTATGAATATCTTAGTAATGGACTTACCAAATTGTGGTAAGGATTATCTAGTGAAGGCCCTACTGGTTTATTCATTTGATGGTCTTTATGTCTCTCTCTCCTCTCTCTCTCTTCTAAATAACAATTAAGTACCCATTCACTAACTGACTAGAGAGGTACTCTGGATTTATAAGGAAGCGCGATATTAACACTTCCCCACGCTCTGTGCAGGGATCGAACTAGGTCCCTGAGAATGGTTTACAGAGAGAGAGAGAGTAGAGTTGAGAGAGAGAGAGAGAGAGAGAGAGAGAGAGAGAGAGAGAGAGATTCTTAATCTTATGAATATCTTAGTAATGGTTTTACCAAGAGGGGTTAGGATTATTCTTGTGAAGGCCCACCAGTTTATTTATAAGATGGTCTGCATAGAGGTTTTCATTTTCTCTCTCTCTCTCTCTTCTTCTTCTCTCTCTCTCTCTCTCTCTCTCTCTCATCTATCCAACAGCAGTGCACCCAGTTCACTACTGTTGAGTAAGTCTGGATTTATAAGGAAACGCCCCATACAATTTTTCCTCATGCCCCGTTTGGGGATCGAACGTGTGCCCTATGTTTTGAGAAGAGATTGGTACAGTAGCACATGACGATCAGAGGGAGTGTGAGAAACTGTCAGATGGAGAGAGAGAGAGAGAGAGAGAGAGAGAGAGAGAGAGAGAGAGAGAGAGAGAGCAGAATTAGCAACGATTGACAAAGGAACAGTGAATGGGCGGAACGGTATCCCTGACAGTGATCCTGGCGAGAGTGACAGTCTCATTTTCATCTCGTCCGCTGAAATGAACAAATGAAGGAGGTGACGCCAGGCACGATGAGATGATAAGAAGCTAAAGGGATTCAAGACATTCGTATCATTTCCCCGTCTCGGCTTCTGAGAAATTACTGAAATGAATATCAATAATAATCTTCCCATCTCGATTTTATGCATCTAGAAAAAAAAATAATATAATACATTCAAGTTATGAGATATTTGTTTTTTTGTTTAATTCCTCTTATTCAGGAAATCGATGGATGGAAATCTACAAAATATTCCAGCTGGCGATGAGTTTGGCATTTCCATCTCAGGACATTTATCAACACGGAGAGAGAGAGAGAGAGAGAGAGAGAGAGAGAGAGAGAGAGAGAGAGAGAGAGAGAGAGACTCTTGACTAGACTAATAAGCAAAAAGGTGAAGAAATGAAGAGAGAACTGGCCTTATTCTTTGAAATTAACAGTTCATTGTGTCTTATATTTTTCAAGTATAGTTTTTTCTTTTCTAATTACAAGCTTATTAAATTCTGTTGCAGAAATAAATTTTTGGGGGGAATTCTATAAAAAATGATAAAAAATTTCGGTAGGTAATAATCAGGAAACATTTTTCTTTTTTAAGTTCACCAGAATTTTCACGAAAGCTGCCGAGAATGGCCTTATCAGAAAAAACCAGCTTAATTGGAACATGTTTCCTCAATTTTCTCTCCTTTGACTGATTTAATTTCAATATGTAGATGACATGATAATTACTTTCCCTAACTAATCAGAATTTAGGACTGAATCAATATCAATTCATAGTCATTTCTTGGCTGCCTCTATGAAATTTACATTAAAACTGGAAAATTTATGCATTATGTATATTGTTATTTAAAAATGATATTTTGAAAAACCGGTCCATGAAATGTGCGTTACATTACATAAAAATGATAAATTTTGGAAAAACTAATTATGCAGGTATATATGAAGTATATATGATTATATACACATGATGCAGATTTAAATGAATAACTTTTATACAATGAAATATAATATATATATAAATGGAAACTGGAAATATAAATAAATATAGCTTGGTTAATCACACAGATGGAAGCACCATCGAGTATGTTTTTTAAATATTTGGTTAAAACACACACTTAGTATGAGGTATCCACACCTGACAGGTGGATCTGAGGTGGGTATGGTCTGTTTATCAGCAATGTCCCCGGAGAGTCTATTGTGATTTTTAAGATGGCCTGAGTGGGGATAAGCTTAACACATTGTTCTGTAGCAAATGAATAACTTTATACAATCGAAAACACCACACTTATTTTCATGTGCACAAAAGTGATAATAATAATCATATATATATACATACATATATATATATATATATATATATATATATTATATATATACATACACACACATATTCGCTTATACACTGAAGTCACGTGTATCTACTGTGATTTTTTAAGCATATATACGTCATACCCAGCTGGTTTGTTGACAAAGAGTTTTTATGATATGATCTAGTAAATTTTAAGCAATGTCCAAATGCATGTTGTGGTTAACTGAGGTTAAGCTGGCCTTATGTCAGTACGAGTATTTATTTACATAGCAGCCATAAATAAAAAAAAATTATACATGCATACAGGTAACCTATACCAAAACATCCTTATCAATATACATTTTATAAGCACATACTTACGAATATACAAAATCAGATACCATACACGTCCACGTGAGTATAATGCGAATCGGTGAATAATAAAACCGTGTATGCATGAAAGCAAGAATGTACACGCGTTCTGAGTCAGGGAAAAACTGTGTATGCATGAAAGCATAAATGTTTATGCAATCCGAGACAGGAAAAAAACCTGTGTATGCATGAAAGCATGAATGTACACGCAATCCGAGTCAGGGAAAATCTGTCTATGCATGAAAGCATGAATGTACATGCAATCCGAGTCAGAAAAAAAAGCTGTGTAAGTATGGAAGCATGAAATTACACGCAATCCGAGTCAGTAAAAACTGTTTATGTATGAAACCATGAATGTTTACGTAATCCGAGTTAGGAAAAAACTACGTCTGCATGAAATCATTAACGTACACGCAATAAGAGTCGGGAAAAAACTGTATGCATGGAAGCAAGAATGTACACACAATCCGAAACAGATAAAAACTGCGTATGCATGAAAACACAAACGTACACGCAATCCGAGTCAGGACAAAACTATGTGTGCATGAAAGCATGAACGTACACGCAATCCGCGTTACAAAAAAATGCGTATGCATGAAAGCATGAACATACATGCAATCCGAGTCAGGGAAAATTTGCGTATGCGTGAAAGCATGAATGTACAAGCAATCCCAGTCAGGAAATAACTGTTTAGGCATGAAGGCATGATTGTACACGCAATTTGAGTCAGGAAAAACTATGGAGGCATGAAAGCATGAACGTACACACAATCCCAGTCAGGGAAAAAAGCTTTTGTGCATGAAAGCATAATGCACAAGCAATCCGAGTCAGGAAAAACTGCGTATGCATGAAAGCATGAACGTACACGCAATCCGAGTCAGGAAACACTGCGTATGCATGAGAGCATGAATGTACGTGCAAACCGAGTCGGGCAAAAACTGCGTATGCATGAAAGCGCGAACGTCCACGCAGCGTGTATCATAACATGCACATATGAAATACTCTGAACCCAGGTCGTTTCCGGGGGGATTGGTTCCAGAAGCCCCGCAATCCACGGAAATTGCGAATGGCTGGGCATCCCCCTCATAACAACTCTCGGAGCCCTTCAAAGGTAATGGCTTTCTCTGTTTGTGATTCAACGCCCAACATTCCCGGCCGGCCTTTTTCCTTTTTCTTTTTCCTCTACTTTTTTTTTTTATTGCAAACGTTCGGCAGCGGATTTTACGAGTTTTTTGTTTTATTGTTTTGTCAATATCTAACACTGATTAATATGTTGGAGCCTCATTGATATTGTAGAGTTTTGTGATTGCGAACATAAACATTGATCATCGTTGCCCTGCAAATCTAGGGAAGACATGAACAAAGGCATTACATCAGAGTCGGTGGCAAAAGAGAGAGAGAGAGAGAGAGAGAGAGAGAGAGTCGGTGGCAAAGAGAGAGAGAGAGAGAAGCTTGTAATCAACGTAGTAAAACACAATAATTGTATGTGAATTAGTCAGCACTCTGTGACAAACGTACATCTCAATGCTTACACGCACACACAATATATATATACATATATATATATATATATATATATATATATATATATATATATATATATATATATATATATATATATATATATATATATTTATATATGTGTGTGTATGTATATATAAGTTTATAAATATATAAGTTTATAAATATATATATATATATATATATATATATATATATATATATATATATATATATATATATATATATATATATATATATATACCCTCCAACTGTCCAGAGATATAACAGAACCTACAACGCAAAATAAAAAAATAAAAATAATGAAAAAAAGAAAATCACATGACACGCCTCCCACTGGAATTATCATCGGCACCATTAATATTCCGCCTTCATAACCTTTAATGAAACAATGGCTGGCTTTTACAAATGACTGCGGATGACACGGACACGTCCCTCATCTACATGAATTACGCCGACCAGACCTTAGCGTTTATGGCTTTTAATTTCAACGCAGTTGTTTGCTATAATTAAGATGGGTCGGTTTCTTGCGGCGGAGGTATGATGGAGGTATGTTGGCATGTTCTTTTTTATTACAGATTATTTCTTATGCTGGTGATAATAGTGAAATAACGAAAATAATAATCACATTCGTGATGGTTATCAATTTTTTTTTAAATAACATTGGCACCACAAGAAGCAAGGCTGAACACACCCTACCCGTGATATACAAACACACACACATATAGACACACACACAGACACGCACACACACACACACTCACACACATAATTTATGTCACTTGTTCCCGATCACGAGTTCCACCCTTGGAAAATAGTAATAAAAATCCAATAGTAATAGTAATCGTGATGAATGCACATGGAGTTGCAAAGCTGGAATTATAAGGTTACTGACCCAGATACAACGGTCTTTGTGGACACTGACAGACAAAACCTTGTGGTTAGTGAAGCAACAATTATTTCTCACAGTCATTATGACGAAGTTGCTGATTGAGAATTCTACTGCATGTGTGTGTGTATGTGTGTGTGTGTATATATATATATATATATATTATATATATATATATATATATATATATATATATATATATATATATATATATATATATATATATATATATATATTTATATATATATATATATATATATATATATATATATATATATATATATATATATATATATATTTACTCCAGTTTTGTGTCAGTCCCCTTTAAACAAACAAACAACGAAAAAGTATTGTCAAATATTTTGCTGCCCGTAAAAACCCAAATGTTTAAAGAAATGACCTCAAAAAATTTCGAAGGAAGTTCTAAAAATGGTCGCGACAATTACCAATGTAAATATTAAGTATCTTCCTTCGATCTTCAATGTATAATATAACATTTCATGAAGCTAAAGCTCTCAGATTTTCCTATCACATTTCCTACGCACCGGGACGTTTCCGAATACCCTTGCAAGTCCATGTGCCACATTTAATGAAAGACTCGAATCTCGTGACCTAACGTATTGCGGCTGAGCAACCAAGTTAAGAGGTTTATATTGGAGAAAGCAATGATATGCTGGGTTCTCTGTTGCCCAAAACATAACCAACAGAATATACGGCTCCATTAGCCTAGCTGCGTCGTGATTTAGTTGTCTATGTGGACTACAGAATAACCTCGGAGAGTACCCAGAGAATCTCTTTCTATGCGAGCGTTTACTCAGTATGCGGGAGATACTGGTAAAACTAAGGTATACTTAACTTAACCTAACTGGATACATATACTGCATGTGCAGTTTACTAACCCTGTCAAGAAATGATGTTTCAATTTTTCTTCACGATGTGAAAAATCAATGTAGGTATAAAAAAGGCTAAGTATATTTTGATAAACAAGTTGTTTGGAAGAACATATCTTGTTGACAAAAATGACAAGATGGCCAATTTCGCTTGTATCTGACTCAAATAGTGAAGCGAGGAAGTCACAAACCAATAGAAATTTCAATTGGAAAATTAAGTTATTAACGTTTTGCTGCATAGCTCTCAAAGATTAGTCAAATATATACGGGCACATTCATACCAATAATCTGCACTACAACACATGTATGTATAGGTATAATCACACACACACACACACACACACACACACACACACACACACACATATATATATATATATATATATATATATATATATATATATATATATATATATATATATATATATATTGATACTCGCCTCACTTAAGAGAGTGGCAGGTTTCAACTTAACAAGAATATGAACTACCTGTCATTTTGTTGAATGTGGCCTGTTTGCGACCAAGCCAGAAATAGGCATGGATCAAGCAACCTCTTACCAAAGTATTGTTTAGCAACATCTTCTGGAGCCAAGCTTCTAAGAAAAAAAGTGTATAAGTGATACATAGACATACATGTATGTATATATATATGTACAGGTACAGGTGTGTATATACTGCATATGCGTGCGTGTCTTTGTGGAGGTGCGCATGCGCCTGAAATTGAGTAAACCAAGGGGAGAGAAATACCTTCAATGATTTAATATCCAGGGGATAGGGAGGAGGAGAACAAGAACGAAAAACTTAAAAAAAAAAAAAGTACTTTGGAAGGACCGCAGGTGTCGAAAGAAAGAAAACGGTGCAGTTTTAGCCATTAAATCAATATTCCATTTCCCATTTCTTGCGTTGTGTAAATTTATTAATCCATTTATCTTATCGTTCCAATTGCCATAATTCTGCCTCGGGTGGTGAGTGATGACCTCTCATCTCCCAAATTTTAGGAGACCAATCTCCGGCCAAATGAAATCCGTTTTCGACACTTCCGTCGCTTTTTAATCTCTCTTCTTTATTTCATTTTCACTCTTAATCTCTTCCCTTTATTTCATTTTCTCTTTCAATCTCTTCCCTTTATTTCATTTTCACTTTTAATCTCCCCATGCTGAATTGGTTAAAGGTAAGCCGGCCTCCTACTTAATCGTCCTTTTATGTTTTGTGTCCAAAAAGAGACAAAGAAAAGATAGGAAAAGCTGAAATCAAATTCTAATACCCTGAACATTTGTTATGGAATCATATTTTTCCATTTTTTTATGATTATTTTTCATATAGTTTTATTGGCAATAACACAGAAAAACGGAATATTAGCTGCACCTCAAATATTGAAAAATAAAATTGATCTGTGAATATGATGCACTAAAGGCAACACAGCAAATTCCTTGTTGAGTTCCATCAATATATATTTAAGTAAAATCCGATGACAGAACACGACTTACGAGACCAAGAACGCCTAAAACTTGACTGGCACACGCCTTAACCACCCAGATACAGAACTATGGGTTGTAATAGGCACCACTTCCATGCCACACGGCATTTAATGTAAACCTCGGTTATGCCGTATGTACCCGTTATAATCATTTCTACACTCCCATTAACGCCGTTAAAACTATGTGCATTTTGTCGTTGGCTGTCGTAATTAGCAAAGTACAAAACCTGTGTAATTTGGGATTACTTTTTACCATTTCCGTTGGAACAAACCTGGTACGTAAACGGAATTAGGGATGCAAAACTAATTACAACAACAACGTAGTTTTGCCCTGTTAAATTAAGCATGTGCAATCATTAATGGATGCCATTATGTCTGCAACCAAGGGAAATGATGCATCAACAGACGGATAGGAGGAAAGAGAACCATAACGAAGGTCCATTTTCTCCATGACGTAGAATTTTCCTTTTGAAGGAGTCTTTGTTGTGGAGCTCCTGAGAAAAAAATTATTGAACGAACGTTAAAACCCAAACTGTTCGCGCTTCCTCTAACTGGTCTTGCTTCGGTTTTTGCTTTAATCTCCTTTTCAGAAAGTATCGTTCTCAAGTTTTAAATGACCTTTAATAGATTTGTGAAGACAAATTCATTATTGTGATTAGCTTCATTCTGGTATTTACTTTCCTGCGAGTGACCAAGTCAGGAGTTTACGAAATCAATATCCAAAGAATATTTGGATATTGTATGAAATTTTCTTGCCTGTGAAAGCGCTCCGTCTTTACTTCCCGCTGAGTGAGCAGGTCAGGGACCAGGGCTATATATGTCTCGCGCATGCGCCTGCTCCTTCCAGACCCAGAAGGTCGAGAGTCCATTTGCGTTGATCATCAATGACAGTTTCTATGAGAGCCACAAGTCTAAACTGCAATAAAACAAAATCACAATTTGTACTGGGGGTGGATGCAATTACGCCAGCGGTGTATAATAATTGAACTGCTGTTATAACAGGGTCGGACGCGTCGGGGATTACGTATGTAATGGCATCGCAGATAAGTTATGGGCCATTATGATGCTATCATCGGAGATTACCTGAATAATTTCGGACTGTCATCCACGAGTTTTCTTCTTATGGTTGCTAATCTTTATGAATAATTTAGTGCCATAAAAATGACACGGGCAATCCTGAATATCGTGGGACGGGGCACCGGATTTTTGCACATATCTCTTTCTTTTTTTTTTTGTTCATATTCCTACCGATAGTGCAAGAAACTCAAAGTCTTTTTATTTTTATCTCTCTCTCTCTCCCCCTTTAATTCATTAACAAAAGCAGCGGCAAATGAGCACAGGTAAATTTTGTGGCTTAGATTCCGCACAGGGTATCATTACAAGGACGACCTAATCCATCAAGATGAACTTTTCTTAATCGCTTCCCATTAATTCTAAACACTGTTATCATTTAGGACATTAGATAGCACTCTAATAATAAACGCAGTAATAGGCTCCAGCAAGACGGCAAACGAACACGGGCCGTAATTAACAATTAACAAAGTGAATAAGAAACATGCAGGGCAAAACATGTTTCATATTACATTCAACGGCAGTGATACCATATTAAATGGTTGACTGAGCTTTAGGGAATGAGAGAAGCTAATATAACAGTTCAAGGAGAAAATATTAATATACATAAAATGTGAGCTAAACACTCATAAAATGCATTAAGAAACGAAGGTGAAACTGGAGAGACATTGAAATATTCAGATAGAGAAAAATCAGCAAAATTTCGGACTGCTTCTGGAAACAGCTGTTTAGAACTGAACGTCTTCCTTTTGGCTGGAAGTTATCTTCACTTCCAGAAGACTTGACTTTAATATTTCGTCCTGACGACTTCCCTGAAGTTAATTATGAATTAAGTTCTTATTCGCCACTGGCCAAACAAGATCAGTGCTTTTGAGATAGCGCATAAACTTCACCAGTATCATCAGCAGTCAGAGTACCTGATCATAAGTTTACTATCATATGAATTTCCCTCACTCTGTAGTGAGAGGAAGGATTCATTTCGAATCACCAGTGGACAAAGACACCAGGTACTTCTCTAAGTCAATTGGAAATAAAAGATTTCTGCCTCAGATTTTTAAAATGAATGTATATATGAAAAAGCACCTAATTAAAACATCATATACAAAATCATTCCAGAATGTGCAGAATAGGTTACATAGACATTCTGAATACTCACAGTTCATGAGCTTCGAAATATGCTGAAAAACTAATAAATAGGTGTATACCTTAAAAAACATTCATTATAACATTTTCTCGTAAATATGATAAAAACAGCAAAACCAGCAACGGCTGCAACCCATGAACGTGGAATTAACCACACGCCATTTGATTTTCAAGTAATCTGGATCCTTTGCTGATTTACCAGATCACCTCTGCCATATGCCTGCTGGTATTAGATAACTAAGTTGTGGAAAGTTACGTTCATGTAATTTTCAGGAAATGTGGAAAAGTCTCATTTCTTTTTCTTCCTCACCCCCTAAACAAAGAGAAAAAAATAATAACAAGTAAAAAAATTGCGCCGAAGAAACTTCGGCGCAATCGAGTTTCCTGTACAGCCGCTACAGCGTATAATCAAGGCCACCGAAAATATCTTTCGGTGGTCTCGGTATAATGTTGTATGAGCCGCGGCCCATGAAACTTTAACCACGGCCCGGTGGTGGCCTATACTATATCTTTGCCAGAAGCACGGTTATGGTTAACTTTAACCTTAAATAAAATAAAAACTACTGAGGCTAGAGGGCTGAAATTTGGTATGTTTGACGATTGGCTGGTGGATGATCAACATACCAATTTGCAGCCGTCCAGCCTCAGTAGTTTTTAAGACCTGAGGGCGGACAGAAAAAGTGCAGACAGAAAAAAGCGCAGACGGACAGACAAATCCGGCACAATAGTTTCATTTTACAGAAAAGTAAAAAGCAAATTACGATGAAGGATTAATAAATAGGAAGGAGGGATGAAGAAGACGAGGAAAAGTTGGTAATGGAGCGGAGATAAACTAATTTTCCACCACCCGCCCATCCTGCTTCTCAAACTTCTAACGCGCCTCTCCAACTTTTTATTTTCTTTCAAGAGGGCATTAATGCAGGAAAATTATTATTTGTTAGTATAAGCCTGAGTTATAAAGGAAATCCTCCAGCGCCGGGGGAAAGAGATGGGGAGGAATTCTTGTCTTCCTTTCCGTGTGAAGAAGAGCAGTAGCACGGAAGCGAATTAATGGAGGAGAGGACACAAGAAAGAAGATGGAAAGAAGAAAGACAAAATATAAGAAGAAGTAGCAAATTATAAATGAATGACGAAAGGATGGGCAGACAAAGCAATAAAGCGAAGAAAAGCAATAAACAAATGAATGGAGGCACGAAAAACAACAAACAAATGAATGAAATGACTAAGGCACAAAAATGAATGAATGAAGGAAGGATAACGCAAACAAATAAATAAAGGGAAGAAATGCGACGCAAGTGAATGAAAGGAGCAAGCGTAGCACACGAAAAATTAGCAGAAGAAAAATTACGCACATATGAAGGCAGAAAAACAACTGACAATTGTAGAAAGGGAAGAATAAAAACAAGCACATATGAACGACAAGAAAGTAGCAACATGCGAAAACCACCTATAGTAAAAAAAAGACTGAGTGGAGGTTAAAAAAAGGCCGAATGAATTAAAGCAAGAAAGAGAAGCTAAACACAAACAAATAAAGACATCTAAAAAAACAAACAAACAAATAGAATAATGAAAGTAGGGTAACAGAAAGGTGATGATGGGAAAGAAGGTAACACAAATATATCAAAGCGACGTAAAAATGAATGAACACCAGCTGTCTAAGTTTCTTCCTTTTTCAGCAACCTTACAAAGAGATAACCTATCCATTGGCCCTTGCATTTTTGGGAGAACCTGAAAGCGAATTCGGAGTAAGTGTGTTCATTACAGAAAAGAATTGGCTATGTTTTTTTTTTTACTAGGCAACACTCTAAACAGAGGTTGATATATCAAAACAAGTCTTATGAAATTTGAGAACTGGAGGGTGACCAGCGGGTGAAATTTGTTCTTCATATAAAAAGTGTCTAAGAGGTATCTGAAAAAATTACATTGGAAATAGAATGTAACTAAAAACAGATATCCAGATGATAAAACGCAAAAGACAGTAATTATGACCATGACCTTTTAAAACCATGAAAAACTAAAGAAATTATCTAAAACCTTGCATATTAACATCCGTCATATTTCAAAACGATTTGTCAACTTGTCGCAACATAAAAGTCATCGATATAGCCGTGGAAATCCTCGGTCAACGAAAAAAGCTACGCGGAAAATAGAAAAAGAAAATGCAAACAGAAGATAGATAGAGATCAGAATTAATTGATTGAAATTTCCATTTTATTATGTAAAGAACTGACACCGGCCAAGATGCCTATCACACAAGGTCACAGCAAGAGTATAAAAATGTGAAGTAATCGATATTAATAAACTGCAATACTTGTAAAGACTGATTATAACCTCGTTAAACTAAGAAGTAGTAACAATAATACATCAACAGGGCCGAGAGAGAGAGAGAGAGAGAGAGAGAGAGAGAGAGAGAGAGAGAGAGAGAGAGAGCTTTTTTTTTTTTTGCACGAAAGGAAGATGAATGATGAAAGACCTGACACTGTAATACGGCTGAGAAACAAATGTATGTATGTATGTGTGTGTGGGTGTGTTTGTGTGAAAGAGAGAAGAGTACCTAAGAAATTAATTGATTTATTGAAAAAATTAAATTTTCGATGAGAAAGAATAAGTTCGAGGGCAAAATATAACAAATAATAAATGCGCAGAAGTTTCTTCGGCGCATTCGAGTTTTCTGTACAGCGTGTAATGCTGTTTGAAACTTCCAGCCACGAACCATGAAGTTCTCAGCCGCGGCCCATGAAAGACAGCCACTGTCCGGTGGTGGCCTGTGTTGTTACCTATAGCGATGCCAGGAGTACGGTTATGGCTAACTTTAACCTTAATAAAAATAAAGCTACTGACGTTAGGAGAACTGCAATTTGGCATGTTTGATGATTGGAGGGTGGATGATCAACATGCATTTGCAGCCTCTAGCCTCAGTAGTTTTAAGATCTGAAGGCGGACAGAAAGGTGGACGGACAGACCAAAGCCGGCACAATAGTTTTCTTTTACAGAAAAACTAAAACCATAATGATAGGAACAGAGAGAGAGAGCAGAGAGAGAGAGAGAGAGAGAGAGAGAGAGAGAGAGAGAGAGAGAGAGAGAGCTGCTGTCTCCTTTCCTGATAATTTTCGGAGATGATATATGAGAGTTGCAATTACTGAAGAGAGGGATCACCAGAGTGTCCAGTTCCCCAGCGTTGGTTTGTTTCCATTAGCAGTAACTGATCGATGATGATTCCCGGGCGTATTCTTCTTTTATTAGTTGTCTCTCATATCACTTCCGTGTGGATGTAATATGTGTTTTGTATGAATGTGCGTGGGGCGTATATATATATGTATATATATTATATATATATATATATATATATATATATATATATATATATTATTATTTTTATTTCATACATATATGAATATATATATGTACGTATGTATATATGTGTACATATTCATTTATTCATATATATATATATATATAAATATATATCTCTATATATAGATATACATATGTATGTATATATACACAAATGTATACATATATATACACATACACACATACGTACATATTTATATTCATATATGTATAAAATAACAATAATAATAATAATTTTTTAAAAGGAAGACTTTTAAAGTTTTATCTTACCAATTTCAGCATTTTAGGATGTGACTGCTGTTCCCATGCCCTTGCTCTCTACTGACTCTACTGACTGCAACCTACAAAAGTCGACTGACAACCGAACGCCTAACCTAGTGGTTACGTGAACAGAGGAAACGCCGGTCAGAAGACGAGCCAAGCAACCCCATCCCCTACGCGCACGCTCAGAGACAAACCGAGCACATGCACACAGACACTTTAAAGGGAAAAAGCATTTCAGCCGCATAAATATTTAGTCCGATATCAAGCTGCAGCACTTTTTTCATTCTTTAAGATCTGCGGTTGGCAAGTCATCGTCGGCTTACTCAGCTGTGAACTGATAGCTGGTCGCCTCAGAGTGGCCGAAGGAAGTAAATGAGGCGGAAGGAAGGAGTCGGACACTTCCACTGAGTAACAACTCAGGATGCATTTCCGCTCTATTGGCTTGTCCTAGGGTTTGGTCAAATACTTTGGGACTCGGCTGACTTACCATTAAATATTCTTGGTTTATATCTATCTATCTACCTATATAGGCTGTGTATATATACACAACTGAATATATAAATATATATGCATATAAATAAATAAATAAATATAGATATATATATAAATATACATATATTTATTTATATATATATATATATTTATATATATAAGATTTATTTATATATGTATATATATTTACTTCATATATAAATAAATATATATATATATATATATATATATATATATACATATATACATACTGTACATTATATATATCCAAGCTCGATGGTTGGGAACTGGAATTCATAAGTACCAATGAAAGGTCCTGACTGAATATAGTAACAATACAGGCATTGCACTTGCATCGGTTTGTTCTCAACGGGCTGGAGTAAGAAACGGATAATGTGCTTTGGAAATAAATAGCCTTTCCACTAACCTACCATTTTTCATTCTTTCCACATGATCACACATCTAGAAAAGTCTCTAGCACATCAGTGATACATTATGGTCATACATGCGTATAAAAATGACGTACACCTTTTTACATGATTCTGTATTTCGAAATCTAGGATTTTAATGAATATATCCTGTTTTTCGTATTTCGTTATTTTCCTATCTGTGCTTGGTCTCTCCACTTTTTTTTTGTTAGAATTTTTAAGTCTGCCTCGATACCTATCAATGAATATCTCTCCATATATTTTATATATTTCTTACTTGGGTCATATGTTGTTTTAGTTTGCGATGGGACATTACCCCCCTCCTCTTTTTAGTTTTCTGTAAAAGAAAACTATTGTGCCGGCTTTGTATCTGTCCGCCCGCACTTTATTCTGTCAGCACTATTTTCTGTCCGTCCTCAGTTTTTAAAAACTGCCGAGGCTAGAAGGCTGTAAATTGGTATGTTGATCACCCACCCTCCAATCATCACACATACGAAATTGCAGCCCTCTAGTCTCAGTAGTTTTTATTTGATTTAAGGTTAAGAGATTAGCCTATAATAATCGTGCTTCTGGCAACGATATAGGACAGGTCACCAACAGGCCGTGGTTAAAGTTTCTGGGTCATGGCTCATACATTATACCGAGACCACCGAAAGACAGATCTATTTTCGGTGGCCTTGATTATACGCTGTAGCGGCAGTACAGAAAACTCGATTACGCCGATGAAACATCGGCGCATTTTTTACTTGTTTGCTATATTTCCTGCTTACGTCCTTCGCAAACGAAGCCAATCGTACTATCAACTTGTTTGCATACATCAGATCCTTATAATTGTATCTAGCATCGGAAATGAGAAAGAACATCACACGTCCACACGCAACATTTCACTCGGCGTCATTTTACTCTTATTTCAGATGTCCGATGCTTGGCGGAATTGCCGGCGAAAGTCGGTTTCGCCTGAAATATTCAGCTATGATGATGGGAGAAATGAGGGAAGGACAGAAGCATTAGGTTCTTTCTGAGCAAAAGTCACAAGAGCAGAGACACTGGACTGAAGATGGGAGATAAAACGTGAATGTGGGTTACTGAGAGAGAGAGAGAGAGAGAGAGAGAGAGAGAGAGAGAGAGAGAGAATGATATGCAATGGTATCCTGACACAAACAATTCTATTCATACTGGCAAATGTGGAAAAAAAGAGAGGATATTTTTATCTTTCGGTTTATGAGAAGAGAGAGAGAGAGAGAGAGAGAGAGAGAGAGAGAGAGAATGATATGCAATGGTATCCTGGCACAATCAATTTCATTCACACTTGCAAATATGGAAAAAGAGAGGATATTTTTGTCTCTCGGTTTATGAGAAGAGAGAGAGTGAGAGAGAGAGAGAATATGAATTGGTATCCGGCAACAATCAGTTCCATTCATATTCACACATGGAAAAGCGAGGATATTTTTTCTTTCGGCTTATGAGAGAGAGAGAGAGAGAGAGAGGAGAGAGAGAGAGAGAGAGAGAGAGATGATATGCAATGGTATCCTGAAACAATCAAATTGCATTCATACTTGCACATATGGAAAAAAGTGACCATATTTTTTGTCTCTTAAGAGAGAGAGAGAGAGAGAGAGAGAGAGAGAGAGAGAGAGAGAGAGAGAGAGAGAGATGATATGTATAGATATCCTGACACAATCATATTCCATTCATACTTGCACATATAAAAAAAAAAGAGACGATATTTTTTGTCTCTTATGAGAGAGAGAGAGAGAGATCGAAACATGAAATGATATTTGGGAACAATTAATGCCATTCATACTGCATTCGCAAACATAGACATCTAAGCGCTAGTTTTGTCTTTCTTCAGCGTTATATGCTCGGGCACGATAGACATTGAGATAGAAACTCATCACTGAATATCATACGAAAATGAATTTTTCCTTTTAACTTCAAAGCCAAAGCCTGTTGCTGAGAGCGACAATAGTTACGTCGATTTATCATTACCTATTGTCTGGGAACTATGGTAACAGCTGGGCTTTTAACGTGGGAAGCTTAATTAACTTTCCGAATGAATATAGTACATTAGCGTCTGTAAATCAAGCAAACGGGCGTTTGATGCCATGAAAGGCGGGTTGGGGGGCGTGGGGGGTTAAAACTAAAGCAAATAGGAAATAACCAATATCTATCATAAGATGCAAGAGGATTCTTTAGAATAACGAAAACAGCTGTCAAAAGCATACTTTAGAATTGCACTAATAGCAAAAATAGTAAGAAAAAACTTCAGCTAACCATTCTCTAGATCTAGAATAACGGTAATGAAAACGGAAGCATCAAACGGCGATCACGAGCTATTCTTTAAAGTAACGGGAACAAACGGAGTATCGAACATCGGCTGTAATCATTCTCTCTAAGGACTTGCATAATACCCTGTTGTTGTGGTATACCCAGATTTTGATTAGAAGATTGACTTTCAAGCCGCAGTCAGAAATCCGGATTGGAAACAGATTATAACAGATTATGGAGGTTCCAAGATCCGGTGAGAGTGAAAGAGCGCAGCGGCTTAAAAAAAAAAAAAAAAACACACACACACCCACACTTAAAAACATGCGAGTTGGTTGCTGGAATCTTGAATGATTACTTGATGTTTACTCATGAGACATTCAATGTCTCTGCAAGAGTTCTAAGCATGGGGGTACTCTGTTGGAACCTTCAGTGATTAGACAGGGTTTAATCATTGGTATTATTACTAATTATCTTGTAAGAATTCTAAATATGAGGGTACAAGACTGGAATCTTAATTGGATGAAGTCTGATCACGAATAATATACAATTATCTTGCAAGAATTCTTAAATGTTGGGTCACTTTGTTGGAATCTTTATTGATTAGAAAATGCTTATTGTTTTATAATATTCACTTATTTTGCTAGAAAATGCTTCTTACAAAATTAGTAAGTGGAGAAAAATTCTTTACTTCTAAGTAATGGGCTTGGACATCCGTATAATTTGGCTAGATATGTGAATGCAATAATTATGTAGGAGGTTTACATCGTGAATTTAATGCTGAAAGATATTTACTTCAAAATCTGAATAACAACAAAAAGCATTTGAATGAAAACCAAAAATTCCACAGAAAATGCAAACTTCGGCGACGCATTGAGAATAAAATGTGATAGTTGTAGAACAGCGGATGAAAATCAGGAAAATCATATTTGTAGAAAATCGTAATATCGAAGCTTCAGCTCCCTCATCTGTAGGAGTAATAATAATGAAAAGTAATAATGAAAAGCACGGATAAAGCAGCTGATAAGAAAAAAAAGAATACCGACTAGAATAAAACACTCAGTTAATTTGAAAATTAAAACGCATTCTTAATACTGATGAAATACGAGCCACCTGAAAATATTCTGCCTTCAAAAAATCCATAAAAAAAAGTGTATTTTTAGTTTACTAGTGATCCTCACATCAAGTTGCAGCACAAAGTACGCCCGGAAAATAGGTGCTTGTTTATCATATACAAAAACCAGCTTGTTAAAAAACATCATTAAAGGCCACTTCTGTCCCTTTCAGGCTACAGACACAAACGTATCCCTAATAAGATTACTCGAGCAAATAGCCAAAACAATATAACAAACAAAATGACCTCGTCCGTAACGAACTCACGTATTCTCTCCGTTACACACACACACACACACACACACAAGCTCACACAACACACACCCACGCTATATATACACATACTCGTATGTCTTTGATATTCTGCCAACCCTATGAACAAATTAGTGAATGATATATGCTTTATAACTTTTCTAACTCATTTTGGCTCATTTTTTGCTCTCCACTTTCGTCGTAAGACGCAATTGATCAATAGTGACATTCCCCACGTGAGTAAAGTTTCAGGGAGGCAGTCAAGAGGCTATATCTGAAATATAACAGCTCGAAACAAATAAAATACTAGTAAATGCATTAGTATCTATATAACTTTCAAAGCGCGCCACCCACCCCCATCCACACATACACAAGCGCACGCACACATACATATACATGCATATATATGCATATATATATATTTTATATACTCATATACATACATACATATATAATATATATGCCAGCATATATATATATATATATATATATATATATATATATATACATATATATATATATAAAACAACATTCAAACAATGCCCGTTTCTGTTTCCCAGTTCTCATGGCAGTGGTCACTTGTGTGATAACAGCCATCAAGGACCACTATATAATTTAAATGAACGAAGTAATCATTTAAAACATTCAAATAGAACAGTAGTGTTGAAACAAATAGACAAGTAGTGTTGCCAGAGCATTATTTAGTGACTGTAACTTTAATGGAAATTATGTATATATATATATATATATATATATATATATATATATATATATATACTCTATGTAATGTGTGTGTGTGTGTGTATGTATCAGTATATATATATATATATATAAATATATATGTATATATATTTATTTATTTATGTATAGATGTATGTATGTATAAAAATTGCTGAATATCAGTGACCCTTTTCATTCAATACTAATCGCTTTTCAATCCTTCCATCTTACGTAAATCCGAACTTTCTATACAAATTCAAACACTTATTAGCTCTGACATTCACTTACACGAATACTCAAATGCCGTGTGACAAGAACATTCGTAATGTCAAGTCTCTCTCTCTCTCGTCCGCCAGCCAATACATTACCATGTACAATTCATCGAGAAATTCGTGACCGATGTCAGTGAACTCTTGCCTCGTGCATTATCTATTAACGACGTCAGGCTCCTTCGGATCCAGCGTCAATTATGAGGGCCAAGCGCAGAATTAATGCCTTGGCATTCATGAGATATTTACTGCGGTTACTGAACTTGATTGCAATTTCTGGTCTTGACTTCTGGTGTAAATAAGGACATTGGTTTTTTTTTTTTGGCAGAGCGTGTTTGCGAATGCTTATAAGTGAATCTTGAATTTTGATTGGGTGGATACGGTGTAACAAGAATTCTTTCGATACCTGTCAAGAGTCAAAGACTATGCACGTGCATATATATACATACATATATAAATATCTATCTATCTATCTATATATATATATATATATATATATATACATATATATATATATATATATGTATATATATGTATATATATATATACATATATATATATATATATATATATATATATATATATATATGTACACACACACACACACACACACACTAGATTCCTAGACAAGTGTGACGTCCTTATCTGAAGATCTGAGGGTCAAAATGATGTAGAAATGCAAGTAAAATGAGGTGCATTGAAATAAGAGGACTCTTATCGAGCTGAAATTTTTCCCTGGGGTCGCCTGGGGAGAGGAGTTTCTAGGCCCTCATTGTGACCCACTGTCACTCAAACAAGATTCCTATGTCCTCTGGTTTCTAAAGATTAATTTTTATTTTGAGGTTACTACTCCCATTCTACATCGGATTGAGTGAGAACGCATTCTGGTAGGTTAATTTACCAAGGACTTATCGTTTTCAGGGGGCTTGTCTGCTAATTAGCAGTTTTACCAGTCACCATTAAAGACTATCATTTATATAAATATTAGTCACGAATGTGACTTGCAAAGGTTTCTGCAAAGGCAATGCTTCCCTCAAAGAAATCAGTGATAGATGGGTCTTAAGCATCTTTGGTGTTCAATTGAAAAAGACGTATAGCTGGTCCGCTGGTACAATGGTTAGTGTCGCGGATGCCACCCAGATGTCGCGGGTTCGCGTCTCCCTCAGGGCGATGAAAAATCACTGGCTCTGTATTATGATCAGTTACTGCTACAGTGTGGGGTCTGTGGTGGAAGGTTGAAACCAACATTCTTTGGAAGCTTGAATTTCAACTCAGTGGCCTCTGTGTGTGTTTGTTCCATGTAAATAGGCTTCATCTGCTGAAATAATGAAATAATCCAGTCATCGATCTCTTGTAAGTTAAGTATACCTTAGTTTGACCAGACCACTGAGCTGATTAACAGCTCTCCTAGGGCTGGGCCGAAGGATAAGACTTATTTTACGTGGCTAAGAACCAGTTGGTTACCTAGCAACGGGACCTACAGCTTATTGTGGAACCCGAACCACATTATACCGAGAAATGAATTTCTATCACCAGAAATAAATTCTTCTAATTCTTCATTGGCCGGCCGGAGAGTCGAACTCGGGCCTAGCAGAGTGCTAGCCGAGAACTCTACCGGCTCGTCCATCGAGGAACTATCGATCTCTTGTAAATGAGCTTATCGATGTTATGTAACACTACGTGACCGTAATTGATTAATTTGGTCTTGGTAAGTATCTGGTACTGGGAATAGCAGGATCTATGAAAAAGCCGATTAGGCTCAACGAAAATTGCGGTCAAGATATTTCGCTGTTCTGCAGAACGTTTCATGACGAAAACGGCTTCGTTTCTCACGCGGCACTCCCGAAGAATAGTCGCCTGCCCACCCTACAGAAAACACAAGAGCAGAAGAAGTAGGGCAATAAAGATACCCAAGAGCCATGAGTATCTCACGGCCATCTGTTGCTTCTATATATATCTTGACAGCAACCATCCACTGCCTCTAGTGCTGCTGCTGCTGCTGCTGCTGCTGTTCTGTCTCTTCCTCATGCCATTTTACTGCCTTTGTCGTCTTGTTCTCTTCTTTTCCCCTTCCATCTCCTCGCACACGCACTCCAATAAACGGGGTCTTAAAAATGTGTCCTTCCAATATCAGCCACGCAAGTTCCTGCCAGCCTTTTGTCATCCTTCAATAAATTCAACTTTGCAATAAATTACCTTTCTGTCCTTCCCCTCCCACAAGCCTGACTCCCAACTCAGCAAAAGCTTTAATTTCATTTCATATAGGCATTTTTTTTAATTTTCTTTTTTACTCACCCTTTCCACGGCACAGGAACAAATCCCCTTTATACCAACCTTCGCGAGCAGACCTTCATCAGACAGAACGCCCATGTTTTCCTCACGTTCATGGCACATCCCCTTTACGCTGCTACCACCTCTCTCCTCTCTCTCTCTCTCTCTCTCTCTCTCTCTCTCTCTCTCTCTCTCTGCGGAAGCCTTCTCGAAATGTGGCATTAGGAGCTCATAAAGTGTATTATTATGTTTACCTTACTGCATCACAGATGGCAAAGGGTCTACGAAATATTTTCCTTACATTTTCTGAAGTTTTCCTCTACGTCTTCCTTTTCTATTGACAAGACTTATGGGTCGGGAGATGCTTCAGGGGAAATTCTGGCGCTTTTCCCCCGTGAAATGACAAGAAAGTGAGGTATCATATTGAAAACCAATTTCATATGATTATTTTCCGGGGTGGCACACGTGTGAGATCGCGCCATGACAGCTGCAAGTGGATAGATAAAAGCATGATTTATGGAAGTATGCAAAATTTGATATGCAATCTCTCTTTATTCTTTTATTAATCATAAAATGACAAAGAGAGAGAGAGAGAGAGAGAGAGAGAGAGAGAGAGAGAGAGAGAGAGAGAGAGAGAGAGAGAGATTCGCCGGAAATGTTTACGGAGTGATTCTGATCGTACAATTTAATCGACTGGGGTGGGAAACTCACGCCCCGGCCCCCAAGACCTGCTGAGAACAGAGATAGAGCGACGCATTATTTCAGGGTCTTACTGCCATTTTTTTTTAATTCTCTTTCGACACATTTTCCTTTATAACCATCACATTATTTATACAAACCCTGTAAAGAGATGTTTAAAAGATTGCATTCCATTAATCTCAAGTAGGCTACGCATTTACGAACTCGCTTACCCTATTTTACGACCAATCGCCTTGATATAAATGTTCTTATTTTATTTGTTTTAAATGGGCTTTTTTTTCATATTAGGACTTTACAGAAATGTCACCATCGCTGGAACTTGTTATGCATTAACATTAAGAATCAGCAGTGGTTGTTGTCCGGTCTACAGTGGTTTCTGTACAATCAAGGTGCCAGTTAAAGAAAAAAAAAATCCTCATAGCAGCAGCGAGTTATATTGTACACATGACATAATGTACTATAGAGTAGAAGAGCACTATCTTGTACCCTCGCGATCAAACCAAGGGCGGGTGGATCATTTGGTTAGAGGGCCGCTTTCCTCCGATTTTATTGGACGAGGGTCGTTTTTTAAGACGGTAATCCAAACCCCAGGGGAGTCTCTCTCCCCTTGGATCACATAAAAGGGGAGCGGATTAAAGACTATGGTATATTTATGAGTACGTATGCGTGCATAGGGTAATATATTTTTGCTAGAGCCTTTTTTTAACACATCTCCGACAACCTTCACTGCCAAACGCCTTCATCTTTCCAGATTCCTTGAATCATGTAAGTTTTGATAATTATTTCATGAAATCATAAAATCCTCAAATATCAACACACTGTGAATAAACGACCAATAGATAATTATGTAAAGCTTGACTGAATCCGGCTTATCAGTTAAGCTCGAAAATGCTATGTATTTACCTGGATATATATTCAAGTCAACACACATTTTTATATATATATATATATTTTTATATATATATATATATATATATATATATATATATATATATACACATATTCATATGTATGGATAGACATTCAGTACTCAAATATATATATATATATATATATATATATATATATATATATATAAAAATATATATATATATATATATATATATATATATATATATATATTCATAGAATATATATAATTGTAATTCTATAACACACCTCAGAATTTCACAAATTAAATGAAAAAGCACCTGTGCTTACTCTGCTTAGTGATGATCTACCTCACAACCCCCCAACCCCACCCCCTCTCCGACTCTGTCTGTCTCTCTCTGAACACATTTGCACTTTTATGCATTCCACCAAAATTACGGCTAAGAGGATTATTACAGACAGTATACCAAAGGAAATTTTGTGTGGATATAAACTTAATCGCGTGAGATCCTCTGAAAGACCTTCCGTGAATAAAAATTGAATGAAAAGTGAGGACAACATTTACTCATTTATTTCGGGGTAAATAAATTTTTTTGGGTCCGATTATACTTAAATCAAATGATTAAAACAGCCAACACGCGACGGCTATTACTAATCTCTTTTACTGTAACAGATTTTTTTTTTTTTAATTTTGGGACGAGCAACATTAAAGAGAGAGTAAACCCAGTGACACCTCCTTTAAATCGAGACGGGAAGGGAACGCGTTTCTAATTATCACTTGAAGCTGGAACGAAATTGCTAATATCACTGGCATGGCTTCTGCTATCACGGAATCTCCAGAAGTGTCGGAGAGCGAAGTTCTAATTATGCCTGTTTTTAATAAAGAGGATAATCAACTTCAATTGTCCGTCGTATCGGGTGCTCATCTGATTTCGCTTCCGTTGCAGAGCGGCGGTGTTTTGATCTATCCAGTGCTATTCTGAAACAGGCTCTTTTATCGCGTTCCCGAAATGTGAATCTAAAAAAAGAGAATAATTTTAAGTCCAATACCATAGAAACAATAAAAAAGAAGAATGAAACTTATTCCCGAAGAAAACGATAAAAATAAGGGAAAGCTGAAGCTGGAAAAGAATTCCAAAAAGGTGGGAATGGAAATAAGTAGAGGACTGGTCAACACATCTGAACATATGGAACGAACGAGATATTAAGAAGCTAATTAGCAGAGTTATATCTCCACAATACTTGCCGGTAAAATTGTAATCTTTAGGGGAAAAGAAAATCATATTTCGAAAGTTTTCATCAACTTACGAAATTTTCGTCTAGAGTATAACAACTTCCTATACGACTGGGGAGCGATGGCAGATTTTTTGTGCACAAAATGGTTGCTTGAGGAAGCTGCCGAAGTTTACATCAAGAATGAAAGGCAATGAATGCAGAAGAGCACAATATTCTACGTATCCTTACTAATATTATATGGCGCTTTATAAACCCTTCACTAGAATGTGCAAACAGTAGCCGATGGTCACCATTTGAATGTTGAAGATGGAATCCTGCACTTCCAGATTATGAAAACAAAGGTGGATGATTTTTTCGAATCTAAATGACTTTGAATTTACAACTCTGATAAATTACCAAGAAAAGTTTTAATTCAGGTGAACGATCAAGGGATTACGTGAACTTGATTATCGGATCTTTAATTTAAGTAATCAGCATAAACTGTTGATTCCAGCAAAACGTCAGAAATGTTACAACACAAACGAAACTCACAATTTTCGAATGACAGCACTGTAAATATTCAAACCTTTATCGAGGTGTCTGAGAATAAATTCGTACTGCATGCAATTTATAGACTAGCGGTGAAAAAGGCAAACTACAAACCAAGTAAATGTTTGCGATAAAAAATAATGGACTTTGTGCAGTGTGGGTATTCGTGAACACCAGGGCACGTATAGATTCAGTTACATTGCCAATAATATCGTAACGTGTATCAAGTCATAATTCTACCAATAATATCGTAACGTGTATCAAGTCATAATTCTAAGTATATAATATAAATAGACGTAGATTTATGCACGCCATGTGGTTATATGAATATAAATATGAGCCACCTCATTTTCGACAACAACAGTGGCCATAATTTTATCGTTCCGTAGTACAATATTACTGTGTTTTTCATCACACGTGTGCATATATATATATATATATATATATATATATATATATATATATATATATATATATGTATATATATATATTTTATATATATATATATATATATATATATATATATATATATATATATATATATATATATATTGTATATATTATACTGTAAATATCAACTTTTTGGTATTTTTATAGTTTATGTATGAAATTCACTCTAATGTATTTTATGCGAAATACAGCATTTATAATAATAATAATAATAATAATAATAATAATAATAATAATAATAATAATTATTATTATTATTATATGCATGATGCAATTTCATACCGAACCCAAAATCTAAAAGGGGCCAAAAAAGGCAAGAACGTGCATTATCTTGAACCTCGTCGACAGACCAAGCAAAGCAGAGCAACAAAGACTTCAAAATCGATATGGCTAATTTTATCTTCACTCTGCAAATTGCAGCCTCCCACCCTCACGTGCTACTCAGTCCCTCCTTTCCCGGCTCCCCAACCCAACTACCTCCACTGTTTCCCGAAAGTCTTTGTTTCATCAAAGAAGTTCTATAAAAAGATCTGCCTGACCAGCAACAACACACTTCATACGGGTTTATATTAAGCCTCCGAGAGCTTACACGTACCACTTGAAGGCTCTCTCTCTCTCTCTCTCTCTACCCCGCTTCTGCAGGTGCGTTGGGTACAACAACACTCAAAAGCATTTTGGTCCGTGAGAGCATTTCGGGGAGAATATATAGGGCGAATGTAACAGATGGAAAACTACGTTACATTCGTCTGATTCAGAAAAGCTTGACATGGACATAACTTTTTTTTTTTATTGTTTAGAAACTTCATTACAGGCTTTTTGCTGCCGAAATCCTTAAAAAATAATTATTCAGCTTTCTTTGGCACTGAAAGCCCTTTACATAAATACAGGCTTTTTTTATTCGTTACAGCAAAGTCTACCAACTTCCAGCTGGAAATGTACTAATAGCATTGATTTTTCTTAATGATATATAATTTATAATATATACATGTATGTATTATATGTACGTATGAATGCATACAGGTTTCGTAATGAATCATAATTACCCAAAATCAGATGACGTTAAATAATGAATTTAATTTAATTCAAATAAAATCTAACCACTATATTTCTGCTAGATTCCTTCATTATTGGAAATGTCAGTATACATAAAAAAAGTCCAGTAAAAGTCTTTGAATTGTGCTCAGAGTGAACGAATGACTGAAAAACACCGGGATGGAACTGACATTTTTCAAAAGAACGTAATTAACATCTACGTAATCTATGAACTTTAATGTAAAAAAAAAAAAAGCGTACCTACCACGCTAATAACATTATCATGTGTAATTCAGCTGCATGCTTTGTAGATGAGCAATCCCAATTTTTATTTCTCGATAAAATCTCTGAATATGGAGACTATGGAGACATTTTCTAGACTCCCCTTACAAGATAAATAAATAAAATGAAAATAAAATAATATAATTTTGGTCCGGTTATTTTCTTCATGTGAGACAGACAGAATGGCAATGGCAAAATATCATAGAGACGAATTTCTAACGAAATGTATAATTCATTTCTCTTTTGCCAGCGTAAAACTCTGCCCAGAGAAAATGCAGCCAGTTCAATCACTCAGATAATGGACAGCGGAAAAGAATCCCAAAATCTGTTTGCAAATGATGTAAATAACTGATCAGACTACTTCCAGTCCTCGAGTTCACCAGCAAAAGCGTATGAGAATGAGCAATATGCGTATGTACGCGCGCAATTTAATGTAAAAGTGAATGGCAATAGACAGTACGCAATCAAGCTCTTGGAAATAGTATCCTTGGCTCATCTTATCTCCCCCATCCCCGACCTTGCCCCACCATCCATTATATAAAAACCTTCCCATCTGTCTTTCAATTTAGGTCTTGTAAATATCTTGTTATTGCCTCTTCAGACCATGAACCATCTACCATGACCACTTGATTAACTTATTGATGATCACGAAACACGCAAACAGACACGCAAAAATGAATTTTAATCTTTAAAATTTTTATAATTCTATTCTAGTGCAAAGAGGAATAGGCTGACCAACATATAAGCTTTGAAAGATGTGCACTGCAGAGAGAGAGAGAGAGAGAGAGAGAGAGAGAGAGAGAGAGAGAGAGAGAGAGAGAGAGAGAGAGAGTGAGTGTGGGTGGGAGTAGGCGCCAAAGATACCATAGCATTATTAGTTTAGAAAACAAAGAAAAGAAGGCAAAAACACTGTAAGATGGATGAGTGTCGAATGAAAGGTTTTAACGCCTACAAATAGGACATGTCGCCCGGTTACTGCCAAGAAAAGTTATTCCTTCATTGTGACCGAGATATTAAAAAAAAAAGTGACGTCTAAGAAGGCGTAAAACAGCTGTTTGACAACGCGCACAGCTATCACGCTACTCAGGCTTAGTCAAACACATTTCAAGGGATTCCGTTTGTTGCGTCCTACGCTGCTTCGGTCACGTCAGATCGGAGAGATGAAAGGGGTGAAATATTTAAGGCAAACTAAAATCACAAACTACAGTAACGATTATGCACAGTCAGGAGCGAGTTTACCAAAATACTATTTGAAGGTCGGCAAAATCAAGACTTATTTTAAGGTCAGTATCTATAGCCTAAAGCTATTTTTGTAAGGTCAGGGGCTCCTAGAATTGTTTTAAGGTTAGCAGCCCAAGGAAGCAGTTACGCCTAGTATGTCTCTTTGTCTGTCTGTCTGTATACTAGCTTTTATCGTTTGTTGTCTATCTATTTTTTCATTTTTAGCAGAGACAGAGAAAGGGAAGGACGTATGTAGAAAACTTGTTTTTAAACCAGTTGCTTATTTTTTATTATAGTTTTGCTTACATTTAATAATTTTACCAAGCGAATCACTTTCTTTTGATCTGTCCCAGTATGAGAGAGAGAGAGAGAGAGAGAGAGAGAGAGAGAGAGAGAGAGAGAGAGAGATCTGGCACCATTTATAATTTCTATAACCCTCGAACAACAAAGAGATATTTTGATACTGACAGTTCAACAGCCACTTTACCTGTTCCATCTCTTGGTCAACTGTCTGTTTTCATCAGCACCAACGCTTACCTGCAAGAAGAAAATATATTGAATAC
Organism: Macrobrachium rosenbergii; assembly: GCF_040412425.1. Lineage (NCBI taxonomy): Eukaryota > Metazoa > Arthropoda > Malacostraca > Decapoda > Palaemonidae > Macrobrachium > Macrobrachium rosenbergii. Next base: position 49,393,667 of record NC_089741.1, read on the forward strand.
ATACTGCTTTACTAATCACAGATTTCCTGCATGTACAAAATGTTTTACAAATCAAGAAGAACGAAGAGGTCTTTATTCTATTGATACACCATAAAAAGACATGCCTTAACTGCATGGCAATTATAATTTTTTCTTGAATTTACATCACTGAATAACCAAGATTTTCCCTAAAGGAAAGAGCGATTGATCATATCTCAAACTGACGTTGCAGCTCTTCGGTCCAAATGAAAACGTGCACCAGAGGGAGGGAATCCGATTTCGCAAGTTCAGAAATTTAATTTCTAGGCCAGATATTTTGAGGGACAGACGCGCGCGCGCGCACACACACAGGCATATCTGTAAACGTGTAAAGTTACCGGAAGCTGAAGCTATGATGGTAGGAGAACAATCATTGATAGTCTGAATTGATAATACTGGAAAGCAGAGTGAAACGATAGAAGAGTGAAGACTCTTTGAAATCTAGATAGAAATAAATCATTCAAAGAGTAAAAGAAACTTTGTAAAGTCCGTTTTTACTTGGATTTCCTTCGGGGAAGGTAAGTATTGGTGAAATTGCGCGGAAGGTCAAAATTTGGAAACTACTGAAGTGATATGTCAGTGTATCTACGCAGTTGTCTCGACAGCAAGAAGATAAGATAAACACCAGATACGAAAAAAGGTTACTAAATTAACGCAAACATTGCAAAGAATTCCTGGCATCTAAGAAGCACGAAATTATGTGGTTAGATATGAGTGCGTGGATCAACCCCCTTTATTAGCCTATCGTGTTGCTGATGATTCTTGTTTATTGCATGAATAAGTACCGAAACCATGGAAATTTTGGCACGTTTCCGTTCTTTAAGTGACAACTAGTGCGGGAATGGGTATTATCTTGTACCGCAATGTTCTCTGAAGCCCACGTTCCTCGAAAAACTTTTCTGAGACCATTCTCGTTCTTACATATTGTACAAACGTATATAATTTGCAAGGAGATATTACCCATCTAAAATTAAAACTTTTGTGAGCGCTGTTGTAAGGTTGGTGACAAGACATAATTATGAGCATTTCCTGGCGAGAGCACTGTCACATGAGAGGGTAAGGAGAGAAAGGAACACCAGGGAAAGAGTTAGAGGAGAAAGATGATGATGCAGAGCCCATTTTAAGGAGACTATTCGTCATCTCCGTCGTTTCTGAGTAGCCAGCTGCGTACCCTTGATATAATACTTCCTGTTATTCCGGTTTCAATTACGGCCAGTTATAATTGTGCTTGTTTAACCATACCTGTTATTATTCCAAGTAGTTGTCGTTGCGTCTCATATTGTTAGTAATATAATCTATAATAATAATACAGATCATATAAACGAAAAACTTATCAATGCTCTTATTATTATGACTTCGAATCCCTTCTGGTTAACTTTAGGTTTTCCTAGCAGCCGCTACCAAACCTTCCCGAACTTTATCAGAAAGCGAAAACTAACTAAACTGAAGATGTGCGGTGTGAGAACAGCAGAACCTTGAAACTACGAACTGTACGAACACTCTAAATATAAAGGTTAGCATACGATGTCAGGCATAACCCTATAACTACTGCGCTGACATCTGAATCCTGACTTTATCCAAGACCAGTAACTGGAGACTGACAGAACGTTCAAATCTCATGTGGAGACACCCTGACTCCATTTGGCAGCCTGATTTTGGATACAATGGGTATTTACTTTTCGCTGGCTCATTCCATGAGATTACCATTACTACATATTATTACTCGAAAGGACTACACATTCTTATGGGACAATAAATGAACAAAGTGTGCATGAATGTCCCCTCCAGCTGGGAAACTCAAACTCAAGACTTGACGATGAATATGTTACAGAGGCTGTAAGGAAGAGCCTTAGACTAAGACCCTTAATTACATCGTCCCAATCCGGTAGACGGAAAATAAAATTAGCATCTAGAATAAACCAGCAGCAAAGTTATTTTATTCGATGACTCAAAACATATATTACAGGAGAGGATGCTTGAACACAGCCAGCTATCCTTTTTAGGGTCAGTAAGCGAAAGAAATTCATCACGCGTTTACTTTTAGTTGTATTTTACTATCGTCTTCTTTTAGTTCATTCCATTTTCACTTTTTCATATAAGGGCAGTCCAGGCAAAACTGAGCATTTAAGTCTTTTCTATAAAATCTGTACTCACTATAAATGATTACACGAACACTAATAATACTGATAGCTCTAATAATAATCTACACATAACTCTGTGAGAGGGAATTCGATCCTCTGGATCTATATTCAGTAAGTCCTTTCCAGCGAAGTGAGAATGTGAATAGTAAATCTGAACCTACACAAGTGAACAGAGCATGTCAGGACGGCAAGAGACTGCAGCATATATTATGAGTAAATTGAACAGTGTTTCCTTCAAAAGAGGAAATATCGAAATATTGACTCCACTGAGGTAGGTCAGTGTTTGTAAAAGAGAGAGAGAATCGAAACTGGTAAGGTACAAACGACTAAATCAATGACCTTCACATGAGTCGGTTATTGGGAAAGAAATGAGAAAGAGGAAATAAAGTCCCTTGGTAATAATAAATGAACAAAAGTCGATTCATCAAAGTCAGTATGTTAATGGAGATTCGATTTTCTTACCTCACATCAAAGACTAGCAAAAATTATTTCCACGATATGAGTCGGGAAACGGGGAAATATACGACCTTTCAATAAATCATGGAAATAGGTTTTCTTATCGGTAAAGTGAAAAACGCTCTCTTTGATAATTATTCTGTCACAAGGAAGTTTTTTTTTTTCAGAGCGCAAAGGCGCAACGCCATTAAACATCACTGAATGACAAAAAAGAAAAGCTTCAAGTTTTGAAGTACCGGCATCGAAAGAAAGTCAGTATAATTTGTATACATCAATAAAGAGAATTATTAATGGAGAAACCATTACAACTGTATTGCACTCCAGTGACGTATAATGAAGGTAAATATTATTATGGAAAAGAAAACATTTATAATTGGTAAAATGAGATACGGTAAGAAATAACAAAAATGTAACGACTAAACTCTAAGGTATTACATCGTAACATTCTAATAACACACCTACTACTATCCACTGAAGTCTCTTCTTACAAAGATATACTTGATCAGAGTTTGAGCAGAAAAGTAAATATCATCAGTTTGAAAAAGAAAGTCTCAACAGTATTAGGTCGATTGGGGATAAAAATGCAACACTGAATGAAAGATATGAAAATAATGATGTCTGCTTGTATGTTGATTAGATAGGCAGAAAGAAGCCATCAAAAAACAAAATTATATTACCATTGTACGAATAAATACGCCTTAATTTGGGAAAACTAAAAGTTCTAGTCTCTAAAACTGTTATAGAATATGTTTCATGACAAATATGTAAATGAATAATAGTGACCCAGAAAATTATTCTGCCATCATCCAAGTAAACATCACTATCAAACTGTCGCAATTATTAATTAAAGCATAATGACACTAACAAATGAATTACCTACCTGTAAATAACCACACTGAATTCCAAAGCTAGGGAAGCACCAGTTTCAAATCATATAATCGAAGAATCCCAAGCAACAATCGGGAAAATTCCCTAGATTGGAGCCCTCCCCAACAACGACTGAAAAGAGGAAGAGGGGAAAAATCCACCCCAGCAGTAAGCAACTGCGCCCTTTTTACGAAATTAAATGCGAAGGGATTTCGGACGAATAACACTGAATGGTGCGAATTGACTGGAGATGAGTTGAGAACGGCAGGTGTCTGCCTGCACACCAAAGGGATATTTTTATTCCGTTGCCTTTTCTCTTTGGGTTTCGTTCAGGTGTTTAATGGAAGGGGTGCTAGGTTGTTGTGATTATTCGGTGAATAAGAATTATAGAATTTAACATTAATGTGCCCCTTACTTTCATTTTATTCTATTCCTTTTCAAACATTTATGAATATCAGGTATTGCATTGCATTACTAGCACACCCCAGCATCCATCACGCAAAGGTAAATGGAAAAGGTTTCAGGGTATAAAAGTATAATTTATATATATATATATATATATATATATATATATATATATATATATATATTATACATACATATACTCCATGTATATACATACATGTATATATATGTATGTATATACATGTATATATACATATATATACATGTATATGTATATATATGTATGTATATAATTACATGTATATGTATGCATGTATATATATAAGTATAGATATTTATACACATTTACATGTGTGTATATACATGTATATGTATGTATGTATTTTTATATATATATATATATATATATATATATATATATATATATATATATATATATATATATATATATATATATATATACTCATGTAATAAAAATGTCAATATGTGATTAGAGGTAGATAAATTCATATTACTATGTGAAAAATAATTGCAGACCGTGGTAAATATCTAATAGGGGATGGTGATATAGAAGGATTGGTAAGCCCTTGTAACTACTGAGATGTTGAAATGAAAATTTACAAAACTGTATGAAATTATTTCACGTCTAAAAATAAAAAAAAAATGGCATATATGTAAACATTACATCATTTTACCTTCAATTTGTTCGTCGGTACTCATTGTATCTCCACATACTTTCATTCTCAGAGTGAACTAAAACGAAAGAGACCCAAAGTCAATGAGAAAGAAAAAACAAATATGTAGCCTGCAAACCGGAAGGTATCCAGGGAATACCTAAAGATTTTTAGAGCTTTGAAAACCCGAAGTTTTTCAAAGCTTTTAGGCAACGAGAAAGGCTGAGTGGTTAAACAAATCAACTCTTTGTTACATTATCTGTACACTATGCTTTCGACAGAGAGAATTCAATATGTCTAACATGTCAACATCCTTGGCAGCAGAGGAGATCAAAAAGAGATCGTGGAGGGAATATGGTCAAGTGCTACTTGAAAATACAAGGGTAGGGCTCAGCCTTTACTATAGAAATTACTCTATACTCGACACATCAGTATGGTTGTCAAAGAAGTGGAATGCTTTTAATCGACAATTTTGTTGAAGAGAGCAGATGTGAGACAAAAGAGGTTATCAAAGGCGTGTAAGCCTTATATGTGGCCGGCGTTACTCGAAGAAAAATCATATAAAAACAACTAACTTCACTTTAAAAGTGTCTGGTTTTATGAATAAATCTTTTTACATCAAGGCAGCCATGTATGTATGTAAGTGTCTGTATACTTATGCATACTAGGCTCTTGTGCTTCATTGACAGCCAGTGACTTTAGCGCCGTGACGTTACAGGGATTATTGAAGGCTCTTCACAATCTTTTAACATTGCAGGAACATAGTCCATTAACCTAACCCTTCCTTTTCATCGGGAATTTGGATTATTACGAGTGACTGCCACAACACATTTTATGCATGTAATTATCTTTTTTGTCCCAGCCAGTCCTCCCAATCTTATAACAAATATGCAGCATTAAATAATGAGCTACGGGCAAAAACAACCTCTCTCTCAGGGTATATATTTTAAAACAAAGCTGTTCTGTCCTAATATTCAAATGGATCATAATTTTGCATTTATGACTTAAGACCGAATAGTCTAAAAAGTTCTCAGATCAGGAACTGGGACGAATTTTGTTTTGTCACGTAATTAAACTTTTGCATATGATATAAAAAAAATTACGATGTTTTATTGCTTTCATGCTAAAAAACGAAAAACAAGGAGAGAAAGACGAATCAGACAACAACTAATAATTATATTAAATTTATTATAAATTTTACCAAATCTTTTAAAGAGTTAACTCGAAAACCTTATGATTTTTGTAGATAGATCGCCATGCAGTTGGACAAGTAGATAAAAATTTAATGACGCTCAGTTTAATTTTTTCTTATTAAACACGGAGAAATTTTCATGAAGATATTTTTCCTCATTTTATGTGAAATCTCACAGATAAGAAAAAAGCAAACGGCGAGGGAATCATTTTCCAAGCCAGAGGTGAATTACGTTACCATGAAAGCTTGACTTGTTTGTGCGCAATGAATTTTGAAGGTATACAATACGTAAATACCTGCTTATAAATGCGTTAGTATATCATAAACTGTAAACACACACATATGCTACACATTCATAAATACATATGAATAAATGAAAACTAATTGCAGAAACAAAGAGCATATTCTGAATTGTTCAAAGAAGAGAGAAAAAAAGAAGAAAATGGAAGTTGTCGGAGTTAGACAATGACGGATGAGCCTTCAGGACAAGGAAAAGATTGGAGAAAGGTTCTGACGTTTTCAGGACAAGGTAAGGAACGTAAGAGTTTGGAGAGAGAGAGAGAGAGAGAGAGAGAGAGAGAGAGGTTGGGGGGAGAGTGAATGTGGTCAAGACAGCTGACTCCCGAGGCTGGATATGCTTACATCATCTGAGACTCACTCACTATGCTGATTTTTCGGACCTAATTGTAACTCAGTGGATGTCTGAGATCTGTTGCGAATTTCTGAACACAAATTTTTGGCATGCCGTTGCTAACCTTACCACTTTTGAGTTTTCTTTCAAAAAACGAGATCATAAGTAACAGTTAACCCCAACTCCTTATGAACACTAATTTTTGGAATGCGATTGCTAACCATACCGCTCAAGAGATTACTTGAGTTTAGCTCCAAATAAAGAGACCGTAAGCAGTAGTTAGCCCAACTCCAAGTTACTTAGTGGGTCCTAGTAACTACTAACAACAAAAGTGTGCAACTTAACCTTACTTTCCTTATTTAACAACCGATAGGTCGCTCTACTCGTTCGTCTGTATGTAATATTCATATAATGGACCCTAGCCTGCTGTGTGAGTAGAATAAAAAGCCAAAACACATTACAGTTTTGCAAGGGGCTGTACCATAACAGAACCTTCTTAAGATAATTACTTCTCTGCGTACTAAGCATTCTCGACAACCAATGATAGCTAGAGTGGGTCGTTTACCGAGGAGATATGTTTCTCGTAAGAGGTACTTTACTTTCATTTTTCATAGGAGTATCATCATCATTATCGTAATATGAAAAATAATCTCAGTGAACGATCTAACAATGTCACTGACTTCCAAGGAGGCTTCCCAAAAGCAGAATGTTAGAACAAGATAAATACAAAAGAGCTGACATAGTAATTTAATAGAACTGAATTGAATATAGAATTTAGGCCAAAGGCCAAGCACTGGGACCTATGAGGCCATTCAGCGCTGAAACGGAAATTGACAGTAAAAGGTTTGGAAGGTGTAACAGGAAGAAAACCTCGCAGCTGCACTAAGAATCAGTTACTAGGAGAGGGTGGAAAGTAAGGTGGAAGAAAGAGAATGTGAAAGAGGTACAGTAAAAGGAACGAAAGGTGTTGCGGCTAGGGGCCGAATGCACGCTGCAAAGAACCTACGGGGAGTAATTAGTAGGGAACTAATTCCTAAAAACAGTTCAATCTTTTTTTCAGAACACCAAGAAAATATGAATGAAAGTAATACATTAGACGAACACAAAAAGTACATTTTAATATTTCCCAAATTCACGTGGACTTTCATTTAATCGACACAACTTTTTAGCCCAGCATTGAGAAGTACAATTTGACGGTAAGGGTTTCAGTAACTCGGGTAAATTCTGGCAAACTGTACAGATAGTGTTAGGGCACCAGCAACTCCTTTGCATAAACAATCATTCACCAGACGGAAACTTCGTGAGTCAGTATTACGGTGTCTTGGGAGTTCTAAGAAAAACCGTTGGAATGTCTCCGTAAATCTCTGCATGCGGTGGCGCACAGGTTCATTAACTGTGGTATTTTGAATCTAACTTTCACAGTTTGCACAATATAGCCCGTCCTGGTCACGAAGGTCCGTCAACTTGCCAACAAATATCGGCACTATTTTGTGTGGAAAGAACAGATACATTTCTCCTTAGGACCTAAATGACAGCAATACAAACTAAATCAACACTGAGTAGTAAGGTTACACTGAGCTAGAAGAGACATAGTATATATTATATTCTATTAATAAAGCTTTCATTTAATGCCTTTTGAAAAACAATTTTCAGTATCAGAATTCGGCAAGGTTTACGGTATGGAGGATACCGTGCCTCAGCAAAATTTATGAAAATCTAGCAAATACCATTATGTCTAATATTCGAAATGATAAATATATTTACGAAATGGATAACTCTCTCTATTACTAGAGCAAAAAATGTAGATACGTATATCCTCTAAAGAAAGAGGAATTGCCTGTTAATAAGCAAATATACGGCCTATGTGACACTCTTAACGCGCAAGTTAATGAGATTCAAGTCTCGTAGGATAAAAACTGGTAGAAACTTTCTGGAAGGACTGAATTTTGATTGCACTAAATTGTACAACAATAAAAAAAAACTTGTATCATTACTAAGGAAGATGAAGGCGATTTCAATTTCACATATGGAAAGGGGAATAACGTCCACATCACGAGTCTTTCATAAGTTATTGAAAATAACGCTGCTGACAACAGAAGGCAGAAGAACAGGTCTGTGAAAAGTGAGACCACTGATATAGGAACACGAGGAATAATCATTAACATATTGAGAATGAAAAGAAAACGATACCCTACCTTTCACAGGGAATAGTTAAAAACGTACATGCAGCATCGTACAACCATATCAGAAAGATTTTGAGATCACATCTTGCTTACAAGAAGGGTGGAGAAAGAACATGGAAGTAAATGGTGTAAGATCATGTGGGGCAAAATAAGATTAACAACTGGGACTAAGATAGTCCTGAAATACGAAAAAGTAACCAAAAAGATGATCCAAAGGGATTAACACTTTGGAGTTATGAGAAAACCTGTATTTCAAAACATTACAGGAAGAGTATATCTATTAATAAAAGAGTTGACTCCGGAGAAAAGAAAAAACACTGTTCACTCCCATTTTAACACTTTAACTGCTGAATCATGGATGAACCCCGCGCGGAAAACTTCCACTCCCCCCAACACTAGTGACTTCAGACACCTACAAATACGTCTCACTAGCAGCGAGTCGAACCCTGCTACACACATACATACCTACATTACCTGTCAATATATGCAATATATATATATATATATATATATATATATATATATATATATATATATATATATATATATATATATATAAATATATATACACATACATATATGTATATATATATATATACATATACATACATATATACATATATATATATACAGTATATAATCTCACACACCTACCACTCATAAAAAAAAAATCCCCGGGAACTGTTGTATGAGTGAGAAAGTTGGGTCGTTCATCTTTCTGGAAAAGCGCTAATTACCGCTTCCCCATCCAATCACTCTTCTGCATCTTTCTCATTTCTCTCTGGGAGGTGATTGGTTGCCGGATAATAAAGAGCTTTCCTGTATTGTTCAAACCTCCTCATTTCGTCCTCCATTTGTCTTCATTATATTTCCTATTATCGAGACTTCTCAGAGGTTTCCCGCAGTTTATTATCGCGTTATTTCCTCGCCTTTCTTCTTTTCACATTGTATTTTTTACTTTTGATAGTTACGTGGGCAGCACTAATTCAGATAATGACTGAAACCTTAAGAACAATGCCTTGCTTGAAATTTGTTAATATGAAGGTAAAGAAAAATTACAACTAGGTAGTTCGTAGAACTTATTCTAATTTACACCCTTTCCTATTCTCAATATCTCCAATGTTTATTCATGGTTTTACATCGGTGAGAGAAGAACACTGACATAGTCTGCATCTGAATATACAATCTCCTCTAGTTAAGTTATTCAACAGATCTCAACAGGAACCCTCTTCATCAATCACCTGTCTCTGCTACTCCTAATTTTTAGTAATGACAGTGAATATTAATTATTTTCATACCTAGATGTTTCCAGTCTTGGTTTAGAGCCAAACGTTTAAAACACACCGGAAAATCAAATGTAAAAGATTTATTGTATATTATGATAACCTTTATCACATGAATGTTCAAACTAGGCTAGTTTCTGTCTATCTCTATTCTCAGATCCATGCAATTATATATATAAATATAGATACACACACATATACATATATAAATATATATATGTATATGTATACACACACATACATATATATACATATTAGTCAATTATTTTATCAAAAATTTATATAACTGTGCATCATACACCATCCTCAAACACTCTTCCTCCTCTTTACACCTGCTTTCATTATCAAGTTTCTCAAGTCCGACGAACATTTGCCAATCTGTAATTTTCATGCCATGCAACAACTCTCTCTCTCTCTCTCTCTCTCATTGAATTTCTCACAACTAAACATTTATCAATTAGTAATTACCCCACCATAAACAAATTACCTCTCTCATTATGTGATTATCCAAGTCTGCCTGAACATTTGCTGATGTGTAATTCTTACGCCATGCACCAGTCTCTCTCTCTCTCTCTCTCTCTCTCTCTCTCTCTCTCTCTCTCTCTCTTTCTTGACTTCCCCTGCAGCAGCGAGACCAACGAAACCTAGTTTCGGGAATTATAGCCTCGGCCAAGAATGAGGTGGAAAGGGAAGGGGAAGAGAAATGGAGGAGGAGTTTTCGGAGATTGAGGCGGAGGGAGAGTGAGGATCAGGGTCTGTGGAGAGGGGGGGGGAGTTGTCTTGAAGGAGAGGAGGGGTATGCTTAATCAGCCAAGGGCAAGAGATAGATTTACATGATTTTGGAAGCGATTCTGCCCCGGGATTTCTGAGGCGACGTTATAGGTCTGAACTCATGATTTTCGAGGTTTGTTTTTCTCCTCTGCGTGTATGTACGAATGTATATACTACAGTATATATGGCGTCTTTGCTTTTGTGCTTATACTGACGTATATCTATTCACCTACAGGGTATACACATATATATATATATATATATATATATATATATATATATATATATATATACATACATATACAGTAATTGTGTGTTTACGTTCATTACACACATACACACACACACATATATATATATATATATATGTGTGTGTGTGTGTGTTTGTGTGTATGAATTCACGCTCATAGACGAACAAATCAAAGAGCCAGCATTATAGTTTCTGACTCGCCATTTCAGTGATAAAGCGTTTATTCCACCAACTTAAAATCTTGAATTCTCTTTGACACTGTGTTGTCATGCATAGCCTTTGTCTTTAGTTTGAAAGTAAGCAGATGCTAATTCACCCCCAGAAAACATAAAAATATTCCAACAATGTTCTATTTATTGGAACATGTGAATTACTATTATTATTTTCACATAACTGTCTTCATTATCTACCAGATCATTTACTTGTTTTTTTTTTTCTAATTTATCATTAAAATTTGTAATAACTAGAATTCTCTATATTTATGACATGCATAATACCTCATTATTGAGGAAAAAGGGTTAACATCTAGTAAATAAAAATTTGTTCTGTGTCATGTGTCGAAAATCAGACAACTACAAGACACCTTTTTTAATGAGTAGTTTTGTATATGTGCGTAGATTTGTTTGTTGTCCTGTTTTTGCGTGTTCAAAGTCTGTCCATGTGTGTGTGTGTGTGTGTGTGTGTGTGTGTATGCGGCCACACGCTGGTTCGCTTTTTATGATTAAAAGCCAATGTTTACCTTTTCTGTTTCTGCTAATGAAAGGTAATTTTTTTCCCTTTTTCGTGGAGTGCGGTGGTGGTCGATGCTGGGGAAGGTGCGAGTGAAAACAATTTGAAGCGTGAGTGAGAGAGTTCCAATCCAGGCCTGATTCCTTTCATATCTCTCCCGATAAATCAGCAAAGGAAAACATACTTTAGAAAAATTAGTTGGAATCCGAAGGACAAAATCAGAATAATGCAAAATACTACAAAATACGATACTTAGTATATATTTTTAGTTCCAAATTGATAAATCAATTCGAAAAAACCAATAACAAACCAAAGCAAAATACATAAAAATTAATTCGTCGAATAAGATAAATGATTCACGTAAATACGGTTAGGCGTCGTTTACTAAAGTAAAAAAAAATATTATAAACATACACACATATATATGCATACACACACACACACACACTTGAAACAGAATTCTCATAAGATATTCTACCGCAATGAATAACGACATGTTTCCCCCGCTCGTTTCACGTCAGAAATGTCGGTTCAAAATACAATAATGTGAAAATTACAACATATCATTAGCGAATTGTTCTCTAACTATATCATTAAAGAATGTCAGATAAAAATAATGCGAAAATTACACAAATTTCATTCACGAATCTTCATAAGTTCTTCTTCAACCACTATTTTAAGACAGAAGTCTTAGTGTTTACTTACTTGTCAGTATTGTCAGATCAAAATAATGTGAAAATAAAACAAATATCTTTAACGAAAATCCAGAAAAATTGTCTTGAACAATAAATAGAGAACTTCTCAGTTCTTTTAATTACTCGTAAGAAATGTCAGATCAACCTGGAATAACGTAAAAATTAAATATTAATGATTAACGGATGTTCAGAAAATGTTCTTCAACAATGAATAAAAGACGGCTTAGTTTGTTTAATTGCTTGTCAGAAATGTCAGATCAAAGTAAATTAACGTGAAAGGTAAACAAACATCATTAACGAATGTTTCGATTTGTTCTTCAACAGTCATTAAAAACATCATTAACGAATGTTTCAATTTGTTCTTCAACAATCATTAAAAACATCATTAACGAATGTTTCAATTTGCTCTTCAACAATCATTAAAAACATCATTAACGAATGTTTCAATTAGTTCTTCAGCAATTATTAAAAACATCATTAACGAATGTTTCAATTTGCTCTTCAGCAATCATTAAAAACATCATTAACGAAGGTTTCAATTTCTTCTTCAGCAATCATTAAAAACATCATTAACGAATTCAGTTTTTTCTTCAACAATCATTAAAAACATCATTAACGAATGTTTTAATTTGTTCTTCAACAATCATTAAAAACATCATTAGCGAATGTGTCAATTTGTTCTTCAACAACATTAAAAACATCATTACCGAATGTTTCAATTTGTACTTCAACAATCATTAAAAACATCATTAACGAATGTTTCAATTTGCTCTTCAACAATCATTAAAAACATCATTAACGAATGTTTCAATTAGTTCTTCAGCAATTATTAAAAACATCATTAACGAATGTTTCAATTTGCTCTTCAGCAATCATTAAAAACATCATTAACGAAGGTTTCAATTTCTTCTTCAGCAATCATTAAAACATCATTAACGAATTCAGTTTTTCTTCAACAATCATTAAAAACATCATTAACGAATGTTTTAATTTGTTCTTCAACAATCATTAAAAAAACATCATTAGCATGAATGTGTCAATTTGTTCTTCAACAACATTAAAAACATCATTACCGAATGTTTCAATTTGTACTTCAACAATCATTAAAAACATCATCAACGAATGTTTCAATTTGTTCTTTAACAATCATTAAAAAAAATAAAATAACGCAAAAAACAACGAACATTGCTAACGAAAATTAGGAACTGTTTTTCAAAATTTATAAAAAAAAATCTAGTTCGTTTAATTACCTGTCAGAAATGTCAGGCCAAAGTAAATTAAAATGAAAATTAAACAAACATCATTAACGAAAAACAGATTGTTCTTCAGCAATTATTAAAAAAAAAAAAAGCTTTAGTACGTTTAATTACTTGTCAGCAACGTCAGATCAAACTGGAATAAGGCGATAACAGACAAACTGACGAGGCCCGCCGCGAGAGATTTCCCATTAATCGAAAGACGTTGTGTCAATCTGATTAAAGGCGCCTGGGGACTCGCCTACACATTCTAGTGTAATTTCAGTGACAGGCAGGTGGTCCTGCTATGGAATTGCAAGCCTGGATCTAGAGGGGACACATTAATATTCTATATATATATATATATATATATATATATATATATTATATATATATATATATATATATATATATATATATATATATATATATATAAATATACATAATAAATATATGTTTATACAAGTACATATCTATATATATATATATATATATATATATATATATATATATATATATATATATATATATATATATATATATATATATATATATATATATATAAAATTTAACTTTGCTCTAAGTAATAAAAAAATGCCCTGACCTAACTGCCACGTGAAGCAATTCCCACTCGGATCCAAGCTTGTAGTCATAAGCGTATAAAAGGGAAAGAAATCTCAAAGACTTCAAAGTGGCTATCTAAAATGCAATATATCTGGTGAAGTGACGGGTGAATTACATACACATAATATATATATATATATATATATATATATATATATATATATATATATATATATATATATATATATATATATATATATATATATATATATATATATACAGTACATATGCGTACATATATAAATATGTGTATGTGTGAGTGTATTCACTAGGTCACAATATTAAAACTGACTGCTACCGTGGTGGCAGTAAGCCGTACTGACAGGACACTGCTGATTCTGTCAGGGAAAATGAAAATATATGGCCTTCCCTGATATTAAAACCCTATGTAGGAATGGTTACTAGATGGCCAGCCAAGCCGTCAATATATCAGATGTAGGGGTTTATATATGTACATGCAGTTTCATGAAAAACATCGAATCGGAGTTTGCTTAAAATGTCCAGCTAAAACACGATGCTTTCTTAACCTTTTTCCTTTACTGATTTCCTATAGTTAAGAAGCCTCTAGTACTACGGGTAGCTCATAAGAGAAAGAACCAGTGCTGGTATAAATATACCTTAACAACAACGAATATTCAGCGGCGTAATTAACAACGTAGACACAATTCAAGTCCAACAATGAAGTTCCCACGGGTAAATATAGTTACACATAACCAACGATGAAGCTATTGCTATTCCCAGCGCCGTAAAAAACAACACCGACACGAAAAATATTTGCGGCTCGTGTTTTATGTATGAAAACTTCTATGCCATAATTTAAAAGGCGTTTCAGCTGGCAGGGTAATAAAGCTCCCATAACTTTTCACTACAAATCCTTCCGGTAACAAAGAACGCGTTCGAAAAGGAGGATTAAAAAACTGTGAGCAAAACTCGCAGAAACATGAAAGAGAGAATGAAAAGAGAAGGGTTAAGTGAACTTAAATCCCAGAGGGGTATTCTATTTTTCCATCTCCCGTAAAACAAATATAGAATAAAAAAAAAAGGAAAGGTCTGGCGTGTACCATATACCGGTGGACGCAAAATCCGGTTGCATTCGGAACGGTGCGTAATGAATTTGATTTCAGTTTTTAATCCTTTATTTGAATAACATATCGCGCATCGGGGGTGGGGAGAGGGGGGAGGGGAAAATTTGGCAAAACATTTCCCCCGCATTTCGAATACTTTCTGCGAGGCCCCAATGCATCGAGGAGCGTTCCGCATATTTATTTCCGATGATCTAATTAGTCACAGAAATCGAATCATTCTGAAACTTCCCCTTTTAATTAAACTGTTGATTAAACGATGAATTTGATCGGCAATTAAGACTAATTTGAATTGATAATAATATCAGTGTTGGGAATAAATTTATGGCTTGAGGCTGAAGCTGGTTTTAACACACCCCCCTTCCCCTCCTTCCTCCCAATGCATACTGTGGTTGATTTCATTATTCATACAAATAAGTTATGAATTCCATAAATAATGGTTAACTGATGTAAGGCAATTGGAATGTTGCTAATTCTACCCCATAATGATGAGTGCATTATCTGCTATCGTTACCGTTGCTGAAATATTAAATAGCATTAATAATCTCACTTTGCCTCAGAATTAATGGGAAAAGTGGAAAGGAATCATTTATTGGAATTTCCAATAAATTTATTCATTTGCTCATATAAAGAAATCAAAGAAGAAGCGGGATTGATGTTTATGAGTAATAATGAGTTATTGTATTAATATCTTTTATATACATTTCGTCGTATTTTGATAATGGCAAGATGCTATCTCAGTCGATAATTTACATAATTTGTGAAGCTGTTTTACATCATTTTAACAGAAGAATATGCATGGACAGAATAATGAAAATGAAAGTATTCTTTATATTCAACAGAACACCCTCAGGTGAAAAAACTAATCTTTGCACAAATTAAAATCTTCCTGGAAAATTAAAAACGTGATATGAGGTAATCGGAGTTTCGACCGAGTTATTTTTTTTCCCAAAATGAATGTTATGTTGTTTATTTAACCACCATCGCACACTTACTGTTTAACAGAACTGACAGTGAGAAAATATGTGGTATTGAAGATGTATAGTTCAGATGAGACGTTATTGAGAGCAATTAAATGCCTTTATATAATGGAAACGAAGCTTGTGTTGGGATATGTAGACGAGAGATTACCTGATAAATAGGGTAGCGTAGGCGGGATGATGGACCAGAGTGTTTTAAGATGGTTTGCCCATGTGGAAAGAACAGAGAGCAATAGCTGGTGAGGAGTAAAATTTGTAAATGTTAAAATGAAGAGAAGAGGAAGACACAGAAAACACTGGATAGAAGGTGTGAAACTTGTATTAGACAGGAAGAGCTTCAATAATAAGAGAGTGAGTGCAAGATGGAGGTAAACAGTGCAGAGCGTGAACGGGAAGTTCAACGCCCTGCTGATGAGACCGTTGTTGTACATATAAAGTGGCTAAATTTATCTTTTTCTGTGCAGGAGTTTCATTGATGATTCAGCAATTAAAGTATAAATGTGGCGATAACTATATTACGTTTTTCGTCTCTGGAACTATCCTATTGAAACCATTTACTATCCCTATATATATATATAATATATATATTATATATATATATATATATATATATATATATATATATATGTGTGTGTATATATATATATATATATACATATACATATACATATATATATATATATATATTATATATATATATATATATATATATATATATATATATATATATATATATATATATATATACCTGTAGTATATATTTATATATCTGTGTATCTGTGTGCGTTCGTCTGTATTATGTGTATGTGAGGGTGTCTCCCGGTCTCGGAAGTATTAACTTGAAGAACGGCCAGCCATCTGTAAACATGACTTCAATTCCCTTTGTAAATTTCGATCATTTATTAAAATCAGTTACCTTGCAAATTTATTCCTGCAGCTTTATGAATTGAACAGATTGCGTTTTCATATTCATAAGAATGCCAATGATGATACAACAACGAGGTTTGTTTGTACACGCATTTTCTTTTCTTCTAGCTCATTTATAATTCATCAGTGTGAAATTATGAAATAGTGTTGTTCACCATTGGATCAAAATTTCAGATACGAACTAAATAAACATTAAAAAATGCAATAAATTCCCCTTACCATTCATAAGCCAGGGACATAAAAAATTCACGTCATAAGATTGTGCTTTTCTGTATGAATAAAGATATAGTCATATATCTTTCAAACAGATAAACACATTTGCATATAAATACTCATACATAGAAAAGTGCACCTGTCTGGTATATTCTGTTTTATACATGAACAGATTAATAAATAAATGAATATATGACATGTTATATACATACATACATACATACACACACACACACACACACACACACACACACACACACACACACACACACATATATATATATATATATATATATATATATATATATATATATATATATATATTTCACCAATGTGCCTTTTACTTTAGAGGGGATGGCTCCTTGTACTACTCATCCTATTGTCAGCAAATACTCCAGGATGAGGCTGCTAGCCCTATGCCCTCCACCATCCCAGCAGTAACAGCACACTGCTAAGCACCTAATTCACTGCCATTGCATAGCCTCTGGACTGTGAGACATATATAAATGTGACGAATTTCTTACACAAATTTGGAAGGTGCAATCAGGCAGTGTGAACGCCGTGGCTAAGTGATGCAATGCTGAGCTCAGGTGCGCTAGGTCCTATGGATCACCAACCAGTTTATACAACTATATATGGGCACCAAATACGTCAAGATATAGGGCATGGGGGTAGCAACCTGATATAAAAAAAAAAACTGCTGAGAAAGATGTAACCAGCCTCCTGGTGCCATCTCCACCAAGGGGAAAAAGCGACTGGTAAATATGAGGTGTACATATCTATTTTTGGGTTTCAAAACCGCCGGCTGAAAGAATGAATCCGCGATTGGCAGAATAGAAAAGGCAGTGGAGGAAACAGAACCTTTTCAGAATTCATGGCGTGCTGAAACGAGCGTCGAGGGAGACAGGAGTTGAAATGCATGAATGGTGAATCGAGACCTTCGTTATAAAAGCAAGAAGTAGCATTTGAGTTTTCAGGAAAGATTAAAAGAAGTGGAAAGCTTGACCTGAATTGTTTTTGAAATTTTCTTGGGAGCAGCTAGAAGGGTTGAAGGGGAAGGAATGAAAACGTACAAGGAAGGTGGAAGCTTGGCATTGGTGGAAATATCGCTAGGAGTGTTTAGGAGTGTTTTGAGGTATCCTGGTCATGTACAGAGAATGGGAGAGGCTATGCCGTTAGCTTATGAAAATAATTGTTTCAGTTATGAGCAGAAAACGAAAACTGAGTTTTATTGTTTTTTTCATGCATAGGATGAAAACACACCATAGGAACCTCTTTCAGACCATGATACCAAGTCATCTAAGCATTATATGTGGACCGACTTGAGGTTTAGAATTTATTGTTCTATATGTCAGACGAGAGGTGAACAGCTCCGTATGTACAAAAGATCTAACGAAGCTGACGAAGGTCTCATTACGAACCAGGATTAAATACTTTTCTGGCAAAGGCTTCATGCTATACCGTTGAATAATAAATAAGGAAGGCCGCTATAACAATTTAGCATGAATATCCTCCTTTTCGGATGAAAAATATGTAAATAAATTACTTCAAGCATAACAACTAACGATATTTTCCTACACGTACAAGCCTAAATAGATTTTTATGTGGGTGAGTGATTTATGCATTGAGGTGTACATCCAAGTGCATTTAGTAAGAGAAAACACAATGCAAACCAGTTTACTTAGCTGGGAATAAACAGACAAAAAATGTTGTATATTATAGTTGGTGCATTTACCTCATACATGCGCAAACATTCAGTACCGGAAGTGTCTTTAGCTGCCCAAATGCCAGTATACCAAATCAGTAAGCAAATAAACGAACATCGCTGTATACAGATACGGCAACTTCAAAGGATTCCCCTTTCATCCTACAGCCTCCAGGTAGCCCAATCCTCCTCCTCCTCCTCCTGCATAAACTTAAGAAACCTCTCGGGGAGGCATGTACCGCCAGAGGCAAGATCCTGGAAACGAGGCCGCCATTGAAATGTAAATTACATTTTGACAAGATGCACTCCGACGGCGAAAGGAGACTTCTTCTCTTTTGCCCCCGTTTTACACGGAATGGTAAGGGAATCAGACCTTTATTTCTTTGAAGAACTAAGACAACGGGTGGGGGAAAGGTTCGGGAAATTTTCTTGAAACATCTAAAAGAATGAAAGTGAAAGAACTTAAAAGAATCTCCTGTATTCTTTGGAGAAAAACTCAAAAGTTGTCAAATGAATTAAAACCTCTCACTGAATAATAAAAAGCAATGTTAAATGAGTTAATTTTATTCTTTACAGAGGCAGAGTGAGGGGACGGATCGGGATATTTTCTTGAAACATCTAAGACTGTTAAAAGAATTGTACCTGTGTGTGTGTGTGTTTTTTTTTTTTTTTTTTGAAGAATGAAAATAAAAGAACTTAAAAGAATCTCCTGTATTCTTTGGAGAACAACACAAACGTTGTTAAAAGAATCAAAACCTCTTACTGAATACAATGAAGCAATGTTAAATGAATTTGTTCTCTTCTTTATACAGAGTGAAAAAAAACAAGAAGTTAAAGAATTCCATTTCCTCTCTGACGAAAAAGTAAAAAGAAAAAAAAATAACATACCAGACCTTTCCTCTAAAGAGAAAAAGAGAATCAGAATATTTTCTTGGAAGAAGAAAAAATTATAAGATGTTTAAAGACTCGGTAGAACTTGACTTTAAACCTGAACGTTATGTCAACGGAGATTTTCTTGACAGTAAGAATGTGGAAATTCAAAATTTTATGTCGCACTGATTGGAACATAGGGTTTTTACGTAGTATTGGGAATTTTACAAGGGTCTGGAGATATAACAGAGAATATTTCAGAGACTTCATTTCCCTATCTGATGAAATATTAACAACTATTGAAGACTGCATCCACTGAGGTTTACAATATATATATATATATAATATATATATATATATATATATATATATATATATATATATATATATAAACATGCATAAATATATATATATATATATATATATATATATATACGTACATGCATGCATACATACGCATGTACATAAATATACTTATATACATACATACATGCATATAAATATATAATATATATATATATATAAATATACGTATATACATACGTAAATATATTCATATATATGGAAAACTATCCTCTTTCCCAACACCTTTAAGTAATATCTTTTAATTAAAAAAAAAAACGCACCTTTAACCAAAAGTTTCCAAAGACTTTTTTTTCCGTCCCCAAAGAAGCTGGGTTTCTGGTTCTTAAGAACTTTATTCCGACGTCGACTAAGATCTCACGGCGTTGTAACCGTGACGGAGGAGTATGTCTTCTTCTTCTTCAGACTTCAGAACCCGAAAGGATCATTTCTTCCCGAACACAAACATGAAAGGATTCCTTTCTGTCAGAAGTTCCTTTGACGTCGAAGGATCGGAGGAATACTGCCCTCTCGCGACGTACGAATATTATAAGAACTACTTGGAGAGAGTTTTTCTTTTTATTTACAAAGGCCTTGGAGGTATCAGCAGACTTTGCTGCTCTAATCAAAAATAATGGTATTAATAATAGTTGGTACTGTAAAAGTAATTACCAAAGTGTATGTATTTTATCATCCATGTATATATTTATACAAAGCTACATACATACATATACATAATTATATATATATATAAATATATATACTGTATATATATATATAATTATTTATATAAATATATATATATATGTATATATATATTAATATTAAATTATAAACACCTGAAATATATATTTTGCCTGATAAATAAACTTAAAGACACCTGAAAAATACTATATAATATTAAAACGTGCGAACACACACACCTATAATACTCTATATACATACATACAGAGAGAGAGAGAGAGAGAGAGAGAGAGAGAGAGAGAGAGAGAGAGAGAGAGAGAGAGAGTGTGTCTCCATGATCATGTTACCCTAAGCATCTGGCCTGAACACGAAACGAGCATTATACATGAACTAAAGTTTGGGAAAACTTGGTATCGACACAAGTTCCTTAATGAAGGAAAATGTGCTATTAGAGGAGGCATCGTTTACGGTCAGAAGTTTCCTGTTGGGGATCATAATATTTGCAATTAGGACGTAGGATATATATATATATATATATATATATATATATATATATATATATATATATATATATATATACTGTATATATATATATATATATATATATATATATATATATATATATATATATATATATATATATAGTTTTTATAACATTTATAAATAACTGTGATTTTTAAATTCCTGATTATATGATGGTTTTGAGGACGCTTTCTGGAATGCTTCAGCATCTTGCAATCAAACTATTTATCATGCAGACAACATTGCTGGAGTGACATCACTTTATAAACAAGAATAACTTAAGTCTAGAATACAATTTTGGATTTTGGGTATAAAGTCTGGCGGCTTCAAGATCCTGAAAAACTTGCCTGTGTGATACCATCTTCAAAAAAATATTTTTAAGAATCTAAATATAAACAAGAAATCCTTCGCAATGTTGTCATTTCAAGAACTGTTGCATTCTGTCTCATTTCGTGTTGACTTCAGTTTTAAAGGCCAAGTAATCAACAGGTTTGAAAAAGTCTCAAGTGAACATACAGTACCTATCGGTTTTAGCTTTTTACATAATCCAAAAGCGTGCACGATACATCTGTACCCTTACACACGCAAACAAACGCACACATAAATATATATATATATATATATATATATATATATATATATATATATATATATATATATATATATATATATATATATATATATATATATATATATATATATATATATATATATATATATATATATTTATAACAATTTATAAAATATATATAAAAATATTTTATCTTAAAACATTACAGTGAACACGAGGCAAAAGTAAAGCTAGATAAAAGTACAAACTATGAAAACCCACGCACACACAGACCCACAAACTGCACCAAAAACAACTATTAAAGGTTGGTCTCATGTTTATGATTTCAATGGTCACGGAAGTTCTGTCGCTATGCTTATTTAAAATGGCGAAATGATTTAATTCCATACCAGATTCACAAGCTAAAAGGTGGTCACGAATGCTGGGGGCCAGTGGCCTAGCCAGCACGTTACCAGTGCGACTTGAAACAGCAACACGATCACTGGGGCCCCTGATTTTAGCGTCGCCACTGAAGAGCCAATACAGGAGGCGGTCAGTCACTTTATTTCTATAAATAAACAGTGCCTGATCCTTGGGTCACTAATAGCATCTTGGGTCAAGCACATCCTGAATTCTAAAACTATTAGGAAAAAGTATCTTCAAATCAACTTCGGGATAATAAAATAAAAAAAACTTCATTTGGTAATTTTCTTAAAAGAATTACATGCATGATTATCTAGAAAAAAAAAAAGTTGTTAGTGCTGAAATGGAAATTTTCAAAGTGAAAGTTGGCTTTGCAGTAACAAAATAAATGGTTGACGAATTTTCTACATCTGCTGCTCCTTTGGACATCCATTTCATTCTGGAAAAAGTTCAGTAACAACGTAATTCCACCATGAAAGGGCATTCATTTCTGCTCTTTTGTTTTAAGCTCGGTAGAGGATGGTAAGGATATTCATATTACGCATTTCAATTACATTTATTTTTTTCCATAGAGAAGGTTTCAGAAGTTAAGGGTTATTTAACCCAACCTCACCAGCGAAAAACCAAAGATCGATCCCAGCAAGGGAGAAACGCTTTCGGCCTGTTTCCTGAAAAATCCATGGTGTCGCTGTTGACCTAGACAATGAATTATGTACCTCGTAGTGAGTCAGTTGTGGTGGGCTGCACCCTGGGTTGAGGGCATGGGACTTCCAGCTATATTCCAAAAGGCCTATTAGGTACCGGATAATATGTATGTATGTATGTATGTATGTGTATATTATATATATAAAATATATACACATACGTATATGCATGTATTATGTATTGCAGATCACCATATAATCAACCTCTTTGAAACACAATACCAATTATGTCTGAAGTGTATGGATGCAGCATTTAAAAACGACAGAACACACACCAAACACTGGTCTCTGCCTCCCAAACATGAAAGACATTCCCATATGAAGATTAATGAGATTCCTTGTTTACAATAATTCCCTGCCTGATTGTTCGTTAACGTGCTAAATTTCCTATTGAACAGGGACGGACTGTATAATTTCTATGGTAATTCGCATACTAATATGCTCTTCCGTACATTTATTATTCTCTCTCTTTATCTTTGTTTGCTTCGTCTAAATTACATTAGGTGATACATTTCTCAATTTAATTCTCACTTCTTCTGTGTGTATGTATGTAGGTATTTACACACATACATACACAAGTAAACGCACAATTATAATATATACACACATTGCGCCTTCTTCCATTCAAAATGGGTGGCGCCACGAGGCGTTAGTCTTCTGATTTTCAACAAGTCTTTGTGGAATGAGGGTGCTAGCCCCAAGCCCTGCTCTGGTCTTTCCTGGTAGTCATCCACCCCTTAGTACCGACCAGGCCCGAACGCGTTATTACTTTGCCTACGCAAAAATTGGAGCTGCTGACAAACCAAACAAATTTAAAGTGACTATACGCCAGGATAAACTGCTCTTCCATCATTTATTTATTCTCTCTCTCTCTCTTTCGTTTGCTTTGCCCCGTCATAAATAGGTGTTCAGCGGCCAGAAATTCCATTAAAAGTCCATCATATGGTTTTTTGGGGCTGGCCTTTCTTGCCCCTGTATGTTTGGATATTCTTGGCACGCCTGTGTATTTTTTTTCTTCCCTCGGTTTTATTACTTATGCATTCAGCTGAATATTTCATTCGAGCACAAAAGAAATACCAGTATACGGCCTAGGAACAAACGTGTATTTTTATTTGATTCCCAATGCAACAAAATTCAAAAATTAAATGAAACATATTTTGGTAGGCAAATAAAATTCTTACATCCGGGTAAGTGATTTCAACAAAACGCCGTAACGGTGTTTCTTTCATATTTCTTACCTAATTTTGGAATTACGTTAAAGAACTAGAATCTTTCAATTCTCGTTATGTCATCATGATAAAAGATGCCATATACGTTATTTTCATAGTTATGTGAACCAAAATTTCAACACAGGCACTGGCAACCTCTATGGAAGCTGACAAAAACCCGCGAGAGAGAGAGAGAGAGAGAGAGAGAGAGAGAGAGAGAGAGAGAGAGAGAGAGAGAGAGAGAGAGAGAGAGAGTCACCCAATATCTCTACTGGCAAAACAGGAGGAAAGCCATTTATTGGCTATTAATGCCTGGGAAGGAGTTATTAACTTTCCAACAATAGCTATTAGTGCTATGGGGTCATTACAGTTCTGTGGCTGCGAAAAAAAAATAAACCTGTCGTTTTTTCCTTCTTAATCTTATGAGACAGAAATGTCAATGACCAGTTTTTATTCTTGTCTGTTATTAATCATCGCGAGGAACTGTCATTCTGAATTATTATTAGCAATGTCCCAAAAACTGTCATCTTGAAGTACTCCAAGCAAAGGCAGAACTGTTATTCATAGTGGCAGTACTTTCAGAGTTTCTCATAGAAACAATCGAGGAGCTATCATTCTAATCAGTTGTTAGTAATGTCTAACGAAACAACCCTTTGAACAGTTCCTAGAAAAACAATATTTTTCCTTATGAACTGTTCTACTGAGAAGAAGGCAATTCGAAACTTATTTTTGCCGTACATTTGAAATCTCCTATATTGACAAATCATTTCCAAACATGCATTTTAACCGATACTATATTAGTGAGTACACTGCAATTATTCACATCCAATATGAACAAATTTACGTACAACACTCCTAAAACAAATAAAAGATAAAAACTAAAGCTAAAAACAAAAGAATGAGTTCATGGCGAGTTGAACAAAGAGATAATCGCG
Source organism: Macrobrachium rosenbergii (assembly GCF_040412425.1). Classification (NCBI taxonomy): domain Eukaryota; kingdom Metazoa; phylum Arthropoda; class Malacostraca; order Decapoda; family Palaemonidae; genus Macrobrachium; species Macrobrachium rosenbergii. Next base: position 49,418,966 of record NC_089741.1, read on the forward strand.
AGTACCCGTCAACAAGAAATGGATGGTCCCCTTTATCTCAGCTGGCGCTTGAATCATCATTCTTTATAATTCAAACCAGCCATTGGGATGTTTTGAATTCCGCAGTAGTACGTGCCCTGTCGTCTGCTAATTTTAGTTTATTTTTCACGCTAATTTTCCCTATCGATACAAAGATATAAATGCATATATATACACACATGTATATATATACATGTGTGTGTGTTAGTATGAGAGGATTACTGACCAACTTTACACACACACACACACACACACACATATATATATATATATATATATATATATATATATATATATATATATATATATATATATATATATTTATATACTGTACATATGTATATACAGTATATGCGTGAGTGTGTGTGTGTGTTTGTATAATACCAAAAAAAAGGTATGATCTTTCCCGGCATCCTACAGGAGGAAAGCGTGGTTACCACCACCCTCATAAAAGACTCATCTGACTTCCTCTGCCTAACAGTACATTCTTTGGCGATTCCTAAGCCAGCAATGTCATACTGAACCACTTACTACAACTGCAGTAACGGTCCTCTTTAGACTGACTGGTCTGGTGTAAGTGGCTTCCGCTGACTTCAAGATATAGAGAAAGGATCATTCATTGTTTAGGGCGAATCTCCTTAGTAAGGGATTCACCATTCTCCATAAGGAGTTCCTATGGTTTGTAAAAGCAGAACTTTGTAAAAGGGATAAAACTTCATATTTCGGAGGGAGAGCTGTCAGTTCAGAGTAAATGAAAATAAAAATAATAATATCACAGTTTTATGGTGAGTGCAACAAGTGAAAAATAAGAGCAACAATAACGTTAATCACACGGATAATGACAGTCATTACTGCAGACCAAGTAAAATAATTGGTAATAAGCACTAATAATACTCACAGCAATAAGGCAACATATGTGAGGCTGCCATAAAATTTGCTGAAGCTAAAGTAAAATATCAATACGAATTCTCATATAATAACTAAAAGAGAATAAGGTTCTCGAGATCAACGAAGCGAAAAGATATTGAAGATTTGGTAATGTTTCAAATATTGAGAGAGAGAGAGAGAGAGAGAGAGAGAGAGAGAGAGAGAGAGAGAGAGAGAGAGAGAGAGAGAGAGAGAGAACTATACTAGTAAGAGACCCGTAAGAGGGACGAGAATGGAAGAATTAATAAAACTCTGAAAGGTCCAGAACTCAATAAGTTGACTCGGGATACTTTCACAAATGGGATCAGAAAGACCCAAGAGCCCTCAGGAAAGGTACTTTAAACCTCCGTTCCTTTTCATATCCCCTCTCACCACCCTATTCTCTTCATAACCATCAGAGAGCAATAAAGGTCCCATTTCGGCCAAATTTATATTTATTTGCTTGATGATTGGTTTTACAAAGTTACGTTTCCACCACTGTCACTACTAATGCCGCTCCTGGTGGTGCTTCTACCACTTCTACCTCTTACTACCATTATTTGCCGAACACAACGGTCAAATATTTTTAGTTTATCTGAGGAAGTGTTGCTTAAACACACAGACAGATGTTAGAGAAATAACTGTCCACAAGACATGATCTACATAACTGAATAATTCTATCATCACTTCATTATTTATATTGATATTAGTCGAACGACTGCTCTTATGGTTTATTTTCTTGAAAAATGCTGCTGAAAATCACGAGGGCTTGTTGAAAGCCTCGCTGGATTGCAGTCATGGTTTATTGGCTGTGCAGAAAAATGGAGTGGAATAATTATTATCGGGGGCGTTGGAGGTCTTGGGATATATTGCGGTGTGAATAAAGTCTCTTAAAAGCTTGCAAGCAACGATATCATGTATTTAGTTTTTAGCAGGACACCAATGGCATTTGAAATCAACTTCCTGTTTAATTTTGGTGGACATAATAATCATAGCATAAGAAATATTTATTGAATTTTTAATGATGATGAAGGTTTATGTAGGTTCATGACAATTTTGAGCGAACGTTCTATTACGTTCAAAATTTAAAAATATAATTTTAATAATTTCAAGAATTGAAGTTTTTAGCGTATGGAAGAATAACAGTAATATATTTTTATAAATACGTTGAATTTTATATGAATAAATGCAATTTAAGATAAAGTTAAGACTTCAATTAACTTTATCTTATATTACAGTTATTCATATAAAACTCAACGTATTTATGAAAATATATTACTGTTATTCTTCCATGCGCTAAAACTTCTAACGTGAAAATCAGCTTCCGCACTTGATCGGTATAAAACATCCCAAGTTCATTTGAGCAAATTTGCAGAAAAATGATACTTGAACATTGTTATACAAACTGATTTTCTTGAATTAATTAAGCAGTTCATATAAGTGTGTATTATAAAAAGCAAGGTTTTCAGTAACATATGACAAAACGCAACCCCTTAGATTCTTTACTATATATCTTTTTGTAACGGTTCCGCCTCTGCAGTATCTTGAAGAAAGGAGTTTTTTTGAGAAGCTTTTGCACTTGAATTCTTTTACGTTCTGAAGAATTTTTCCTATATTTATGACAATATCAAAAAGTAAATTTTTAAAGTGAAAAACTTCCAGTAATAAAATTCGATATTTTTAAGCCCCTGCGATTCAGTGACTGATATTGCTCTGCATACAGGGATTACCTATTCCCATTTTTGCACGTATGTAATGGATGTATCTAAATGGCAATACGTTTTGCGTTTAATGATAATATTGGAAGCGCACATTCATTAAGTACTCAAATGCAAATTAAATCTGAGGGATTACTACCACTGTTTTTACCGAAATCCCAATTTATCATCTAATTCAAAATGAACGCAAAGATATATGGACGCGGATTGTTCTCTAGTACGTTTTAATTTAATTACATTTCCGGCTGTTCATCCCTCTATTTTTATTGTGTGCATTTCTGTTAATAACTTCCGAAGGTATCTGCTGTAAAATATTGCATTCAAATACTATGCAGGCTTGTGTTTTGATCTATATTGGTTGTAACGTGTATATTTCATTCATAACTGAATTTACTTCTTCATTCATTCATCTCAGCTGTGCGTATTTTTTGTCACTATAAAGAGTCGTGCCATCAGAGTTAAATCATTCAAGTACCTAAATGCTTTTACTCTTAAATTCAGAGGCGTATGTGTTTTAATTTCTGTTTATGTCTGCAAACTCCTACGTCAACAAAGCTCAATTTCTTGATACTAGGGAACAATTCCAAACCTAAGTGCAAAATCGTGTCTCCGCGCTGATACTCGTACCTCAGCGCGAAAATTCCCGTCTAGATGAGCAGTTTAATACTTTTACGCGCAAATTAAACAGGGATAAAATTACCTTCGCTTCCCTGTCAGGAAATGTCAAATATGCAATACTGTTCAGGCCGAATTGAGGATAAACATATCAAGGAAATGACATTAGGACTAATAACGACAAATTTGATTGCACCCAATTTATGGAGGATGTTTACGTTCGCATTTTAGTAAGAGGCAGAGAAGAATTGCCTGTCCCCGTTTTATTAAAGCGGTCTTGACTATTATTCTTCCATCTTTACTCACTTCGTTCTGTTCATTTGTATTTCTATTTTTTCTTTATGCTTAAATATTTCGTTGGGTTTTATCCTTTATTAGATTCGATCAGTTCCTTCTTTCTCTTCTTCAAGTGTTTTGAATTAATTTGGCTCTCTTTCTCTCGTTTTTCCCATCCCTCTCTCTCTCCTCCTCTCTCTCTCTCTCTCTCTCTCTCTCTCTCTCAACATTCACTTTACATTACAACTGAGTATCATTTGACTTGTATTTACTTTTACGCAGCATTTCCATAGATCTCTCCGAAATTATCCATTGTGTTCCGGGTCTAATTAATACAAATTCAAAAACAATGGAAATTCTGCATGGAGCGTTCGTCAGTACTCATTATTTTATCATACAATAAAAGCTTGTTTCAGTAATGGGAATTGCATAACAATATTAGGGCAATTAAGCTCCGATGATCGTGCAGCGGTGCGCCGTAATTTTCCGGAAAATCTTCCCGAATAAAGAGCGGTTTCCAATCAATGTATTTCCCGGAACGTCCTTTTGTTTTCGTCTATACAGGGGGACTACCCTCACTGCATGGCGGGGCAAACTATCTTTTCATGTTAATGGCGTTTTGTTGCGTAATGTATGCGCTCCTGTTATAAAGAGCCTCTTACTTTATCTTTGCCTTTATCTCTCTCTAATTTGTAGATACATGTAAGCACACACACACACCCACATATATATATATATATATATATATATATATATATATATATATATATATATATATATGCATACATATACACACATATATACCGTATATATTTTTTTCTCTATCTTGATGTCCACATTTACAGTCACCTCAGTTTATAGAAATTATTCAATCAATCAATATTTTGTCAAAGCATACACACTCTCATAAGATTCATATCTACTTTATGAGATAAAGAACGATGGACACAAAGCATTCCTTTCACTCCTACACTGCTATGCTGTACACATCATCTTTTTAAATATTAAGGTCAAAAGGGCGTTACCAAGCCAGCTGAACTCAAGAAGAAACAGAAGATGGAAGGAAGAAGGGGAGGGGGAGCATAATCACGAATGCAGCAATACACCCTCCTCTTGAAAGACAACGCCAGGAAAACCGAAGAAGTGACAGAATTCCAAATATTAGAAGACGAGGCAAAGAACGATTCTCTGATAAATACTGATTTCTACAGGAACTTGTGCTCCTGCTTTCAACGTATTTAGTATGATTTACCAAAAATTTACTTTCACAGAGAGTTTTACTTTAAATAAGACTAAAGCCACTCCATACAGACCTTTGATGGCGAGAGAGCCTAAAGGACCAGCCAGCCCCTCAACGCTCTCCTCCCTCTAAGCTCGAAGGGAAAGTTTCGGAGGGGAGAGACGGAGGACATTAGCAGCGACCGAGTTTAATCCTCATCCAGGGATTAATCATTCTTATAAAAGGATTAGTAATCCCCTACATATGAAAGAATGGCCTTAACGGAAATTGACTCCCGTAGGAGATTAGTCCCTTTCCTCAAATTCATCCCTCTTCCTAGGAGGAACTTTTCACGAGAGGATGATTACAATGGCGGAGAGAAGGTCCTCTGACTCCTCAGCGCAGCTTAGGGCGAAAGTGATGATATTAGGGCGGTTCAACTGACGGCAACTTGATTGAAACTGATCAGGTTGTAATCATTACGGCTGAGTAATCACTTCTCAAATTTAGATAATGGCATTTCACAACGCCTTGATATGAGAACACACACACATACAGACACACACGTATACATATACATATACACATATAATTGTATTTATGTATGTATATATGTGTATGTATATATATGTATTTATTTACACATACATGCATATGCATATATACACACACACACACACACATATATATATATATATATATATATATATATATATATATATATATATATATATATATATATATATATGTATGCATGTATTTATGTATGTGTGTTAAATACAGCTAAAGGAAAAGAAAGTAAGAAAATGCGTGTAGGATAACGGCGAATGATCTAATAAATGGAGTGGGCTCAATGCACTACTGATGAATCTCCTGAGCACATATAAAGTGCGGCTAATATTTTGGAAGTGTCTCTATTGGGGATTAATTCACTATTCAGCAATTCAGGAAAGAGGAAACGTGTTTTCTGCAGCTACCCCACTTTATGTATGTATCTGAAAGTTGTAACATGACGTTCCTGGTCTCATGTTATTCTTCATTTCTGGCGTTGACCCACAAAATTCGAAAGATGCTAAGTACACAATTCATTGTTTAGGCCAACAAAGGTTATGTGAATATGAATCAGGTCCACATTCTCGTGAGGCAAGGGTGCTATTGCTCATAATTGTCCCTATCTATCTATCTATCTACACACACACACACACACACACACACACACACATATATATATATATATATATATATATAAAACAAAGTAGGTTCAATATAATACTTGGGACTGAAATATCTTCCACGTAACATACATTCACTATATCTATTATCATTGTTTTCTAGTGAAATCTCAATAAAAACACAAGTCATCTGCACGAGATTTATCACATTTCAATACGGACCTGGATCTTCCTGCTTTCTATTGTAAGTATGTAAAACTTGTAATGTTGTTTCGGATCTATAATTAAGATCATTCTTTCTTCGAACAATAATCTGAACACTTGTAGTGCCTTATTTATCAGTTTTACTGAGATTATTACCTCCTAGCATTATTACTGTAATAAAAAAAAAAAAAGTTATCATCAGTGTATTTTCTGTGAAATAAATGAGATGAACGTATATGAGAATTATGACACATGAACTGTATCAATAAGTGGCTACCAAAGATTATACACTATTCTAACGGCGACAGCTTGTGGCATACAAAAATTAAGTCGTCAGAAGAAAATTAAATGGCGTTGAACGCTGTTTTCGACCTTCAACATCACAAATGCACGGAGGAGGTTCACAGATGACTGCCATTTGACAATACACTGCCCCGGGCAAAATCCTATAGATCGTGAAAGCTGCTTTTCAAGAGCCGAGTTATTAAAGTAATGGAGCATCGAAGTAGTTTTAATTATGACATTACGCTCGTGTATGATAAAACAAATTCTATGGACTCTCACTGTTTGATAGAATCCATTAAAAAAAACACACACACACACAACACAACACAACACACAAAGGATTAATTTGTAGTAGTCATTTCAAATGTTGTCAGCCATTCATATTCACGTGATTTGTCCATAAAACCCCAGAAAGATATGATTTTCCCCTCATCCCATGAAATCTCTTACTGCTCACAAATGAATGTGATTTTTATTGCTTTGCTGTATGTACGATTTTATATCCTTGCGCAAATACATATGCAAGAAAAGTGCTCACACCTTTCGTTCATTTATTTCTCTTTCTATTCGTTACAGAATGTATTTAATATGTAAAACTGTGATATAGGACAGTAAACAATTCGACTGATAGTGAATAGAGGAAGGGAGGCGAAAGGAACTAGAGAGAAACATAACACATTCTGAAATGATACTAAATTACCATGAAACTGACTCTCTTTTCCTCTTCGTATGTTCTTCGGTCTTGTAACCTGAACTTGACCTCCTAGAGAGGCTCAAGAGAAGACAGCAAGACTAAACGAATTTAGGGAGAGATGCTCTCAGGACCCTGAGAAGGACAAAAAGAATTTGCTTGGGGGATGGAGACTTACGACCTAGAAGGACATATATGTGATACTGATATCGGGCGTAACCTGATTTCCAAGTCTGGTTTTCCAGCGAAATTGTTTTGAGGCGGAAAGAAAAATCCAACCCAATCTTCGGAGAGACTGCACACTTCTCCATAATGTTATCCTGTCAGCGAACGTTACTGCTTCTGTATCGAATTTCAGTACACTAAATTCTACTGACAGACTAATTTAGGATATCTGCAGCTGACTGCATTTCTGTAAATTCCATCAAGGCTGTTTTGATATGATCGTGAACTCTAAGAACTCTACTCTTGAGATGTCTGCATTTCAATGTACCTTCGCAAACGCAATCAGACTATTTTGAGATACCGTGATTCTCTGTATCTGAGCAAAATAAGAAAAAGATATCGTTAGACCATGTCAAAGCCTTAAATTAGGTATTTATTCGCATTACTTGTTCGTAATAATTGCGCCATCACAGTAAGTAATAATGCAAATGTCTGAAGAAAGATGATTCACCACCTAACACAACAATACTGATGACCATGATAATAATAAAAGCTGAGATGACATAAAACGGCGTATAAATAGCGCGCGCACGCACACGCACACATATATGTACACATATATACAAATGCGTTTTGATGTCTCTGTATGATCACAGCACCATTTGCGTAGTTAGATTACCACTCGTCTTTACCATGTATAATAAATGACTAGATACAAATATTTATAGTTGATGCTTTTCCTTATTCAGAGGCAACATATATCCATGCATCACTCATATACACATTCTGATGAACAGAGCTACTTTTAACTTTAAAACGCTACTGGTTATGATAACCATCATTCTAGTATGTCCGCTTTAAGGATTATTTTCTGTTACCTTCACTCCTCACAGCTCACTTCGGAGATGGGATGGTAAGACAGCTTTCCTTCGATCTGCATTTACACACACACACATATATATATATATACACACACACACACACACACACACACACACACACACACACACACATATATATATATATATATATATATATATATATATAGACACACATTATGCATGTTTATAAATAAAACGCTCTCACCGCAATCTCCATGATTCTGAAATATTGCGTCAAAGGCATAACTATGAATGCTCGTAGTCAGTGTGTCCACTAGAGCTAATATAACTAAATCATATATTTTCATATCTGATCTTTTCTTCTTTGCATGAAACTTTTTTTTTTTCTTCAGCATAATAAAGACACTTCTCTCCACCATTACGGATGTCTGTTCTTGTTTGCAATTTTGAGATACTAAGACATCATCCAGACTTGCTATAATTTCTTTTCATTTATATTTTTTCCGTTAACAGGTGCTGCTGACAGTTGATGGTTTCTTATTACGTTAGGATTTGTGTGTTTTTCGAAATCAAAAGCACAACCACGCATAATAACACACACACACACACACAAAACACAGAGACAGAGAGAGAGAGAGAGAGAGAGAGAGAGAGAGAGAGAGAGAGAGAGAGAGAGAGAGAGAGAGAGAGTTTAAACTTTTACTTGTAAGTTGATAATTAGGTCGTTAATAAATTGTGTCGTTGTTAGGGGTGGATAATGATTAGTAGAGTTCATTTTAATATCTTAGAAGAGGTCACATTCCGAATTTGGTTACTGACTTAAGAAGAGAACGAATATGAATGGCGAGTCAGATCAGAGACCTGGTTACCAACCTCATTAAATGTAAATACAGTAGTTATCCGTGTACAAGAGTATAAGTAACAAGAACAATTTAATAATAAAGATAAAGGAATGTCTCTCTTTTCTAGAATCGAGAAATTCTTTCCTTAGTATTTTTCTTATTTTTCGATATCGGAAACGAGGTCAGAAAAAGCAAATCACAGCTGTAAAACCGCCACCAATGTAGTGTAAAATGGGGCAAAGGCTTTTTGCAGCTTGCTCAGAGCGACGCTGCCTTATTGGTTTCTGCTTTCCATTTGTTTCCTGACTGTTACAGTTCCTCACTTTTACCTTGTCCTAAACAAACCGCCTTCTTTTAAGAACAAAACTTTCGGCCGAACCCAATGACAGCATAGAAATATGACTCAGCGAGCTCGTTAAACTACTTTAAAATGATAAGAGCAAAATGTTAGCCGTTTCGAACCTAAACAGCCTGAGTCACGTTCACCACGCGTATTCATTAAGAGTGATTACGTTCATAAATGACTCACAGTTCACATTAGCGAGTGCACACCTTTCATGGTCTCGTTCATAATCAGCTCGCTCATCGCAGCTTCCGAAGCAAGACCGTACAGCTCTGCAGTCTAATAGTGGCTGAACAAGCTCTGACTATAAATGGCCGAGTTATCCTATGTTATCAGTTCAGCTGCATAAGATTATGACGTGTAAATACAAGGAATAAAGTTTCTGTAAAACGCTAAAGGGGTAGACTTTTATGAAGAACAAAATTGTCGTTTTTATCCATTCATTATGACTTTCCTGTTGATTAAAATTTTGTTTCTTACTACATACCGAAACCGTTTATCAGTCTAACATTTTTGTGTGATGCACATTACATCAATTCTGGTACCATTAGATCGCAATCTATTCTTTAGGATACTAGGCGGAGAGGCATGATCCTAAAAATTTGTTTATTCTTCGCTTACATTTGGGAGCTAAAGAGATTTTAGAGTAAGAATCAGCACACAAGCACGCACGCGCACACACACATATTGTGTGTACGTATGTCTGTTAATTACGCATGTGTCATTGATATATATATATATATATATATATATATATATATATATATATATATATATGTGTGTGTGTGTGTGTGTGTGTGTATGTATGTATGTATGTATGTATGTATGTATGTATGTGTGTGTGTGTGTATGAGACCAACGGGACGACCACCTGAAACTTTCAATTAGTAAAATCCCTCAGAGAAAAAGAAAACGGTAAGGAAGGAAAAGGGCTTAACCCCTAAGACAACTTTGCGAACAAAACTATATATTGCAGATATGTCGAAGCACATGTGTAAAATATGAACAGTACTCTAAATCTTTAATATATATTAACATATACATACATACATATATATATACACATATATACTTACACATATATTAACAATGATCGTGCGGCTGCAATCTTACACTTGAAATAATTCTTCAAAACAAGAAATCAAATAAGAATTGAGAGAGAGAGAGAGAGAGAGAGAGAGAGAGAGAGAGAGAGAGAGAGAGAGAGAGAGAGAGAGGGGGAAGCCTGTAATAGCCTTCTAAATGGGAGTTTATGTATGCCGAGATGACATTAGACGCCCCTCTAACAGCGTAAATAAGTATGCAGACCAACTAACAAACAAACCAGTTAGCTCCGGGACACAAACCCAAATGAGAAAATCTCCGAGAGACGCGAATTCGGACCTTAGGGGCGCAAAACCGTAAGGTCGACTCCTTCTTCGTCTTGATGTGCCTGGAACGCCCCTGTCGTCATGGATCAACTTACCCAATTTCCGCATGCCTTTAATCGCCTCCCGAGGCGAAGCTGCTGCTGCTGCCTTTGCAGACACAATTTTAACTTCCACGGCACTCATTGAAGGGTGAACCGAAGGGCGGGATAAAAGCCGCGCCGGATAGGTAAGGAATAGGAATTGAGTTAAATGGCATTAACATTAGCTGGAGTACATAATGAGGAAGGGTAAAGAATAATGCTCAGTAAGAGAACAGGTGTATCAGTCAGGTATAGTGTTTAAAGTTTTTTTTTTTTTTTTTTTTTGTAAGGAAAGCCTAAGTAAATAATGATGCGGCTTGCTAGAAGTCAAACTACACAGAACATAAGAACAACACACAACATGTGAAGGAAATCACCACACACTCACTAATGCAGACTCACTGACTTACTACTAGAATTGGAATTCGGAATAGCATAAATATGAACGTAAGCTCTATTCCGTAACCTGAAAAATAGGAAAGTAAAAGTATGCCTTACACGTGGTATTAGGGAAAGAGTGTGCGTGAAAGTAAGCCTTGAATGTAATATTGGGAGTGTGAACGTAAAAGTAGGCAACTATGCATTATTCGGAAAAGCCTAAAAGTGAAAGCTGGTATTTGGTGCTATAATTCTTGAGCGGAAGAAAATCCTCAACTTTGTCTTACCAGCCTCTTGCACAAGGGACAACAGGCATAAACGAATGCTACGGCAGATGTTAAGAGCAAAGCACCAACATAGTTAAAACAGAGTGGGTTTAGATGCCTCCTTTTCCTTCACGCTTCTATTTCTCTTTATTTCCCTTATAAGTCGTCTAAATAAGGCAACAAAGAAATAGATATCAAGAGGAAAAAAAGAAGTTACGTGAACAAGCATACAATAGCCAAGAAAAGGCCTTTTCATTAAATAAACACACATACAGGTGAGACGGATCAAGCAAACAGAGGGTAATTTTACATAAAAAAATAAAAAAACCAAAATCCAGAAAGACCTCATAAAAATCACAGGTAAAGATAAGAAGAAAAAAAAAGGAAGTAGGAAGCAATCGACAGACACAATTTCTAGCCAAAATTGTGCAAAAAAAAATAAATAAATAAAAATCAGACCTGCAAAAAATTATGCTTTATATAACCATCCCACTATCAGCGATCACGCGAATTGAAATTGCCGATGCCATCGATAAAGGAAGATAATTGGCGAGAAATAAACCTGACAAAACACCAATTTTCAATAAAAAGAGGTTTTGTTGCATGTCAAATATAAATTACCGTAATCAGACCATACGAAATGAACCACCATAAATTACCATAATGAGCGAGAGAGCACGTATGCACACACAAGGACGATATAATCTCCCTCATTTGTAGGATAAAGCGGTCATATTTGCGCTACTAATTAACGTAATTCGTGATTCTCGTTAGAGAGAGAGAGAGAGAGAGAGAGAGAGAGAGAGAGAGAGAGAGAGAGAGAGAGAGAGAGTGTGTGTACTGAGGTAGGAGGAGAGAGAGGAGCGCCAAAAAAACATTTTAAACAACTCTCATAATTTGAGACCAACACACACACACACACACACACACAGAGAGAGAGAGAGAGAGAGAGAGAGAGAGAGAGAGAGAGAGAGAGAGAGAGTGTACTGAGTTAGGAGAGAGATGAGCGCCAAAAAACATTTTAAACAACTCCCATAATTTGAAAGATCAAAAGAGAGAGAGAGAGAGAGAGAGAGAGTGTACTGAGGTAGGAGGAGAAAGATGAGCGCCAAAAACATTTTAAACAACTCCAATCATTCGAAAGATCAACAAGAGAAAGAGAGAGAGAGAGAGAGAGAGAGAGAGAGAGAGAGAGAGAGAGAGAGAGAGAGAGAGAGTGTACTGAGGTAGGAGGAGAGAGATGAGCGCCAAAAAACATTTTAAACAACTCCCATAATTTGAAAGATCAACAGAGAGAGAGAGAGAGAGAGAGAGAGAGAGAGAGAGAGAGAGAGAGAGAGAGAGAGATTACTAGCCGTCATCAAAGGATTACATCAGCTATTCAACATCTATTCACACATACTGACATTTATCATTAGTAATTATCATCGGATTCACAGGATTAATGGTAGCACTGCTTGTGAAGGATCATATTTTATATCTCCCTTATTGCAGATATCTATTCTCTATGATACATATTTGAAATGAAGATTATTCGAAAGCATTTCAGTAGTTACCAAAAGCAATTCAGCTAGATTATGCTTTTCTAAACATGGGCACATAATTCGTAGCAGGAGTGACAGGTTAATTATTAACAAACGCAATTGGAGAAAATGATAAAATTAGAAAATTGGGAATTCATGTCACTGTAATTAACAAGAACATGAAGATAAGCATGGGCAAGACGGATGTCAATATCCACGAAGTTTAACATCAAATGAACAAGCGAGCCACTGGATAAATGGCAAACAATGAGCCCCGGAGAACAAATACCACAGGAGATGAAGTGAACGATATCTGTTTAAATAAAAAAAATAAATGTTATTGGAAAGAACTGTTTGGAAATCATTGTGAATTGGGAACACCTGGGAGCCTTGAATTTAAAGTGAAAAAAGTACGGGCGTATATGAAGGGATGGGTAAGTGTTATAGCGATTTGGTCGTCTAGAGAATAGAGATTCACGAGGAAAATACTGTACAGTAAGTATAGCGTAACAAAGTTAAGTTAAGTTTACCTTAGTTTTAGCAGACCACTGAGCTGATTAACAGCTCTCCTAGGGCTGGCCCGAAGGATTAGACTTATTTTACGTGGCTAAGAACCAACTGGTTACTTAGCAACGGGACCTACAGCTTATTGTGGAATCCGAACCACATTATAGCGAAATATGAATTTCTATTACCAGAAATAAATTCCTCTAACTCTTCATCAGCCGGCCGGGGAATCGAACTCCGGCCCAGCGAGTTCCAGTCCGCAGCTCTACCGACTCACCCAACGAAGAGCTTAGTATAGTATAGCGTAGCAAATGGCAGAGGAAGGGCATGGCTAATGTAACTGGAAGAAGCACACCTAAAGAGTCGGAAATTCCCCGAGTATACAGAGATATGAAGACGGGATTCGTTGGAGATTTTTAAGCTTTTAGCGAAGATGGCTGAAGCTGAAAGATTTTGCATGGTGTTCCATCAATAAATTGGTATCTAGAGTGAAAACAACAATATTTGTCTTAAGAGACATTTTTCTTACGGAAAATAATTTTTTTTATTTCTTTTCAATTAATTTTTTTTTTAGAAAATCATTGCGAATAAAGTCGAACTTCAATATCTTCAACTCACATGGTCTTTCTTGATCTCTTATCGTCCTATGATGTGGACGAGTTTAGTGAATTCTGCGCCGAACAAATACTTCCTGCAGCCTCCTGAATATTTCTCTCTGTCTGTCTGTCTGTCTCTGTCTCTCTCTCTCTCTCTGTCAATACACAATATCTCTCTTTCCATTTCCATCCATGGCGGTCAGTGACCGAAATAACCGTAAATTCTCTGGGATATTAAATACGATATATGATCTCATTCCCGAATCCCAATATCCCAATATTTTTCTTTCATGAAACTACGTATGAACAAAAATGGAATCAAACTCTACGAGTCAATTAATGCTATACTGTGATAAAATTAATCTTCCATGAATGAATTTATATGAAGCGCATGCACTTCAGTACATTCAATAGCAGAGGCATGGTATATGTACACACACACACACGATATATATATAATATATATATATATATATATATATATATATATATATATATATATATATATATATATATATATATATATATATATATACACCGTAAATGGAAAAAGCTTCTTCCAATATTAAGCGTATCTGTACAGATGCAAAACATAATGTAAATTCTCCGTTTCATAATCATTTGATTCTTCATCTGTGACCGAACAACACAAGTAAAAAAAAAAAAGGGATGGAAAATAGAAACTGCATACAAAAAACACAATCAAAAAGAAAAAAAAAATCATAACATACCAAAAGAAGAACAGAAAACTGCACATGACATGAAAACTAGAGGAAAAAAAAAAAAAGCGGAAATTGCATAAAAGAGACACGTGACGGCGAAAGAAAGAAAAAAAAAAAACTGCATAAAAAGCGGCGTTCGTAAAAAAAACTTCCACATCAAAGGTCCATAAAAGTACCGCATATGGCTCTCTAGGGGACCTTCATGCCATACAAAAACAGGAATAAAGGTCCTTCGGGGAATGAGGGATGAAGAGATGCCTAGCCGAGGGGAATGAGGAAGGTGAAATGACAAAAATGAATATGTATGTACACACAGATAACTTTTGTTCAGAATAATAATAATAATAATAATAATAATAATAATAATAATAATAATAATAATAATAATAATGGCTAAATCGACAACGTTAATTAACGTCCAAGTTGGAAAAAAAAGGAACACTAATACTGGCTCAAGCAATACTGACAATACAGAGATGCAAAGTTCAAATGTCGAATAAATGATTAAAAGTGGAATATGCATTAAGTAAAAGTCTTAGGATACAATGATAAATAGCCACAGGTGCTACGAGATCAGTTATGATTAAAATTCCCGACGTAATTTTGTATTTATGTTTAACCTATATTTTCACTTTACCTCCTGAAGAGGTGGAAACTGTATCAAGTCATGGAAAATACGTGAAGTGTTTCACTTCATACCTAACGTTATATATATATATATATATATATATATATATATATATATATATATATATATATATATATATATATATATATATATATATATATGTAGTATATGTGTAGTGTGTAGTGTATATATAGTATATATATATATATATATATATATATATATATATATGTGTGTGTGTGTGTGTGTGTGTTCGTGTATACAAAGAAAAAGAAGAGAGAGAGAGAGAGAGAGAGAGAGAGAGAGAGAGAGAGAGAGAGAGAGAGAGAGTATAATAAGACACAATCAGTTTTTTCTACCCTATTTCGCGAGCCAAAATATGCATACTGTTGAGAGAAAAAATTTTTTATTGCCTGTCATATACAAAGATACGTAGAGATACACAATGGCGCCATGTACCTACTCGGGTACTGAGAGAGCGGTAAATTATGGAAATGTACCCAAAGAGGCATACACTACAAACAAAAAATGCTGCATACTGTTAACTGCTACAGTTGGCACCTTTTAGCAGCTCTAGTGATGAGACAGTTGACAATAACAAATATCTGAACATATGAAAAATAAAAAAAAAACGTAAAAAAAATTCTGAGGTATTTAAGACCAGCTGTCCCTCTCGAAAACTGAACCCGGACACTTTCCAAAAATTCTTACGAGGATTCCTTTAAGGATTCATTGAAACTATCTTGAGAATCCGACAAACATTAAAGGACCTTTCAGGATGTGGCGTCTTTGATACAAGGGCAAACATCGTGAACCGTGGGTTGGAGAGAGAGAGAGAGAGAGAGAGAGAGAGAGAGAGAGAGAGAGAGAGAGGATACACAAGAAGACGTCAGAGGCTTCGCTGACGAAGCAAGAAGACCATCAAAGGCACGCTGACATCAGAGTCAGCCTTTGAATGTTATTCCTGACGTCATTGTAGTCCGTCATTTGTCTGAAATGCAGACAGATGTTTGAGACAGGGCTGATGTTTATGCACAAGCCGCGTACTAAATGTATACTTATATGCATGTTAGCTATATATATATATATATATATATATATATATATATATATATATATATATATATATATATATATATATATATATGTGTGTGTGTGTGTGTATATATATATATACACATTACATATATATATATATATATATATATATATATATATATATATATATATATATATATATATATACATATATCTAGCTAACATGTATATAAGTATACATTTAGTACGTGTTTGTGCATAACATCCATCGTTTTAGCCCCATAAGGAAACCACTTAGACAGACATGGGAGCAAGTAACCTCATCACAGAAAATCAATTTTCAGGAATTTGTAACAGACCTTAGGAGTTTGGACGGTGAGGAACCGGGTCCCAATGAGGCATGAGTAGCCAAAAGAGTGGGCGAGCCTTATAGGAAAACACTAACAGCTTATTATGAAGATCTTGTTCAGTCTGTCAATCTCTTTATCTTCTGTCTCTTTTCAAGCCTCGTCTTTTCATCTCTCTCTCTCTCTCTCTCTTACACCTTTCTTCAATCTTCTTCCAGAAGGAACCTCCAGAAGAACGAATTGCCGCCTGGAAATTACACCTACACAGGCGAGAATCAAATAACGACCAGATTGGATATTTTCGCAGCCGATCACGGAGAGAGTTATTTCGAGCACGGGACCATACCAAAATCAGCTCCCAATAGGCCTAGAGAAAGTGTGATTTTTTGTTCACGTGACCCGCTTGGAAAACGAGGGATGGATGTCAGTAAACGTGCTTTTCTCTCATTTAGGTTTTGATTTTCTTGTTTGTACGTCCCTGGGTATCCGTACTCGATAAAGTTGTCTGTAAGTAAATCTGCTTGCACAGTTGTTACTGTATGATGAATCAATTGGTTTCTGTGTAAATGTAGGGACATATAGGCTATGTTACATTCATGCTAGGTCTGAATTTTTCAATAGAAGGAAGTTCGGTGGGATTATAAGAATTTCAATTACTCTTTGCTGTGAGAACCATTCCTGGACCTCAAGATAACGTTGTGAAAAAGGCATCTGGGACCCTAACATTATCTTGCCCATTTTGGAGAAGTGACACAATGGGGAACATTGATATGAATTAATATCATATGTCTGTGTGCATCAGCTCTTTACTTGATTTCCAGGCATTAAAATAATAAAAAATGACGTATATTTAAGCGTGCTTGTGGAAATTTATGAACAAACACCTACGCGCAAGAAGGCTTGATGGCAAATACGTACATAATGATGGTGAGCTAATTCACATTTTCTTATTTCTGCAGATCACCAAGCTTTAACCCAGAAACATAATTTTAAGCTCGATAAAGAATTAAAGAAATGTGGCATTGCATCCCTCAGGCGTGTGACCAGTCATCCATGATTTCCACACGAAAACTGCAAAGTGTCCATGGTCAATTGCTTTCAATCTGAGCTTCCAGGTAAAACTTACAGCCAGAAATGGGTTCTAGGTATCTTTTCATATGGATCATGGTGCATATTTGTAACTAAAAAATTAAGTAATGGAAAGAGGAGAAAGTGAACGGACTGTCTTTTCCAAGTTCCGAATAAGCACATCGCGTATTTATAACATTCTCATGTTCTTATAATCTCCATGACATATCTCACTCAAATACATGTCTCATGATAAACTGTAATCGGAAGGTGGTTATAATAATACAACTTTCAACACCAAACAAATATTCATGAATAACCGTGGTGTGTTTTGAAAAATTACCTATTTCGAACATTAATTTGTATAAATACACCTTATGTCGTTTTCATGACACACACACACACACACACTGCTAAACTGTATGTACGTCCTTCCAGACTTTAGAAAAAATAAGCAAACAAAACCATTAGGTGAATGGTAGTGCGAGAATTTCTACAATCAGGTTATTTCATGCATGATACCATCTCGCTGTAGGTGCAGATGTTGATTATTAATAAAAACAAGAATGCAAAAAAGGAAAATTTCCAAATGTCTACGTAAGAGGAAATAGCAAACATCTTCCAGAATCTGGAAAAGAAGATTCAAGCCACCCAATACGCTGTGATATAACAACAATACTTAAAAGCAAAAGAACCTATGCCAAACATTACTAAATATTTTTTTCCCACCTTTTCCTCACGCATCGTTTTTATTTTTTGTCCTCAATTAGTACTTAAATTATTCTTTCTTATTATTTTGAAATTTTCCTGCGAGGATTCCTTCTCCCTCTCACCTTGTAGCAACATGTTAGAATAAAAGGTTTTCTCACTTATTCTTCCCACTCAACATCTCCAATATTTCATATTTTTATGTTACTATCTCTCTCTCTCTCTCTCTCTCTCTCTCTCTCTCTCTCTCTCCTTATGACTTCTCGTTCAGTTCCACATACGAAAGTAGGGGCTAAAAGGCCGTCATAAATCTAAGAACTTTCAGGTAATGGGCGACATGGTACCTTACTCTCGGACCTCTGCGAACAACCTTGTCTGCGAGCGTCGTGGCTGATGACTTGCCGTTTGAAGTGTCACGTCCCCGACAGGTTATTTTTATCTGACGCCATAAACAGATGACGAGGGCTCGCTTTAGTAGGCAATTATAGATTTTCCCTTTCAATTTCCTTCTCCCTGTAGCAAAGCCCCGTTAATGTAAGGTATTTTTGTGTTACTCCTGTATATATGTCTGCATAGTATGTACATAAATACGCACGCACACACATATATACATATATTAGTATATACATTATATATATATATATATATATATATATATATATATATATATATATATATATATATATATGTATAATTATAATACATACCCTAATAACTAAACATATATATATATATATATATATATATATATATATATATATATATATATATATATATATATATATATATATATGCTTACAAAATCACAGTAGATGCACGTGACTTCCGTATATAAACGAATATGTGCGTGTGTTTGACATCGACATAAAGATACAATTGTTTTAGGCATTTCGTTTAAATTCATTTATTTAAACGGTGCATTTAATGCCTGGTCTGAGGCGTTCATTAACGAAGATCAAAGTTCAGATCAAGATTTTGAAAACGTCGCGAGAAAGAAGGAACGTCCGGGTTTCTGAACTCACTTGCGCTTAATGGGTTACGGTCATTAGTGAGATAAGAATAAGTTGAGCGCTCGTCACATGACACTGTTGCCCAAGGCCGGCTCTATGAATGCACATGTGTATGCATGCATGTATATGTAGATGTATATGCCTATATGGGTATGCGTGCGTGCGCGCATGTACGTGTATGTATGTATGTAAGTATATATATATGTATATATATATATACACACTGTATATGCACTGCATACATACAAATGCGTATATATGTCTCTGTACGTACCTTTGCCTTGCGTTGAAAGATATATATATATATATATATATATATATATATATATAAGCATGTATGTATGTAAGCTGGCATTAAGGCCTGATTTGTGTCCTACCTTCCAAAGAATTTTAACGTTTCAGAAATTTGTAAAGGGAAGGAAGGCTTGATACAAGACTACGAGTGCATTGAAGAATAGATGCATTTCACGGCGATGCATCGACGAGAAACTGGGAAAGAAGATCCCGAGGAGACAGCACAATGAGCGCCATTGTGCCCCATAAACTTGGATCAAGTCCATGACAATGATGGAAAAGAAGGAGAAGAAGAAGAAGAAGAAGAAAGGCAGCAACTGTGTACGTAAGTGAAATGTTATGCCTGTCATGACGTCGAGATAGTCAAGGATCATAAGCTTATGTTGCACTAACCTGAATAAAAACTGCCGGTATTTCGCGACAGCAAAATGCTGAATAAGAATAATTTCCATATAAATCTGAAGTATTTTGCTCCGTTATTTTAGCCATAAAACAAAACTTCCGTCCTTCAAAGCGTTTTATAGACTTGAATGCCGCCTATTCATGTGCTTCGTGTGTCCACTCAGGGGATAATTGGGGCAGCCATTGAAGAATTCTTTGTGAATGAGATTTGCATGAAAAGGCTCTCGTCATGGTCATTTAATTCTTTCGGTCAAGTTTTCTTCTTTTGTGAATCAAAGATAAAACCATGTGGTATCTCAACTCACGTCTATGAGAGAGATGTGCTTGTATGAGTCGTCATTACAAATAAATTCTGATTTCTTCATGAACTCATCTCAGAGATCATCGAGTGTTTTCATCATGAGATATGAATAAGACCTGAATAGGTGTAGAAGATATAGCATCGTAAGTTGATTATGAAAAATTAAGCCATCGGCAACAAAAGCATTGTTCATGCCTATTAAGGGCTACGGAATTTGAAAGATATTGTAATGACAAAAAGGGTTAGACAAACTAAAGATATATTCCAAAGCTGAAATACATAGTTGTTTCTAGCCTACAAACAGGCTTGAGATACAAGCAGGAAAAAACTGATAAAACCAAAAACCTTTGATATGTATGAATGTATATATATATATACATATATATACTGTATATATATACACACATATACTGTGTATATATATATGTATATATATATGCATACATAGCATACATATCTATATAATGCGCACAGACACACACACACATATTCTAGCCTGAACAGCTTAATAATAAATTAATATGAAATATCTTTCAGATTTCAGATTATACATACATACATACATACATACATATACATATGTGTATATATACAGTATATACTGTGTGTATATATATATACAGTATATATATATTATATATACATATATACAAATATATAATCTTAGCAGCTCAGTAATAGGCAAATATGAAATATCCCTCAGATACCAAATTATCGGTCCGCCCTTAATGATTCGCATCGTGGCGAATACAAGATTCAACAGGTGTTAACGTCTGGCTGAACAAAGATAAGCGAAACCCCTCTTATGGTACAAAATTCATCCTCTCTTTTAACGCGGAAGAGAAAATATCGCCGCTTTCGTGGGAAAGAAACCGAGCTCGTGATATGCGAATTCGTGATTTCGGAAAGAAAAAAAAAAAAGGAAAAAGTTAGAAAGAAAGAAAAAATAGCGGTCGGTTTCAAGAACTCCATTCCTGTTCCCTTTCCTCGTTCAAATATGTTTATTACTGCTACTTGAATACAAACCCACACACATATATATACATTATATATATCTACATTAATGCATTAATCTATATAAGGAAAGGACTATAAGTCGAAAGGCCTTGCAGCACTCCATTGTTTCTCTTTCCTCGTGGATTGTGTTAGTTATATATATATATATATATATATATATATATATATATATATATATATATATATTTATATATATATATATATATATAAGGACAAGTTGACCTAATTTCTTTTCTTTCTTCATTAATGTGGGAAAGTGGTCTGTTATTGTTACTGAAGACTTTATTTGCTTCGCATTATGCTCCTTCCCTTTATTGCACTGAACATGCCGCCCCTCATTCAGCCTGAAGACCGCATCTATCTCTTATATGAAGACATTAGTCTTTAACTAAAAGTTCTCCTTTAATGAGCCCCCACAGGCTGTAAGAGCGGTAAAAGGCTTGTTCCAATGAATCCTTAAATTTATACCTCCAGTTTCTGAAAAGTAGCTCTCTCTCTCTCTCTCTCTGTGACGCACATTATATAATATATATATATATATATGTATGTATGTATATATATGTATATATATATATATATATATACATATATATATATATATACATATACATATACATACATATATATAAATGGTCGATACTATTCTCCACCCTTCAGGTACTAAAGCTAATTCTCTTTTTTATTTTACTTGTGAACACGGGTGTTTATCCAATTTCTTCTTGCTATCATATTTCCTACAACTGGATTCCAGTCATGGGGAAACATTGCATACCTCAGTCATGTATTAAGTTTTAAACTTGTATGGCGAATATTACTTCTCTCTCTCTCTCTCTCTCTCTCTCTCTCTCTCTGTCTGTCTGTCTCTCAGCCGAGTGATTATATCAGAGCAGTCTCTAATACTAAAGCTTTTAACCTTGCAATTAACACCGTGTGACTCCTTTCATCAGCTCCTAAACAAAACAAAAAAGAAATAAAAAAAAATGTATATCTAATTTCCCTGAGGGAATTCAACACGTAACAGCATTTGAACATTTTTCTTTCACATGAGACTAGGCTCCCTATAGCACCTTTTTTTCTATTCTCTCCCAGCGAGGCCTATGCCTTGGAGCTGGAGGAGGTGGAAGCGGAGGAGATAAGGAAGGAGGTGGTGGAGGAGGAGGAGGAGTAGGTGGAGGAGGTGGATGGGTAAGGATGGGCCTACCCTGTCCATTTCCTCAAAACTTCCTTTTCATTAGAGTCTATTCAAGATTTTCCCGTATGATTTCCTTGCTTTTCGAAGATTGGCTACCTCCATTTCAGAAGTTTCCGAGCCGATCGCGTGTGTTCATACTTTTCTTATCATAGTCCTTTGCGTGTTATTCCCCGTTCCGCCGAAACAAATGATAATCAGTACATAATAATAGCTGGATTTATATGCAGGAGTTGTAGACGATCTTTTACGATATGTTTCCGACAAGGCTTATAATTTTTTTTTTTAATCTGACCTTCAGTGCTGTATGTAAAAAGGTTGTTTATATTGAAGCCATTCAGGTCTCTTGCACTTGTTGACAATGAACATATAGACTGTGGTAATTATGTCTGTCCATTTGCAAGAATATGGAAGGCAAGGGAAAAATATACCACAGCGAAAAATGAGTGGTAAAACTGAACACGGCAGATTTATTTTACAAATTTGATCAAAACAACAGCGATGATATGCGCTACGAGATAACTGTTCTTATTATTCTGAATGTGCAGGCATTTTTATAGCATAAGCACAAAAAAAAAAACGATCATTAACTTAACAAGCAAAATTCAGGATACTCAGTGAATCGCGGCTTGAAAGTAGCAGCAAATATTGAAGACAACAGAATTTGATCTCAATCCTAAACTCCGCATAGAAATACCGAAAGCGTTATCGTGGCAGGAAAGGTTCGCAAAACAAGAAAATTGTAATCATTATCAGTAACACGCTTATTTGTACAGATACATAAAAGTAAACTTGGCTTAGGTAGGTTTTGCTCGGTGCGATTATCGCTCAACGATGATCGTCAAACGATTTTTAGAGCACTAAACTCCTTGTTTTTTAATTAGGCTGGTTTGCTTTGAACGATTGACGGTAGACCTACCATCAATCGTTCAAAGCAAAACAGCCTAATTAAAAAAAACAGGCAAATTAGTTCTCTAAAAATCGTCTGACATTCATCGTTAATCCATAAACGGTCATCGTTGAGCGATAACCGCACCGAGCAAAACCTACCTTTAACGAGCACGTAAACGCACAGACTTGTGCATAGAACGAATCGCTGAATAAGCTGAAGTGCACACCTTCCGTCCACACTGCATGGCGCTAAGAGAGAAATGGCAGAAAAGCCCTTTCACTCGAATCTTCCAGTGGTGCTAAAAGCTATGCGTAACGCGATATTGCAGAAGCTTTTATAAAACGGAAAACGACAAAAAATCGCTTCCCAGCAGAGGAAGAAAACAGCATGAACCCGATCAGAATGTGAACTGGATGTGCTGACCTTATTTCACGAGGCTCCTGTGTTGGTCTTTAAGTTGTTTCTGCGAGAAGCAGTAGAATGTGGAATATAGATTAGACCTATAAGGTCGTTCAGCGCTGAAATGGAAATTGGCAGTACAAAGGCTTGAAAGGTGTAACAGGAAGAAAATCTCGCAGTTGCACTATGAAACAATTGTTCGGAGAGGGTGGACAGTAAGATGGAAGAAAGAGAATATGAACAGAGGTGCAGTAAAAAGAATGACAGGAGTTGCAGCCTGATGCATACAATACAAAGCATAAGGTGCACTGGAGGCACTACCCCATACGGGGGAGAAGCAGTACAGAAACGCGGCATACAAAAAATATACACATACAAGCACATATGTGTATGCACGTTGTGTTCTCTGTTTGTTTTCAGACGAAATCAACAAATGAGATTGAAAGTTCATATTATCTGACACAAAGTTCATTTATTTACTTATATAAATACTAAATGTCACTGACCGTTGCCTTGGACAAGAATACAAAACTTGCCAGTTCACACAACTATAAAAATTACAAGTATTTGTACAGGGGGGACTTTTCCCATTAAACACACTGATTTTCTGAGTGCATTTATAAACAATTACTCTTGGCCAACTTAACCTTCAGAAAAACCCCATGCATTTCTTTAAACAGATATTGTGACACCAATTTATTGCATTCAATCAATTACTATCAGTATTTTTGGTACCATTAGGCAGCATTTTTACTGTTTCTAGATCAGTGAGTAAAGTAATTACGAAAGGATGCATTTTGCCAACATTAAATACCAGGTATATCAAATTACCTATAAAATTTAATTTGAAAGTCACATCAGCATGCTTTGGGAAAGAAGCACAGCAAATATAAACGAAAGGAGTACAAGTAAGAAACTGATTATGTCAGTGACAAAAACTATCATTCTTTACTTTTAAGAGAGAGAAAGAGAGAGAGAAAAAAAGCGTGAGGGCACAATCACTCCATTCAACCCAAACAGACTTTCGGTCATTCGAGGAAAACGATAATGACAAAACTTCCACGAAATTCGAATGAAACCAACCTCTCCCCTCATCCAGAAAAAGAGAGACATTTCGCGTAATGACGGAATAAAACGAATAGTAATTTCGTCCCCGAAAGATATTGTAATCGCTCACAACGACTAATATTACCTAGGGTGCTCAGTCGGTTTTCCTTTGCAAAACTGCAGTTCTGAAACAAAAGACAAAACAAGGGAGGGGGGGAAAAAAGAGAAAGAAAAAAATAATAATAACGAAATAAAGTTTCAATTACTTTGTCCCCAAAACTGCTCTCGACCACTTTCATTTCCAGTTAAAAAAAAAAAAAAGGAAAAGAAAAAGCAAAATAAAAAAAAAGAAAGTTCATGGCTCCCTTTCGTTTTGGGGTATTGTTTCTTTCGACGTATTACCTTTTTTTTTTTGGTTGTTTCTTTTTGCCCTAAATTAAATGTTTTGCTTTTGGATATTTAGTATTTGTCCTCTCGAGAAAAATAAAAAAAGAGATACTTTTATGGAACCAAACATTTACATGAACATGCATATGATGTGGCGTGTAACAAGGATATTTTTTTGCAAATTGGTGTCGCAATAACGAGGGTTATCGAAGCAGGTTGTCATGTATATATGCTTCTAGCACACGCATGCGCGCGCGCGCACACACACACACATATATGTATATATTATATATATATATATATATATATATATATATATATATATATATATATGCATGTGTGTATGTTTGTATGTATGTGTTCATAGACAGAGGACTGCTTGTTATTAATATTTGTACATGGCATGTTTATTTTTGAAATATCAAGCCATAAATATAACCAAATAACATCGATTTCTCCATCCCTTGAGAATTAGGCACGATAAGGGCCACCACCCCGGATCAGGATTTGAACATTTGCAGTATTGCAGCGGGTGATAGTGACTTATCACCTTGCCCATTTCTCTTCCACCATGCCAATGGCATAGGTTCGAATCTTGGTCAAAGGAGATGCATTAATCTTGCATAATTCCTTCTGAGCGACAACTGTCCCCGAAGTTAGGGTGGTTTGGAATTAATGGGTCACTTGTGCTTATGTACACACACACACACACACAGATATATATGTGTGAGTGTTTGTGTGTATGTATTGAGACAACACGTCTGCAGTATTTCTCAACAGTATGTCAATTTTGATTAACGTTATATTTCGTGCTGTTTCTCTCTAAAAACGAGTTCCTGTCACAAACAGACAAATATATGGCAAATGAAATATTTATAATATGTCACTAGTATACATATGGAGATGAATAACTTTTATGAGAGGAGAGAAAGCCTCAAAAGCTAACTAAACAATTACGATGTACATTATTATTATTATTTTTTGTTGTCTTTATTTTAGATAATTTTCATCGTTTTTCCTACAAGTGCAAATCCTTAAAAACAAAATTGCTCAAGCTGACGTTACGCCAACTCCGTTTTTTTTTTTTTTTTGTAAATAAACATAGATAAATAAGAAGATAATTTAAATAGCAAATTAAACTACCCACGTGGAACAGAGTATCCATTTCAAAACATAACAGACGTTCCTAATGTTATCAATCTTTCGGTCTCTCGGTCACACACTGATAACGAGAGGAGACTATTTTTTTTTTCTACTAGTGTACCCAACCCACCAAAATGAGGGCAAGAAATCATGACCATAGGGCCGTTACTTACGGTTCAAAAGCTTGGACCAAACTACTTTAAGTCCACATACTTGTATAGAGGCCACAAGTAGGAGAAACAGACCCTGAGCTGGACGACGACAAACTGAGTTCTTTAACAGTAGATCGAATAGTTACAAAGAGAAGAATTTTATTCTTGGATACACATTGCGTTCTGTATAGATATTTTTATCCTGGAAAGCTGGATTCTTATAGGTACATATCATGAAAAAGGCTTATTTCAAAAATGCTCAGATGTTAAGACCACAAAAGTGACGGGAGTTGTTCCACCCCGTGACACCTTTGCTGGAAACCTTCTGTACTATGTATACCTTCTTTCCAATGCTTTGTCTCTCGCAGGATGAGGCGAGGTGTCCAATAAACTAGCCTCCTGGGAGTCACAACTTCAATTTCAGTTTCTCTCATTTTATCACACACACACGCGGAACTCTGGTTGACTGTCTCTCTCTCTCTCTCTCTCTCTCTCTCTCTCTCTCTCTCTCTCTCTCTCTCTCTCTCTCTCATACAAACACACATACACACGACACGAAACGTCTATCTTTACATTACCGTAACCATGTCAAAAGTACAGGTACAATACAAAAAAACATAAATATTGAGTTCAACACAATTAGAAACTTGAGATAAAAGGTAAATTTCCGGATGTATTATATTAAATGTTAAAAAACTGGAAATTAACATATGAAAAATACAAAATTTGGGATATAAAAAAGATCCTGAAAATGACATAAGAATGAGCAGTCTGGTGAGAAGGAAGCAAAACAAAAATAAGAGGGAATGAACCCGGGTCCACAGTCTAGAGCGAAGCCTACAGAACAAAGGAAATAACATGAAATGCGGAGGGGGAGAGAGAGAGAGAGAGAGAGAGAGAGAGAGAGAGAGAGAGAGAGAGAGAGAGAGAGAGAGAGAGAGAGATTTAAACAATTAATGGTGGAGCAGGTAAAAATAAAAGCAGAAACACAACACCCGAGAGAAAGGATAACATCAAAAGAACACATCCATAATGAACCCTTAAAGAATGTTGACCTTGAACCTTTAGCAAGTAAAAGAACAAAGCATATGTACAGGTCACTACTATTTGCTTTAAGAGAATCAGCAGACATCTGGTAACTCAGAAAATAGGGGGCTAAGAATTTCAAAATCAAAAACAAACTTTTCTAAAATTACGGAATCAGGATGAAAAATAAAAAAAAACCATTTTAATGCTGTAAGTCACTGGTTGGAATATTTTCAGTTCTCTGGCTGTAAACAAACCTTGTTATAAAAACCAAAAGAAATTCAGAAGCCACACACTACACGACCTCGGGGCACTAAGGCACAACAAAACAGGCAGGAGGAGGAATCCCGGAGAGAGTCTTACAAGGAAGGCAGGAGATACTTGGCGGTGTAGGAATGGCGTAGGCTTTGGTAGGAAAGCTCCGGGATATGGAATATGAGGCCGTGTATAGATGGGGGAGAAGGAAGGAGGGGTAGAAGGACGGAAGGAGAAGGGAACGAAATAAGGGTAGGAGGGAGAAGATACACTCTCGTGCCTAGGAATGGCCCGGTATAAGCTGAAGTTTTTTTCGGCATCAATGGCTCGGGTTGGAATTGGAAAAAAGGAATTTATGGCGACTGTTTACCCAGAATCTCTCCTGCAACGATTTCATATGGAGCCATTTCTTCCCCAATATCAAAAGATTAAATGGAATATCTTTATTTGCTCGACTATTTCGGGTTTCCATTTCACATTCCCCCGAAATAGGAGGCTGTTGTATTTCCATTTAGCCGGGAAGTAAACTCGTCTCATAAAAGGTAAACAAATGAATATGTATATAAATATAAAAACTGTTCAGCAAAGAAATCATTCTTTATACACGTATACACGGTGTGCACGGGTAAATACAAACATTAACAACCTTCCACTTTTTCACTTTACAGGTGATGGCCACAGTGGTTGTCACCTGTCAATTATTTAGATTGCTCGCAACTGACGAGATTGCTAGCTCTATACCCCAGCGTCTTATAGATGGACTCAAGGTGTTATATGCCAAAGAAAACCATAAACAAATGACACACACACACATATATACTGTATATATATATATATATATATATATATATATATATATATATATATATATATGGATAGATAGCAAGATACAGATATATGATGGATAAAGTAATAAAATGTTGGTTAGGAGATATCCCCACCATCAACTTCTATTCCCTGAGACAATAAAACTACAGCACAGAAAGCTTCCATGGTCATTCCTGAAACACTATGAAACCCTCATTAACAAAACAACAAACCCCCTTGATAATCACCTTTTAAAAATCTTATCTTTAATATAACCTTGGATAGCTAATATCAATGCTTACTACTTGTCTGTTATTTCATGCACAGTCAAGATTCACATTTCACCTCCCTCCTCATGCATAGCTACTGTTACTTTCTAAGTTGTTCATTCAATATCTGTTCTTTATGTCTCCAGATCAATGAAATTCATTTCCTTACAAACAAATCCAAAAGTTCTTTCAGTAACACCTGCAACATCTTTTGAACTCACTAACTCTTAATACTGTACGAATATCCTGAACAAACGCAAGTATTTTCACTCTGACATGAAATTATTTTCTCAAACTGTAAGCATTAATTGCATATATTCCTTGTCATTAGCTTTCCACTAAACAAATCCCATTCCGTTATGCATACTCTTTCAAATTCCTTTCACTTCATTAAATTTGCCTGTTTCTTAAGTATATATTTGTCCATATCTAACTTATTTTGCATCCCCTCTCTACCAGTCATAATCAATGGTCAGGAAGATCTAATTGCAATACTTGCAAACTTGTTCCAAGTTCTTTACAACTCATTCACTGCTGGCGTCTCCCAATGCACTGGATTACTGGATAAGAGAGCAAATCCAAATCTATATTTTGGCATCCAGTGGCAGTCACCCATCCAAAAACTGATCAAACCCCTTGCTAAATTCCAATATCTGACATTCATTGGTAGACCCCCATCCAAGTGCTGGCCAGACCAAAACAAACGTTACTTAACCTACCTGACAGGGAGACCGACGTTGTAAGGAATATATTGCGGCCATATAACTTACGGAAACTCCGGGAGGACCTGGCATACGGTCGTAGACTTCAGATCCTTGCGCAAAGTCAGTCACCAAAGAGTTACCTTGATATCCCAAACTGAAAGTTGGATCTTTATAGTAAACTGATACGGTTTCAATAGAGTGAAGCTAATGAAACGAGTAAAGAAAACGTACATCAATTATAATGATGGTCTTGCAAGTCACTGAAAGCTGTTTGCATAAATATTGTCTTTATCAAAGAGAAGGCTAGTTATCTTTATTTAAGAATGTTAGTTGGAACCAAATAAATAATAACGTAACACGTGAGAGAGAGAGAGAGAGAGAGAGAGAGAGAGAGAGAGAGAGAGAGAGAGAGAGAGAGAGAGAATTTGTCATCCCGGCATTGTCACTCGAAATCCTACACAAGAAATATGAGGTCCGGATCCTTTATGTCAAAAACAAATAAAGGATCAAAGGAGTCAAGGAAGGGGAGGATCAGGTAGGAGGAGGAGGAGGAGGAGGAGGAGGAGGGGGT